>NC_081416.1:50252923-50575146 GCF_949786415.1 Peromyscus eremicus
GCATTCAGATAACTTTGGCCAGAAAAACTCAATGTGTAAAACCCCTTCTCCAAGGGACCTTAAAATACAGTTGCTTATTAAACCTCTTTTTCTAATAAACATTATGGCACTGGAACCATCACTTTTACATGTAACTAAAACTTCAGCACATGTTTCAACTTTAAGGAGTGAAATACATTAAATTACAAATAACCAAACAATATTGTTGGACTTTAAGAGTATAAAAATAAACTAATGAATGTTTTGTCTCGTGATATTTTTTGTTATACTTTGAAAATTTCATACACACATACAGTGTATTTTAATTATATCTACTCCCCACTACTTCCCTCTGACTCCTCCTAGGACACCCCTCTCAACCTATCTCCCTTCCAACATCATGTCCTATTATTATTATTATTATTATTATTATTATTATTATTACTAATAGCCCTAAGTCCAATTAGTGCTGACCGTGTACGTGGGCAATCTGCCAGAAGCCATATCCCCAAAGAAAAGTGACTCTCACTCCCTCAGCAGCCACCAACTGTCAATAGCTCCTCAGCTAGGTGTGAAACCTTGGGAGCCCTTCTCCTGATTTTAGAATTCTGACTGGCTTTTTCTCGTGCGGCTCTTACACAGGTGCTCTAAGTTGATAAATGCAACATCCATGCCATGTCTAGAAGACAGCATTTCTCTTTTCTCCTTATCCTATGGCTCTTGTATTCTTTCCGCTCCCTTTTCCAATATGTCCCCTAAGTACCCTTAGTAGGAAGAGGTTGCCAGAGGTAAGCCATCCATGGCTGAGCAACTCATAGCCATTTATTCTCAACATCTTTACCAGTTGTGAGTCTTTGAATTAACCATTACTCACTACAAAAATCTTCTCTGACCCAGGGTGAAATTAGCACCAAGTTATGGGTATAAACATGAATATTTAGAAGGCAGCTTGACAACATAACCATTTAATGAAAGAAACAAAATCAGTAGGTTCCCCACTACAGCCTACGATATCCCCAGCCATAGGCTTTTGATGAAGTTTACAATACCAGACATGGAATCCATCCTGTGGAACAAGTCTCAAAACCAATCAGAAAGCAGTTGGCTACTCCCATACTAGACATACCACTATTGCACCAGTGAGCCTAATGTGCCTGGCAGGTTGGTATTATAGCATACAATGTCCAGGACTGAGTAAGACTGTTGGTATCTTTGTTCCATTAACGCACAGTGTATAACACCATTCAGCACCATGAAAGCTAGCCTGTATGGAGACAGTTTCCTAGGCAATTTGAGATAGAATTCTTCATAGCCTTCATTGGTTTTCTTTCTGTAAGGAAAAACTTTTCCAAAAGAATAAATGAACTGACATCAATGAACAACATATAACAGTTGTTAAACATGAAGATACTTTGTTCTTTGAGATAGGTTTTAGACCTAGTCATTCAAATTGTCATACTTGCTGTCTAGATTTATTAACTGGAAAGAAATTATTGTGAATATAGACAAGGAAATAAGTATGCAAATGATTCTTCTTAATAGCAATATTAAATGATGTATCACCTCCCTGGCGTCATATGTGGATAAAGCACAATTATTCAGCAACATTATAACGCATGAATTGTCTGGAGTATATGTAGCCTGACAAGCATACACATATGTGGCCTGGGGAATGACCTCCAACAGTGTGTAACTCCCTACATCATGAAGAAAAACTCTTCACATTGAGCTAGATAGCACCTATATGCCCAAGAAAATTCCCTAAATTTTACTTTCCTGCTGTCCAAGAATCATAGCAGTCTCCTAGAATAGTAGGTATCTGGTAATATAAAGCTGTGTGGTATTGTGAAATTGTCAATATCGTGTGTATATTCTTTATATTCTATTTACATTTAATATTCAACTTTCTTCCATAGCCTGAAAAACATCTAATGCACAGACTGCTTCTTTTCTGTCTCTTTATCTATTAATTCAGCACAAAATAGGCATTCAATCAGATACCAGTAGAGAAACAAATACATGCACAACTCATCAAAAGTTTTATTATACCCCAAATTGTTTGGTCCTACTAGGAGCCTAACCAATCTGCAGTTCTGACAACCTTTCTGGTGATCTCACTATTCTAGAAAGATTAGAATTTTTATAGTTCTACAAGAATACACTTGCCAGAAATGAATATGGAATAGTTTCCAATGACTGGACAATACTTTTTTAATCTGTTCTAGCTGATTTGGACTATGACAATGAACATCTTAAGCATCTTCGCAACACTAATAGGTGTGTTTTTAATATCAATCGAACTGATGATGACTGCAGATTTACAATCTCCTTTGTGGCAGCACGTAAGTACTGGGTTTCTGAGAGAATTTCTTCATGATTTTAGAATTATGCCTTCAGTGAGGATCAAAATATTCAAGTATTAGTCAAATCACCAAGAGACCTCCATCAGTTTCCTCTTGGGCATATGTGCCTACTATTAATGTGATACAAGTTACATGTTATAGTTCAAAGCCTAGATGATTAACTAAAGTCTTAAAAATATTAATACATATCTTTTATTAATGAAGCATTATAGTCAATCCTGATTCCTCCTGGTTGCTATGATTCATTTATGATTGGCAGCTCATTCTTCCTAGGTACTCACATCTCTAAGACCAGTTTTCCCAAGGCTTTAAATAAATTTGCTAGAGTAAGACTTTCCTCTTCCAAGAATGAAATGGCACCCATATGGATTTATATTATCGATATAGTCATGATCAAGGAAAGTACTGTAGTCGAGAGCCTTCATCCAGAAACTGATGGAAACAGATGCAGGCACACAGCTAAACATTAGACCAAGTTCAGAGAATCCTGCTGAAGAGATGGATGAGGAATTTTAGGAGGCAGAGGGGTCAAAGACATCACAAGAAAACCCATGGAAACAACTAACCTGGCTCATAGAAACTCACAGAGTCTGAACCAACAACTAGGGAGTCTGCATGGGACAGACCTAAGCCCTCTACATATATGTGACAGTTGTGTAACTTGGTCTATTTGTGGGACTCCTAACAATGGGAGCAGGGGCTGTACCTATGCTTTGTCTGGCTCTTGGGAACCTATTCCTCATACTTATTACCTTGCACAGCCTAAATACAAGGGGAGGTGCTTAGCCTTACCACCACTTGATATGCCATGGGAAGCCTGACCCTTTCTGAACAAAAATAGAGAAGAGGGGATTGGGGGTGGAGTTGGGTGAGAGAAAAGGAGGATAGGAGTAAGAAGAAACGTGGTTGGGATATAAAATAAATTAATTAAATTAAAAAATAAGAAATTGCTGTAGTTTACAGAGTTAAGCTTATCTCTACAAGAGATGTAATTTGGAAGGCTCATATACTCAGTTCCATTTGCACAATGCCATGTGGACACTCTTATGTTTCTGCATCTGTCTGTCAAAGGGTCCATGCAGAACTATTTAAGGCTGTTTGTGTTTGTGTATCTGTGGAGTGCAGGTGGAACTAGGAACATAGGCACATTTAGTGACTTAGGTTTGTTGGTGTGAAGAGAAAGGATGATGAAGACAGAGAAGAAAGAGATGCTAAGCAAATTATGTAAGAATTTGAAGCCATGGTATTGAATTCTTGTCTATGGACTATTGTCCTTCTATTCTATGCCCATGGCTTTACAGATGCCAAAACAGCTGGGCTTTAAACCAATACCTAGAAACCACATTTTTTTTAAATTGATGCTGTTGGATGTTGCTTGTATCTAACTTCCTAACCTAATTAAGAAAGCTCTCCTTACTTCAACATATGAGAGTTATGGTTAATAGACTAGTTCCAAAGTATATATGGGTTTGTAATTAATCATTACCTTTTTCTTATTTCTATGTATCTTTGAGAGAAACTTTATAATAAATAAATATGGATATAGATAGAAGCCTATGTATCTCTTACTCAATAAAGAAGCAACCTTCAAAATGTTTAGCTATTTGCTCAAAGTCATAGTCACCTGAAGAGCATTTATGCTGATCAAGGCTAAATTCCAAGTCACCTCACCACAGTAAACAGAGCCTTAACAAAAATCAATTTAGTAACACATTAGAGGGCCATTTTATTGATATAGAAAATACAATTCCCCTCTAGTATCATTTACTAAATAATAGGGGAAAGTGTTATTATAGATACTTACCCATTAAATAAATCCTATTACACCAAACCTCAAAAGTAAATGTATCTCAATTTAATCTTCTCCAGAGGCTCACTATCCTTAAGAAAATATGCTAGTTCTATCCACAACAACAAAGAAGAAAATATGAACTATTCCCATTACACTTTTGGCAGAAATGTATCAATTCACCATCCTCAATAACTATTAATTATCATATGATCAAGTATATGCATGAATTTTCAGCTGCTGAGGGTATAGGATACAGTAAACTGTTTATCTTTTCATTTTTTCTCCTTCCTGCAACACAGCTATACTTCTATGATTTTTAGCATTAAAAAGTAAGAGTTTAGAAAATGCTCTAGTTTGCTTTCTGTTGTTGTGATAAAACACTAACCAAAATCAACTTATAAGAGCAAAAAGTTTATTTCAACCCACACTTCCAGGTCACAGTCCATCACTTAGGGAAGTCAGGAAAGAAACTCAAGCAGGTACTGACGCAGAAACTGTAGGGGAACACTGCTTACTCACTCACTCTCAGACTCTCTGTTTTGCTCCATGCTAGCTTTCTTACACAACCTACACTCACCTGCCTAAAGATGGTGACATCCACAGGGGTTTGGACCCTGCCACAGCACTCATCAATCAAAACAATTCCTCACAGACATGGACACAGGCCAGTCTGACAGAGAAATTCTTAGTTGAGGGCCTCCCTTATAAGGTATCTGTATATTGTGTCTAGTTGACATTAAACGCTGACAAGCACAGGAGCCTTCCTTCCTTTGCTATTTCATGAAATTAATTTGAGTTGTATTGATGTTAATTCTTCTCTGAAGTGCTGGTAGAATTTTGTAGTTAATCCATGGGTGTTTCTTAGAAGACATTTTATTACCTCTTCAGTCTTGTTTCTGGTTGTGGAGATGTTTCAACTATTTCTTTCATTTTGACTTAATTTTGATATGTTGAATGCCTCTAGATATTCCTCCATTTCCTTTAGGTCTTCCAAGCTTGTGAAATATAGGTCCTTAAGGCATTTTGTTGGAAAGTATTGTAATGTCTCTCTTTTCATTTCTATTTTATTAAGTATTCTCCGTCATTCCTTTGCTTAATTTGATTAAGGGTTTGTCAATCTTTTTATTTTAAAGAACCAATTCTTGATTTTATTGATTCTTTGTATTGGTTTTTGTTTATTTTTATTTCCTTGATTTTATTGCCTTATTTCCTGTTTTTTTGGTTATTCCTAGCTACTGTTTTGGAATTTGCTTTGTTCTTTTTTCTTCCATGGTTTTAAGGTGAATTATTGAATTGTTAACTTGAGATAACTTTTTTGATGTAGGCACCAAGTGCTGTAAACTTTCTTTTTAGGACTGTCATCATTGTGTCCCATTGATTTCACTCTGTCATATTTTTACTTTCATTCTATTCTAGGGATGGTTTTTACTCCTTCTTGATTTCTTCAATGACATAATTATTCAACAATATGTGGTTTAATCTCCATGAATTGACATACTTCTTGAAGTTTTTATTTCTGTTGATATCTAGCTTTATCCCTTTGTGGTCAGATAGAACATGGGATTTTATTTCAATTTTCTTATATTGGTTGAAACTTGTTTTGTGTCTTAATATGTGACAGATTTTGGAGGAAGTTCTCTAGGCTGCTTAGAATAAGAAAGCATATTGTTTAGTGTTTGAATGGAAGTTCTGTAGATGTTAGGTCTGTTTGACATCTCACCAGCACTGAGGTACAAGAAACATTGCAGAAGAATTAGAATGTAAGAGCTGAAGGATGGGGAGAAGTGCTGTGAAATGACATCTTCTGGACATGATATGGCTGTCATTATAAAGAATTCATAGCATCTGTGGTTACCTGCACAAGATCTATACAAGATCCAGCCAACTAAAATTCTGGCATAGACAGGGTAGATGAACACCAGGCCCCAACCCTTTCTAAGGAGCTATTGGAAGCAGATAATTGCTGTTGGAAGTAGAATCACACTTCTGTAAGGATATGGCCACTCATCTAGTGGATGGCTCCACACATATGCATATAGGGACTATCAAAAAAAGACATGAAGCCGGGCGGTGGTGGCGCACGCCTTTAATCCCAGCACTCGGGAGGCAGAGACAGGCGGATCTCTGTGAGTTCGAGGCCAGCCTGGGCTACCAAGTGAGTCCCAGGAAAGGCGCAAAGCTACACAGAGAAACCCTGTCTCGAAAAACCAAAAAAAAAAAAAAAAAAAAAAAAGGAGGGGAAATTGGGAGTTGGCATAAGAGGAGTTGAAGGGATAACTGGGAGTAGATAATATTTCATTGTATACATATATGACATTCTAAAAAATAAAGAAAATATTAAGTAAAGACTGTATGTTTTCTTTTGGAGTACAGAGAAGTGGTAGGATGCTTACAGAATATCTCTTCCTGTTCACTATCTTGGAGATGCTTGTGGCATCTGTAGTAACTGAGTGGACCTATAGAGCAAGATACACAGAAGAAGAAAACAGTGAGTCTATCATTTTTCCTTCAGTGAACAGAAGCTACTAACTTCTGTGATGTATCCTGTTCAAATAACTTAGAATTAAGCATAACTAGTGTCATCTCTAAACTGTGGCTAGAGGTAGGTGAAAATATTTTGCAAAACTGTTTGGCACTAAACAGCTCTTTCTATAATTGAAGCTAAATAAATTACACTATATGAAGTGAGTGGGGCTAAGGATGTAGCTCGACAGTAGAGGACACACAGCATTAGTGAGGCTCTCTGTCTGATAACCAGAAGAAGCACATGAAAAGACGTCGGGGTAGGTAACTTGGGATAAAGCGCAGGGATAGAGACAACACTGGTGCTGGCTTTTATTTTCAGCACTACTTAACTGAGCCTAGTTCCCACCATCCAACCTCTACAAACACTCTACCCCAGCTTCTTCATCAGATGATTCCTACTCCATAATTACATCTTGTTCAGTGTACCATCTAAGAATAGACAGAATTCCTTAAGTAATCTCTGCCTGAAATTAATGTGATAAAATTTAAATGAGAGAAAACATTATCAGATAATTTTTTCTTAGATTTTCCACTTTCTTTGCCTCGGAAGCTATCTCTGAGGGTACTTATGAGGGTACTTATATCTCAATCATTATTTGCCTTTCAATGAGTTTTCCTTAGCTAATGTAGTGAGATATGGAGTTGAAGTTCTTCTAAAAGCATAACACTCATAAACTTTAAAAAATATATGGCTGGAACTAGAGCGATGGCTCAGTGGTTAAGAGCACTTGATGCTCTTGCAGAGGACCAAGGTTTGATTCCCAGAACCCACATGTTGGCTTACAAGCATCCATAATTCCAGTTCCAGGGAATCCAACAACTCTCCTCCAACTCTTGTGGGTACCAGAAACATGCATGGTGTATAGGTATGCAATGCAAGCAAAACACTCATACACATATAAAAATCACTTTAAAGGTATATGTGTATTGACTTAAAAGCAAAACACACAATTCTTTGAACAAAGGGACAAGAAAAAAACAAAAATTGAAATGGTTTTCTATGCGTACTAATAAATTTTAAATGGAGAAGAGCAGAATATACAGGAGAGGAAAAGGGAAGATGGGAAAGAAATAGCAGGAGAGAAAAAAGAGAAAAAAAAATTAAAAAATAAGATTAAAAAACAACAAGGTTTTGTCTGGGAAGTATATCTCAGGTGAAGCCCTTGCTAGCATCTATAAGGGTATGGGTTCTAGGACCAACACAAAAGAGAAAAAAAAAAAAAAAAAGCTCATGATCTTATTTAAGACTCTCAACGATAAGACTATTTCCGCTCAGATTTCTTTAAAAGTGCTACTGAAATTGCATAGTTTTTTATCTCAGATCACATTAATGAGCAATTTCCTACCATCTGCCTTACCTCAGGTTCATAGAAGAAAACAAACCTTTTCCCGAATGCTAAAAGAAGTATCATGGCCTCAGTCAAGTTCAATGATTAGTGAAGAACTTCATTTTGTTCAAGAGAATGCTCAGAAATGGAATTTTATTGTCTGCTTCAGTATTTCCTCCCCTCCATTTCATTAATTAAAACTGATAGCAATGAATATGTTTGTCTTTCCATGTGGGAAATTCAGCATGAATTTATTTCATTGTCACAAATTAATCACGAGTTGAATCTGGTCAGCCTGAGTTAAAGGGTTCTTCTAAGCCCAAGAAATCTCATAAATGGGCACATATTTTCTAGCATGGACTCTATGCCTAATATTGATGAAGTGAAGTAATGCTGACTCAAAGCAATTTCATAATTAAAAGGTAGATAATAAGCACCTCATCATCAGTGAGGCAGACTATCTCTAAACATCAAACATCTGACTAACCAGTTATGGTTAAATGATGCATAATTTCTCTATAGTGTGGAGTGTATAGTACTATCAGATATATCTTCATGTAACTGAGACTACATAAATGAATGTCCACAGAACTCTTTTACTAGAAAGCCCATTTTCTACAATATTTTATTCTTTTTCCCACAGCTTTTCTCTTTGACTCACTATATTTAAATTTTATGAATTTTAAATAAATTATCTTTCCAGCAATATTCTGCTGTGTCTGTGAACACCTTTTGTGTTGGTCATCTTTCTGTTTCTGTGACAAAATGACTGAGGAAAACAACTCCTAAAAGAGAAAAGTTTGCTTGGGCTTCCACTTTCAAAGACTGCAGTCCACATTTGGCTGGATCTACTTCTTTTGAGGTTGTGGTAAAACAGCACCATGATGAGGAGAATGTGGCAGAGCAAATCTGCTTACGTCATAGAAGCCAAGGAGAGGGAGGGGGAAGGGATGGAGAGGGGGGAGAAAAGGAGGAAGGAGAGAGGGAGGGGGAGACCGGGATGGGGAGAGGAAGAGGAAGGGGTGAGAGGGAGGAGATACAGGAGAGGGAGGGGAAGAGGGAATGGATGGAGAGAGAGGGAGGGGAAATGGGGAAGAGAGGAAGAAAGAGGGAGGGAGAGGAGGAGAGAGAGAATGAGGGAGAAAGAAAGGGAGAGGAAGAGAGAGAACAACCACCAGAGTGTCCCCACCTCACAATCACCACAGATTGGAACCAAGCTATTAGCATGTGGACCGCTGGAGAACACTTGAAGCCTTAACCAAAGCCCCTTCCCTCCTTCCTACTTTTTTGAACCCCATAACCTTATCCCACTTCCCTGTTTTCATAAACAACTGATAGATGGTGCAAAAGACACATATTTTATATGTAAGTGCCCCCAGAAAAGGTCCGTGGTGTCTTACTATAGTCATATGTGTAATGCACATAGATCATACACACACGCACATGTACCTTTCTCCTCCTAGTTGTATGTTTTAAAAATCCACTCATGTTGCTATTTGTATATCAGTTGAGTTTTAAATGCTGCCTGATAGTCTGTGGCATCTATGTCAGCACATTTACACATTCCTTCTTCCGGGAATGTACATGTAGGTTACGATTTCTTCCCTTGAATAATTTCTTTGGGACATGCATTCTTCAGCAGAGTATCTGATATATATGTGTATACCCAACATACACACACACACACACACACACACACACACACACCATTTGCTTAAGGAGAATAAGAAGTGCCACCATTTAAAACATTCCTCCGTTGCAGACTACTTGATGTTGCATACTTTTTTCTACAATGTACTCTGTATTCTCTCGGTCGCTTAAGGGCTCACAGATGTTCTTTTTGCCATGGCTTAGAACTGGAGTTCACATGAGCAGTGAATAGTCATCTACTCTGTGTTCCTGGTGAACTTGAAACCACAGTTCTGAGAGATAGTGGAATACAAAGAACAAGCAAGAAGAAATACAGAATGAGGAACAAGGTTCGAATACATGAAGGATAATGGAATAGCAGATGAAATAAAGTCCATAACCCACGGAAAGAAGTGAGCTCAATTATGTAGAAATGCAGACACTAGCAAATAGAACTCTTAATTCTTAGTGAGCAAGGAAATAATGAGTGATGTATGAATGCATACACTCGGGAGAGATGATGGAAAAATGTGAAGGCCTTTAATTTGCCTTTCAAACAAATAGAAAGCCATCTAAAAATGGGGGGAGGGGAGAAAATGGCTCAGTAGATTGCGACACAAGCATGAGTACCTTTGTTTGAGTCCCCAGAACCCACATAAAGCCAGACATGGTAGCACACACATCTATTATCCCCTGTCTCATATGAGGAGACTGGGTGACTGAGGCAGGAGCATTCCCAGAACCTCACTGCTAATTATTTGTTTCTATCTGAGGTTGTGTTGTTGTTTGAATGTGAAATGTCCCTCATAGGCTCATGTGTTCGAATGCTGGGTTCCCAGTGGTGGCGCTGTTTAGGAGAAGGTGCTTTGCTAGGGGGAGTATGTCACTGGGGGGAGGGGTTGAGGTTTTACAGCCTGGCTACGTTTCTTGATCTCTCTTTGCCTCCTGACTTCCAGACCGACCTCAGGCTCCTGCTACCATGCCTTCTCTACCACGATGGATTCTGTCCTTTTGGAATTGTAAGCTGAAATAAACCCTTTCTTCCCCCCAAGTTACCTTTTGTCTGGAACCTTTCTCACAGCAAACAAAATGAAACTAAAACAGGCTGTTATGAATAATGTGATCATGAATATTCATGAACAAGTTTTTATGGAGTTATGTTTTAAAATTTATGGGAATATATACCAAGGAGAATAATCACTAATGATACAGGAAAAACATAGGCAACCCTTAGAAGAACATCCACTATTTCAAGTCTACTTATTCCAAAGTATCTGCACAATTTACCAGCAAAGTTTATGGGTTCCAAGCTCTCAGTATATTCATCAACACTTGTTTTTGTCTGTCTTTCTCTGTTATATTTACCCTAGTGGGTGGGAAATGGCATCTTGATGTGGTGTGTTAGTGCAGCTTGGATTTGCATTTAGATAATCAGTAACAGAGTTCAACATCTTTTTGTGAGTTTATTGACCATTGCAAATCTTCTCTGAAGATATAGACTCTTTTGTCACTGTTTAACAAGGTCATATTATTATCCTCATTACAGGTTGTAAAAGAGTCTTTATATATCCTCAACTGAAATCCCTTCTGAGATGTATGTGGACACTGTGAGATTTCAGCCTGAATCCTTGCAAATATTTGCTTTCATTATATGAGTCATCATTTTTTACACTTTTATTAATTTATTATGTACAAAATAATGGGTTTTACTATAACAGTTCATACATGCCTTTCATTGTGATTTGTCCATGGTCATTTCCAAATTACCCTCCCTTGATTTGTCACTGAAGTCAGTTTGTATGGTTTTATTTTAAAAATTGCCTCTATGCTCATCCAAGAAATTGCCCTGTAGTTTGAAGGCCTCTAATGTGTTGTGATCTATTTGTTTGATTTGTAGCAGGGAGGAACTTGCAGCAATCTCCCTTCTTCAGCCTCCTAAATTCTGGGACTACAGGGTGAATTGCCACCTTTGTTATCAAGGGAGTAGCCTTCTAGACTAGTTTGGTAGTTCTTTCTGAAGCACTGGGTGAGTGGAGACTATCTCCTGTTTCCATCTGAGTTCTTGTCTGCCGTCCTTCCAAGAATGGAGTGGGCAGAAAATAAGGGAGAAAAAATAAGGTAACTTTATTTGCAAGAAGGGCATCACAATTTTAAAAGAAAAAATTCCAAGACCCTTGGTGGCAAGAGACACTAAGCAAGAGGCAGTGTTCCAGCTCTAAGTCCACAGTAAGCTTGGGGTGAGAGGTTGCATGTGTTACAGGTCTGCAGTCTCCAGGGGCTTTGGGGTGCCAGCCTAGAGCTATCTCTTACAGACCAAGTCTGCAGTATGCCAAAGAGAGTTATCCAGGAGCTTCCTGCCCAGGGCAGAAGCTTCAGGCATGAGAAACCATTGAGTTCATCTCCTGTTTCCATCTTCCTCAAGTCTTGAGCATTCATGAACAGTCCACATCCAGAGCCAACATCTGGGCTCTGAAGGCTGGTGTCTTCCTCCGCTTTCAAGTACTCCATGACTAAAGTGTGTCTTGAAGCCTTGAGAATGCCAGAATTTATTGAGAAACCAGCTGGGCCCCAACTGGTTGAATGTGGGCACACAGCAAGGTGAGACTTAGGATCTATCAGGGAAGAGCTATCAACCTCTAACTTCTGGATGTTCCCAGTGGTTCCAGTCATCTTTGCCAGCTTCTGCCTGCTCTTTCTGGCTTGTTCATACTCAGGACTCTGGCTGTTAAGCCGGAGCTCTCATGTGGCAGGGATTTGTGTCTTTTTACAGATGCTGCTGCTACACTGACAGCTGTCAGCTGTCTACTCTTGGTCCTCAGGCTTGAGATGCCTGTCAGAGAGCCCTGCAGCATATAGGGAGCTCACACTGGGGCTCTTCCTACCCCTATCATTTCTTTGTTGTTGTTTTCCTTTATTTTATTATTAGTTATTTGAGAGCTTTATTCAATGTGTGTTAATCATACTCACCCTCTTTTCTACCTCTTCCTCAACGTACCCCTTTCCTACACACTCAACTTTGTGTCCTTTTTGTTTTTAATCCTTCAAGACCCGTGTGTGTTGCCCAAATACACATTCTTGGATGTGGACCCGTGTGTGTTGCCACTGGAGAGTTGTCAACTTACTAAGGGCGCTCTCGCTCTCTCTCTCTCTCTCTCTCTCTCTCTCTCTCTCTCTCTCTCTCTCTTTCTCTCTCTCTCTCAGCAATTAACAGTTGCCAGTAGCTTCACGGCTAGGGGTGGGATTGCATGCCCCTCTGCATGTTAGAATTTGGTCTGGTGTGGGCTTACACAAGTTTTGTACATGCTGTGACAAATGCTGTGAGTTCACGTGTGTGGCTGCCCTGCCATGTCCAAAAGATAATGTTTCCTTAAAGTCATCCATCTCTCCTGGTTTTTATGTCCTGTCTGTCCCCTCGTTCTCAGTGATCCCTTCTCTTACCTGTTAGAACACATGTCAAATGTCACTGGAAATGATGTACTGCTTGGTCCAGAGCAAACTTAATGGAGGACAAGGAGAGGTGACGAAACAAAGTTTCAAATTATAACTTTGAGGTTAAGTGGGATGGTTAAATGGGATTCATCATATATGTTTCTGTGTGTTCACAAAATCTCAGTAAACCCAAGATCCTAACAGGACCTCAAACTTCCCTCATCATCTCCCTGGTTCCCTGTCCTCGCTCCCTGCATAAGCCTGCTCCTAGAATATCTTGGGAGACTGGCTTCTTGCCAGACCTGATCCCTGCCCTCTGCTTGCCCCAGGTATCCCCGAGCTTCTCTCTGTCTGCTTCTTTATGCCTTTGATCACATTTCCCCCTGTCAGTGAGGCTCTTGTGTACCCCTCCCATTACCTTGCACCCCGTGTATCTCTGTACTAAGATTTATTTTTTCTCCTTAGCGTTCACTAATTCTGACATGACGTTTTCTTGTGGGTCTTGTTTACTACTGTTTTCACTATAATGAAGTCCCCCAAAGAGGTGTTCCACTTGTTTTCTTCATTGTTGTTTGAGACCAGTGCCCGGCACATACAAGTCCTTGATGAAAATGCATTGAATGTTAGGCCATAAGAGGGAGCCTACTGTTGTAATTTTGCTAAGCGCTCATGCTGTCAATTTGTGTTCTAAATATTTATATTTATATCTGTAGATCTGTACTGCTCTGAACCTTGGTCAGAAAAGCTTCTTTTCGGCAGTAAGTACAAGTTAATGCAGAGACTCATAGCCAACCAAAGCACTGAGAATAAAGGGCTGTGAGTGTCCAGCTGTATATGGCTCCTCCATATCAACCTCCCCGATCCAAGGCTGAGCAGACATAGCAGAAGAGAAGACAGAAAGAATGTAAGAGCCAGAGGATAAGGGTAAAATTTCAAAATACTATCTTCTGGACATAATATGGCCGTTACACAAACTCATGGCAGCTGTGGTTACCTACACAAGGCCTATGTAAGATGAAACCAGTTAAAAATCCCAGTATGGATTGGGAGGCCTTCCTGGGGCCTTCCCCCTCGGTGAGGAACTATTGATAGCTGGTGGTGCCTGGGGGAAGGACAGTCATTTTTCTCTGGGAATGTGACACTGGTAGGTTGCTCTTGCCCTGGTGAATAGCCCTATACTTACCAGCTTAGGCAGCACTTATTGGACTCAGTGGATTACACAGGGGAGGGGTAATAAGGTTTGGAGGAAGATATGTTGGAGATCCTCAATGAGTCGGAGAGGGGAGGAAGAGTGGATATAACCAAGATTCATTGTATACATGAATGAAATTTTCAAATAATAAATTTAAATACTATTCAAAAAATTTATCAATTTCCAATACACCAAAAAACATTGTTGCCAACTGCTATCTGTACTTTATCATCTGTTAGAAATAAGAATCACTTGTTCCTACCATATATGACTGAGCACTAAATAGGAAGCTCCCTGTGAGGGACATAGGTAGTGTGGGAATGTGTTTATAAAATAATTTTGATCTTCAAACTGCTGTAGCACAAATTTGTGAAGTGCCTATTCTGCCAAAGGAGAGACTGAGTAACCAAAAAGTTAAACGGAGAATGCTTACAAGGTTGTGTTCACCACATCTAGATTCTTGGGGTATGGGAGCTTTCAGAAATTGTTTTTATTTAAAGAAAATATAATTACATGATTTCCCTACTCCTCCTATGTCCTTCCCACTCCCCCCCCAAACCCTCTATATAAATGAATAAACATATAAATACAGCCTTGCTGAGTTCCTTCAGTGTTGCCTACATGTATATGTTTCTAGGGTAACCACTTAGTATTGGGTAACCAATCAGGGGGCTCATTCCCCAGGAAGACAGATCTCCTTCTCTCAGCAGTTGTTAATTGTTTGCCCCTCTTCTATCCCTATGTTTCTTTTTTTAAAAACTTTTCATACACTGTATGTATATGTATGTATGTATGTATGTATGTATGTATTATGTATATAGGTTTTTCAAGACAGGGTTTCTCTGTGTACCTTTGGTGCCTGTCCTGGAACTCACTCTGTAGACCAGGCTGGCCTCGAACTCACAGAGACCTGCCTGCCTCTTCCTCCCACGTACTGGGAGATGTGCTATAGTTTGATCAGATCCTTTCCCTTTCTCGAAGTCTTCCCAGATGTTCCCGGTCTCCCTACCCACCCAACCTCATATTGTTTCTCACTCTCAAAAGAAAAAACAAACAAACAAACAAAATCAAAGACAAAAAAACACCAAGCGGTAACAACACACTCACAGGGAAACATGGAATCCGTCTTGTGTTAATCAACTAAAAGCATGCACAAATTCAAGCCAGACAAAATCCCAGCAAGGAAGAGGGGAAGTGGGCACAAAAGTCCCACCCCTAACCAAGAAGCTGTTTGCAAATGATACTTGCTGAAAGGGGAAATCAATTTTCTCCAACCTAGTGACAAGGTGTGTGCTTCTTCAAAAAGGGCGGTCTCGGACGGGCACTGGGTCGCCAACACTCGGTGGTAGAGGCTGACACAGTGACTCTCCCCACCCCACCCGAGCTGTGTGGCGTGAAGGGACAAGGACAGAATAAGATACTGACACTTCTAGGACAGCTGTGTGTTTGGTAGCTGCTCAGATGGACTGTGGAATCA
This sequence comes from Peromyscus eremicus, assembly GCF_949786415.1. Taxonomy (NCBI): domain Eukaryota; kingdom Metazoa; phylum Chordata; class Mammalia; order Rodentia; family Cricetidae; genus Peromyscus; species Peromyscus eremicus. The sequence goes on from NC_081416.1 coordinate 50,268,639, forward strand.
GCAGGGCTGCTGCGAGCCACTGCCACTGTCCCCGGTGCCCACGTGGGCCTCTTGCGTAGTGCCCTTAGTAACCAAGCTCTTGCCCACAACCGCAGCTTTAGATTCTCCCGAGTGGGGGATGAAGGGGTACCGCCCAGGCAGCAGTGTCCACCAGGCTTCCCTGGCTGCGAGGCTGTGAGGCCCCCCACAGAGGGCACTGCCCACCAGACCACACCACTGGCCCTGATGTGAGTGTGGGAGCCTTGGCCCAGGTGCCATTAAGACTCAGACGGGGTCACACCGAGGACAAGGGTTTCGAGGCCCTGGCCCCTGGACTCTCTCATCCTGAGTTCCATTGCTAGGAATGTTTTTCTGGTAACAGTAGCTGAATTGCGACAGCCAAGCTCATCAATGTCTTTGGGAGAGATTCAGACAGCTAGGCAGTTTGCCCGGCTTCACGTTGGAGAATCTTCTAAGCAAATGAACGCCAGTGGAAAGGTTGCCCGTATTGGATGCACACCATCACAAATCAAGACATCCAGGTTATGTGATCCACCAGATTTGAGTTCTAGGTTGAAACTTGTTTATCCTTATACCTGTGTTTATCCTTATACCTAACACTTTCAATAACCCTAGAGTGCCCTTTTGAACCTGGGAGTCTGCATCACCAGGGTCCTTAAAGTAATCTTCTCCCACCCCAGATACATATATTCATATAGCCTAGACTTTAAACATTTTTCCACATATACCACCCAAATTTGATGAAAGTTACTGAGTTCCAGCTTGTTCTTAGGAACAATAGTAAACACCATAGTGACCCTATCTGTTCCACCCTCCCTCTGAGAGCAGACACTTCTTTAACTCTTCTTTGTTAATATTAAGCCGATGAACGGCTTGAGCCCATAAGATAAGACCCTGCCACCTCAGATACCCTGAACCAAAAGCCAGTCCTGCTGGGTTGTTACAAACATCGGGAGCCCACAGAAACTTAGATAGGCATCATGCACTAAAGAGCTCCAGGGATGTGTCACATAGTATGTGCTTAAAATCTGCAGTGTTGAGGATGAATATGACACAAACACATAAAAATTTGACATCTTGGTGGACCAGAAACTGATCAGAAATGGTTGGAGTGTGATTTTAGCGATTATATAAGCTTTTGTTTCCATGTAACCTTCCTTCTTGAGACGTGCTTTTACTGCGCATGGAAATAATGTATTTTCACTGTCATTTGTCTTGAAATATCTTTTTTTACTTTTTAATTGTTATTATTAATTTAGCATATTTACATGAATTTATAAGAATTTAAATTTTCCTTATTTTACTGAGGATGTCAAATTCCATCCCATAGTGACTGGTGACAAGGATGTCAGTATAATTTCAACCTTAATTTTTTTTTCTCATTTGCACTGTATTTTAAATGTTTGTCACCACACTTACTTTGAAATTTCTCATTTTATTAGTATTAAAACCCACAGAAACCACTAGCCTGGCTCATAGGAACTCATAGAGTCTGAACCAACAACCAGGGAGCCTGCATGGACTGACCTCAGCCCTCCATATGTATGCAATAATGGTGTAGTTGGGTCTATATGTGGCATTTCCAGCAATGGAAGCACTGGCTGTCCCCAATGCTTTGACTGGCTCTTGGGAACCTATTCCCCTTGCTAGATTGCCTTGCCCAGCCTGAATACAGGAGGAGGTGCTTGGTCTTAAGACAACTTGATATGCCATGCATAACCCTTTCCCCTCTCCCTCCCTGTTTCATCATCCCATTCCAGCCTTTTCTGTTCATCTAAACTATTCATTTTCCTCTTTCTAAGAAAACCCATCGCTCCCCACTAGTCCCTTAGTGTATGTCAAACCTCTGTGATTTATATGGACTAGTTTGTTTGTCAAAGACTTAACAGCCAACATCCACATATAAGCAGATAAATATTTGTCTTTCTGAGTCTGGGTTACCTCATACGAGATGATTGTTTTTTCCTAGTTTTGTCCATTTACCTATGAATTTCATGATTTCATTTTTTAACAGTTGAGTAATATTCCATTTTGCGAATGTTGCACATCTCCTTTATCCATTCATCCATTGAAGGACATATAGGTTGTTTCTAATTTCTGGCTGAGTAGAGCACCAATGAACTTGGTTGAGCAAGTGTCTCTAGTAGAATGAAGCCGCCTTTGGAAATATGCCCAAGAGTAGTATAGCTGAGTAGATCTATTTCCGTCTTTGTGAGGAACCACGACACTGATGTTCCACAGTGGCTGTGCAAGTTAACACCCCCACCAGCAGTGTATGAGTGTTGCTCTTTCTCCACATCCTCACCAGCGTGAGCTGTTATTTGTTTTATTGATCTTAGCCATCTTAGTTTTGATTTGCATTTCCCTGATGAGTAAGGATGTTGAACATCTCTTTGTATTTCTCAGCCATTTGAGTTTCCTCTTTTGAAAATTTCCTATTTAGATCTATACCCCACTTTTTAACTAAGATATTTGTTTTCTTCATGCTCAGTTTTTTGTTTGTTTGTTTGTTTAGTTTAGTTTAGTTTTTATGTATTTTGGATATTAGCTTTCTATCAGATATATAGTTGGTAAAAGTCTTTTCCCATTTTGTAGGCTGTGACTTAGTCTGAATGACTGTGTCCTTTGCCATGCAGAAGCTTTTAGTTCCATGAGGTCTCATTTATTAATTGTTAATCTTAGTGCCTATGCTATCAGTGTTCTGTTCAGAAGGTCTTTCCTTGTGCAAATGAGTTCAAGACTATTCCCCACTTTTTACTTTTTACTTTTCTATCAGGTTTAGTGTATCTGGTTTTATGTTGAGGTCTTTGATTCATTTGGAGTTCAGTTTTGTGCAGGGTGATAAGTAAAGATCTATTTGTAGCCATCCAGTATGACCAGCACCATTTGTTAAAGATGCTGTCTTTTTTTTTTTTTTTTTTCGAGATAGGGTTTCTCTGTGTAGCTTTGCGCCTTTCCTGGAACTCGCTTTGGAGACCAGGCTGGCCTTGAACTCACAGAGATCCGCCTGCCTCTGCCTCCCGAGTGCTGGGATTAAAGGCGTGCGCCATCACCACCCAGCTAAGATGCTGTCTTTTTTACCATTGTGTATTTCTGGCTTTTTTATCAAACAAGTCAGGTGTCCATAGGTATATGGACTTATTTCTGGATCTTCAGTTTGATTCTATTGATCAATATATCTGTTTTTGTGCCAATATCATGCTGTTTTTATTACTGTAGCTCTGTAGCACAATTTGAGATAAGGGAGGGTAATAACTCCAGTCTTATTTTTATTATTCAGCATTGTTTTAGCTATATGGGGTGTTTTGTGTTGCCATATGAAGCAGAAAATTGCCTTTTCACGTTCTTCGAAGAATTGGCTTGCCTTGGAATTTTGATGGGGTTTGCAATTGAATCTGTAGATAGCTTGTGGTGGGATGACCATTTTTACTATGTTAATCCTACCAATCTATGAGTATGGGATAGCTTTCATCTTCTGATATCTTCTTCAGTTTTTTCTTCAATGTCTTAAAGTTTTTATCACACAAATTTTTCACTTGCTTGGTTAGAGTTAACCCAAGATATTTTATGTTATTTGAGGCTACTGTGAAAGGTGTTGTTTCCCAGATTTCTTTCTTGGTCTATTTTTCATTTGTATATAGGAGGGCTGCTGATTTTTTTAGTTAATTTTGTATCTAACTACTTTGCTCTAAGTGTTTACCAGCTGTAGGGATTTCCCGGTGAAATTTTTAGGGCCAGTTTTGTATACTATCATATCATCTGCAAATAAGGATACTTTGACTTCTTCCTTTCTAATCTCTATCCCCTTGATCTCCTTCAGTTGCCTTATTGCCATAGCTAAGTCTTAAAGTACTATATTAATAAGTTTGGAAAGAGTGGACAACCTTGTCTTGTCCCTGATTTTAGTGGAATTGCTTTAAGTTTCACTCCATTAAAGTTGATGTTGACTATGGGCTTGCTGTGAACTGATTTTACTGTATTAAGTCATGTCCTTGTATCCCTAATATCTCCAGAACTTTTATTATGAAGTGTTTCTCTACTGCCATCAGAGAAACAAACCATGAGAGACAAGAAGGAAACTTGGTTTAGGATAACTTAGTTAGCTGGGCTGGTTCAACCTTCTAGAGTCTGACCCTGAGCAGTTTATTTTTACATATTTAAACACAGTACAACTTTGGGAAAAGGTTTTCTCATGACAGTTATCACAATAAAGCTTAGGGCATGACTATATCAAAACTCCTTTGTAAATTACATCTCTTTTGCAAAGTACCTATGTTTTTTTTCATAAGAAAGTGTTCAATTGGCTGAGAAACACAGCTCAAGATAAGGATGTAGGGAGGAGGAAGGAAGGGTTTGTAATAAGTGTAATATCAAACTCTTTTGCAAAGTACATGGCCCTTCTTTCATAAGAATGGGTTCTATTGACTAAGAAACAATGCTTAGGAGTCTGGGGGGATTCCAGTGAAGGATAGCTTCACAGAACAGCAAAGATTAGCAGGTTATTCACACATCCATTCAGAGATTTTTAGATGGAAAACAAATATGCATATCCCTTGTGTTGAAGAGAAAAGCATTCTTGTTTAACAGTTCCAGTTTCTCTATTACATGTGGACCTCATTCCTTCTTCAATGAAAGGATGTTGGATTTTGTCAAAGGTCTTTTCTGCATCTAATGAGATGATCGTGTGTTGTTGCTGCTGCTGTTTTACTTTCAGTTTGTTTATATGGTGGGTTACACTTATCAATTTATGTATGGTGAACCACCTCTAAATTCCAGGGATGATGTCTACTTGATCGAGGATGATCTTTTTGATGTATTCTTGAATTAGATTTGCAAGCACTTTATTGAGAAATTTTTACACCTATGTTCATAAAAGAAATTAGTCTGTAATTCTTTTTCTTTATTGAGTCTTTATATGGCTTGGGTATCAGGGTAATTGTGACCTTGTAAAACAAATTGGGCAGTATTTCTTCTGTTTATATTTTGTAGAATAATTTGAGACATGTTGACATTAACTCTTTGAAAATCTAATAGAATTCTAGGCTAAAACCATCTGGCCCCAGGCTTTTTTGGTTGGTAGATTTTTAATTACCACTTCTACATAACTAGGGGCTATAGATCTGTTTAAATTATTTATTTGATCCTGATTTAACTTTGGCTGGTGGCTTAAATTGAGAAAATTATTCATTTCTTTTAGATTTTCCAATTTGGTGGAGTAAGACTTTTTTAGTGTTTTTTTCCTCTTTTTTATTTAATTAACATTGTTTTTATTTATTTTACATACGAACCTCAGTTTTCCTTTCCTTCTCTCCTCCATTCCCTGCCCACAACTACCATCTACCTCCCTCCCAATGCACTCCACCTCTGCCTCCATTCAGAAATGGGCAGGCCTCTCATGGCCTTTGCTCATGACTTGAACAAAACATGGCACATCAAGTTGAGGTAGGACCAAGCTCCTCCCCATGTATCAAGACTGGGCAAGGAAATCCAGCATGGCAAACAGATTCCTAAAAGCCAGCTAAGCACCAGGGACAGGTCCTGATCTCACTGCTAGGAGGCTTACAAACAGACCAAGCTACACAATGTTACACACATGCAGAGGACCTAGGTCGGTCCCATGCAGGTTTCCTCACTGTTGGTCCAAAGTCCATGAGCTCCCAAGATCTCAGGTCAGCTGTCGCTGTGGGTTCCTCCATCATGACCTTGACTCCCTCCCCTCATAAAATCCCTCCTCCCTTTCTTCAGGAGGACTTCCTCCATCTGCTTCCATCAGTTAGTGAATAAAGGCTCTATGATGACAATTAGGGTAGCTACCAATCGGATTACAATAGATGGCCAGTTCAGAAACCTTCTCCACCACTATTGCTAGGAGTCTTAGCTGGGGTCATCCTTGTGTATTCCAGGGAGTTTCCCTGGTATCAGGTTTCTCCCTAAACCCAAAATGGCCCCCTCTAAAAGGATGTCTCTTTTGTTACTCTCTCCCTCTGTCTAGACCCCAACCTGCCTCCCATGCCCAGCCCACCCAACCCACTCCCTCAAGTTCCCATTCCCCCATCCCACACCACCAACCCCAGTTTACCCTGAAGATAACTTCTATTTCGCCTTCCCAAGGAAATCCATGCATCCCTCTTTGGGCTCTCTTTGCTATCTAGCCTGTCTGGGACTATGGATTGTAGGTTGGTTATCCTGTACTTTACTCCTAATATCCACTAATGTGTGAGTATTTACCATGTTTGTCTTTCTGGGTCTGGGTTACCTCACTTAGAATGTTTTTTTTTTTCAGTTCCATCCATTTGCCTGGATAGATTTCATGATGTCATTGTTTTTTTTACAGCTGAGTAATAATACTCCGTTGTGTAAATGTACCACATTTTCCTTATCCATTCTTCAGTTGAGGGGCATCTAGGTTGTTTCCAGGTTCTGGCTATTACAAATAATGCTGATATGAACATAGTTGAGTAAGTGTCCTTGTGGTATGATTAAGCATCTTTTGGGTATATGCCCAAGATTGGTATAGCTGGATCTTAAGGTAGATTGATTCCCAATTTTCTGAGAAACCTCCTTATTGATTCCCAAAGTGGCTGTACAAGTTTGCACTCCCACCAGCAGTGGAGAAGTGTTCTCCTTACTCCACATCCTCTCCAACATAAGCTGTCATTGGTGTTTTTTAATTTAGCCATTCTGACAGGTGTAGGATGTGCATTTTGATGTGTGTTTCCCTGACAGCTAAGGATATCGAACAATTCTTTAAGTGTATTTCAGCCATTAGAGCTTCTTCTGTTGAGAATTCTCTGTTTATATCTGTACCTCATTTTCTAATTGGATTATTTGGTATTTTGATGTCTAGTTTCTTGAGTTCTTTATATATTTTGCAGATAAGCCCTCTGTTAGATGTGGGGTTGGTGAAGATCTTTTCCCATTCTGTAGGCTGCCGTTTTGTCTTATTGACAGTGTCCTTTGCCTTACAGAAGCTTCTCAGTTTCAGGAGGTCCCATTTAATTGTCAATCGCAGTGTCTTGTGCTACTGGTATTATATTCAGGAAGTGGTCCCCGGGGCCAATGTGTTCAAGGCTACTTCCCACTTTCTCTTCTATTGGGTTCAGTGTAACTGGATTTATGTTGAGTTCTTTGATCCACTTGGACTTGAGTTTTGTGCATGATAATAGATATGGATCTATCTGCAATCTTCTACATGTTGACATACAGTTATGCCAGCACCACTTATTAAAGATGCTTTCTTTTTTCCATTGTATAATTTTGGCTTCTTTGTCAAAAATCAGGTGTTCATAGGTATATGAATTTATGTCAGGGTCTTCAATTTGATTCCATTGATGCACGTGTCTATTTTTATGCCAATACCAAGTTATTTTTATCACTATAGCTCTATAATAGAGTTGAAGTCAGGGATGGTGATACCTCCAGAAGTTCCTTTATTGTACAGGTTTTAGTTATCCTGGATTTTTGTTTTTCCATATGAAGTTCAGTGTTGTTCTTTCGAGGTCTGCAGAGAATAGTGTGGGAATTTTGATGGGGATTGCATTGAATCTGTAGATTGCTTTTGGTAAGATTGTCATTGTTACTATGTTAATCCTACCCATCCATGAACATGGGAGATCTTTCCATTTTCTGATATCGTCTTCAATTTCCTTCTTCAAAGACTTAAAGTTCTTGTCATATAGGTCTTTCACATGTTTGGTTAGAATTACCCCAAGATATTTTATATTATTTGTGGCTATTATAAAAGGTGATGATTCTCTGATTTATTTCTGAGCCTGTTTATAAATTGTATATGAGGGCTACTGATTTTTTTTTTTAGTTAATCTTATATCCAGCCACATTACTGAAGGTATTTTTCAGCTGTGAAGTTCCTGGTCGAATTTTTGAGGTCACTTATGTATACTATCATATCATCTGCAAATAGTGAAAGTTTGACATCTTCCTTTCCAATTTATATCCCTTTGATCTCCTTTTGTTGTCTTATTGCTCTAGCTAGAACTTCAAGTACTACATTGAATAAATATGGGGACAGCGAACAGCCTGGTCTTTTTCCTGATTTGATGGAATCGCTTTGAGTTTCTCCCCATTTAGTTTCATGTTGGCTGTCAGCTCGCTGTGTATTGCTTTTATTATGTTTAGGTGTGTTCTTTGTATACCTGATCTCCCCACGTCCTTTATCGTGAAGGAGTGTTGGATTTTATCAAAAGCTTTTTCAGCATCTAGTGAGATGATTATGTGGGTTTTTTTCTTTCAGTTTATTTATATGGTGGATTACATTGACAGATTTTCATATGTTGAACCATCCCTGCATCTCTGAAATGAAGCCTACTTGATCATGATGCATGATTTTTTTGATGTGTTCTTGGATTTGGTTTGCCAGTATTTTATTGAGCATTTTTGTAACAATGTTTGTGAGGGAGTTTGGTCTGTAATTCTCTTTCTTTGTTGTATCTTTGTGTGGTTTGGGTATCAGAGTAACTATAGCCTCATAAAAGGGGTTTGGCAATGTCCCTTCTGTATCTTTTGTGTAGAATAATTTTAGAAGTATTGGTATTAGCTCTTCTTTGAAATTCTGGTAGAAGTCTGCATTGAAACCATCTGGGCCTGGGCTTTTTTGGGGGGTTGGGAAATTTTAATGACTTCCTCTATTTCCTTAAGGGTTATAGATCTATTTAGATTGTTTATCTTGTCTTGATTTAATTTTGTATGTGATACTTATCAAGAAAATTGTCCATTTCTGTTAGATTTTTCCAATTTTGTGGAGTACAGGTTTTCAAAGTATGACCTAATGATGCTCTGGATTTCCTCAGTGTCTGTTGTTATGTCCCCCTTTTTATTTCTGATTTTGTTAATTTGAATATTCTCTCTCTCTCTCTCTCTCTCTCTCTCTCTCTCTCTCTCTCTCTCTCTCTCTCTCTCTCTCTCTCTCTCTGCTTTTTGGTTAGTTTGGATAAGGGTTTGTCTATCTTGTAGATTTTCTCAAAGAACTAACTCTTTGTTTCATTGATTTTATTCATTGTTCTCTTTGTTTCCATTGTTGATTTCAGCCCTGAGTTTGATGTTTTCTGTCATTTACTCCTCTTGGGTAAGTTTGCTTCTGTTTGTTCTAGAGGTTTCAGGTATGATGTTAAGTTGCTAGTATGAGATTTCTCCAAATTCTTTATGTGGGCACTTAGTGCTATGAACTTTCCTCTTAGCACTGTTTTCAAAGTGTCCCATAAGTTTGGGTATGTTGTGCATAGAACTCTCATTGAGTTCTAGGAAGTCTTTAACTTCTTTCTTCATTTCTTCCTTGACCCAGTGGTAATTCACTTGAGAGTTGTTCAGTTTTCATGAGTTTGTAGGCTATCTGTAATTTGTGTCATTGTTAAATTCTAACTTTAAGCCACAGTGATCCAATAAGATACAGGGGGTTATTCTAAATTTTTTTGTATCTGTTGAGATTTGCTTTGTAACTGAGTATGTGATCAATTTTAGAGAAGGTTCCATGAGATGCTGATAGAAGTTATATTCTTTTGTGTCTGGGTGAAATGTTCTATAGATGTCTGTTAAGTCCACTTGAGTCATAACATCTGATAGTTCCCTTATTTCTCTGTTATGTTTCTGTCTGGCAAACCTGTCCATTGGTGAGAGTGGAGAGTTGAAGTCTCCCACTATTAGTGTGTGAGGTTTGGTGTGTGGTTTAAGCTTTAACAATGTTTGTTTTACAAATGTGGGTATTGTATTGTATTGGGGCATAAATGTTCATCTTAATGGAGTTTTCTGTGATAAATAAGAAATATCCTTCTCCATCTCTTTTGATTAATTTTAGTTTGAAGTCTATTTTGTTAGATATTAGGATAACTATACCAGCTTGCTTCTTAGATCCATTTGAATGGAAAACCTTTTCTCTACCCTTTACTCTGAGGTAATGTCTGTCTTTGAAGCTAAGGTGTGTTTCTTGTGTGCAGCAGAAGGATGGATCCTGTTTTTGTATCTATTCTGTTAGCCTGTGTCTTTTTATAGGCACATTGAGTCCATTGATATTAAGTGATATTAATGATCAGTGATTGTTAATTCCTGTGATTTGTTTGTTTGTTGATTTTGGTGGTGGTGATGGTAGTGTGTGTGTGTATCCCTTCTTTGGGTTTTTCTGGTGTGAGATTATCTATTGCCTGTGATTTGTGGGTGTACCTAACTTCCTTGCATTGGAATTTTCCTTCTAGTACTTCCTATAGGGTTGGATTTGTGGATAGGTACTGTTTAAATCTGGTTTTGTCATGGAATATCTTGTTTTCTCCATCTATAGTAATTGAAAGTTGCTGTGGGATGGTCTTCTGTATGCTGTGAATATGTGTTGCTATTATTAGTCAATAAAGAGGTTATTCTGACCTATGGCAAAACAGGTTATAGCCAGGAGGGAAGTCCAAGAGAGATACAGGGAGGAAGGTGGAGTCAAGGTAGATGCCGTCCAGATGCCCAAGGAACAAGATTCCAGCAGACCAGTAATGCCATGGCCACATGGCAAAATATGGATTAACAGAAATTGGTTGATTTAAGTTGAAAATCATCTACAGAAAGTTTTCCTGGGTATAGTAGTCTGGCTTGTCATCTGTGGTCTCTTAGTGTCTGAAAAATGTCTGTCCAGGACCTTCTGGCTTTCAGAGTCTCCATTGAGAAGTTGGGTATAATTCTGATAGGTCTGTCTTTATATGTTACTTGGTCTTTTTCCTTTGCAGCTCTTAATATTCTTTCTTTACTCTGTATGTTTTTTTCTGGTCCAGTCTATTTGATGTTCTGTAAGCTTCTGTACCTTCACAGGCATGTCCTTCTTTAGGTTGGGAAAGTTTTCTTCTATGATTTTGTTGAATATATTCTCTGTGCCTTTGAGCTGGAATTCTTCTCCTTCTTCTATCCCTATTATTATTAGGTTTGGTCTTTTCATGGTGTCCCAGATTTCATGGATGTTTTGTATTAAGAATTTGTTGGATTTAACATTTTCTTTGGCTGATTAATCTATTTTTCTCTATCGTATCTTCGATGCTTGAGATTCTCTCTTCCATCTTTTATATTCTGCTGGAGAGGCTTGCATCTGTATGTGGTGGTATTGTGTTCCCCAAAATATTGTGTACCCTAATAAACTTATCTGGGGTCAGAGAACAGAAAAGCCAGTAGATACTTAGGATAGGCAGTGGTGGCACATGCCTTTAATCCTAGCATTCCAGAGCCAGAAATCCATCTGTTCAAGGATACAGCCAAGCATGGTGACTCACGCCTTTAATCCCAGGGAGTGATGGTAGAAGGCAGAAAGATATATAAGGCGTGAGGACCAGAAACTAGAAGCTTTTAGCTGGTTAAGCTTCAGGCTTTCGAGCAGCAGTTCAGCTGAGAGCCATTGGGATGAGGACACAGAAGCTTCCAGTCTGAGGAAACAGGACGAGCTGAGGAACTGGGAAGGTGAGGTAGCTGTGGCTTGTTCTGTCACTCTGATCTTCCAGTATTCACCCCAATAACTGGCCTCAGGTTTGATTTTATTAATAAGAACTGTTAAGATTCCTGCTACATCTGTAGCTCCTGTTTTTTTACCCAGATTTTCCATTTGCAGGATTTCCTTGGTTTGTGTTTTCTTTATCGCCACTATTTCAATTTTCAAGTCTTGTACTATTTCCTTCATCTGAGTGTTTTTTCTTGGCTTTCTTGGCTTTCTTTAAGGGATTTATTGATTTCTTCTGATTTTTTTGTTTGTCTTTTCCTCTATTTCTTTAAGAGAATTTTTCATTTTCTCCTTAACGCCCTCTATCATCTTCATAAAGTTATTTTTAAGGTCCTTTTCTTCTGCTTCATCTGTATTGGGATGTTCAGGTCTTGCTGTTGTAGAACAAATAGGTTCTGATGGTGCCATATTGCTTATGCTGTTGAATGAATTCTTGCACTGGCATTTACCCATCTGTTCTTCCAAATGGTGCAGGTGATGCTTGTGCCTATAGGGTCTAATGATATTGCTGGAGAGGGCTGTCTGAGGGGAAGACGCTAGAGTAGGCAGGGTTGGGCAGTGGAGGGGATCTTGTAGGAACAGAGTCCAGCAGGTAGCAGCAGTTTATATGGCCTGCCTGCAGGAATCTCACCTGCTGGCCAGCTGCTGGGGTCTGCACCAGAGCAGTGGAGTAAAGACTTTTAAAGTATGTCCTTATGATTCTCTGGATTTTTTCAGTGTCTGAAAAAAGTTATTATGTTCCCCTTCTCATTTCTAATTTTGTTAATTTGGTTATTTTCTCTCCACCATTTAGTTAATTTGGATGAAGATTTGTCAATCTTATTTATTTTCTCAAAGAATAAAATCTTTGTTTCACTAATTCTTTATATTGTTTTTGTTGTTGTTGTTTCCATTTTATTTATTCAGTCTGAGTTTGATTATTTCCTGCCATCTGCTCCTTTTAGGTGTGATTTCTTTTTATGGTTTCTTGTTGCTGTTGTTGTTTTGTTGTTGTTGTTCTAAAGCTTTCATGTTTGCTGTTAGGTTGCTAGTAGACCTTTCCAGTTTTTTATGTAGGTACTTAGTGCTATGAACTTGCCTCTTAGAACCACCTTCATTGTGTCCCATAAATTTAGGTATTTTGTGTATTTGTTTCCACTGAATTCTAGAAAGTCTTTAATTTCTTTGTTTATTTCTATCTTGACACATTTTTCATTCAGTAGAGAGTTGTTCAGTTTACCTGAATTTATAAGCTTTCTGTGGCTTCTGTTTTGTTGTGGTGGTGGTGTTTTGTTTTGGGTTGTTTCTTGTTTTGGGGTATATTGTTTTGCTTTTATTGTTTTTGTTTTGTTTTGTTTTGTGTTTTGTTTTTTATATCCAGCTTTAATCCATGGTGGTCAGAAAGGATGCAGGGTGTTATTTTTATTTTCTTGTATCTGTTGAGACTTGCTTTGCATCTGATTATGAGGTCAATATAATCCCTCACCAGCAAATCAAAAGAGGGGAAACATACACACACACCACCACAACAGCAAAATAACAGGAACCAACAAACACTGTTCCTTGATACCTCTCTCAATGTCAATGGTTTAAATTCCCCCAATAAAAGGATACAGGATAGCAGAATGGATGTGAAAATAGGATCCATTCTTCTACTGAATCCAAGAAACACATATCAACATCAAGTGTAGACATCACCTCAGTGTAAAAGGATGGAAAATATATTCCAAGCAAATGGACCCAAGAAGCAAGCTGGTGTAGCCATAAAATCTGAAAAAAAAAAATAGACTTCAAACCAAAGCTAATCGGAAGAGATAGAGAAGGATAATACAAACTCATCAGAGGAAAAAATCCACCAAGGGGACATTGCAATTCTTAAAATCTATGTACCAAACACAAGCACACCCACGTTTGTAAAAGAAACACTGCTACAGCTTAAATCACACACTGACCGTCACATAGTGATAGTGGATAACTTCAATACCACACTCACCAATAGATAAGTCATTCAAACAAAAACTAAACAGATAAATGCTAGAGCTATCAGATGTTATAAACTAAATCAACCTAACAGGAATTTACAGAATATTTCACCCAAACACAAAGGACTATAGCTTCTCAGCAGCTCATAGAACTTTCTCCAAAATTTATCATATGCTCAGACTATTACTTCTATCTTGTCTTTGCTGCCTGAAATTTTCTCTTTCATCTCTTGTAGTCTGTTGGTTAGGCTTTCCTCTGAGGTTCCTATTCAAGTTCCTAAAGTTTCCATTTCCAGTTTGTCCTCAGTTTGAGTTGTATTTATTTATTCTATTTCCACTTGCAAGTCTTGAACTGTTTACTATTTTCTTCATTTCATTCCACTGTTTGTTTGCATTTTATTTTTCTTTCTTTTCTTTTTCTTTTTCTTTTTTTGAGACAGGGTTTCTCTGTGTAGCTTTGGCGCCTGTCCTGGAACTCACTCTATAGCCCAGGCTGGCCTCAAATTCACAGAGATCGCCTGGCTCTGCCTCCTAGGTGCTGGGATTAAAGGCGTGTGCCACCACCGCCTAGCCCTTGTTTGCATTTTCATAGATTCCTTTAATGGATTTATTAATTTCCTCTTTAAGAACCTCTAACATATTCATGAAAGCTATTTTGAAGTCCTTGTCTCATGCTTCAGCTATATTCTATTTCTTGGGCACACTGCTGTGGATGATTGATTGATAAATAAAACACTGATTGGCCAATAGCCAGACAGGAAGTATAGGCAGGACTAGCAGAGAGAATTGAGAGAACAGGAAGGCGGAGGGGAGGAGATACCAGCCTGCCGTCCAGGGAGCATGATGTAAAGGCACCAGGTAAAGCCATGAGACACGTAGCAACATATAGATTAACAGAAATGGGCTGAGTGTAAGAGTAAGAGCTAGACAATGGTAGGCCTGAGCTAATGGCCGAGCAGTTTAAATAATATAAGTGTCTGTATGTTTATTTTATAAGTGGGCTACAGGACTGCTGGGGCTTGGCGGGACCCTGAGAGAAAAACTCTAGCTACAAATGGTGCCCAACTTGAGGCAAGAGTTTCCACCTAAAACCTGAGAAAAAAGATTCTAAAACAGAGCTAAAAACAGCTTCCTAGCTGGGCTCTAATGAAGACATATTGTCTTGGTTGTTATTGATTGTGTTTTTATGCTGGTATCTGGGCATCTGGGTTTAGGATGACTATAATCATAGGTGTTGACATCTATTCTTGTCTTTGCTGGGTGGGTGTTTTGTTCCTTGGTTTCTGTTGCCCTTTCTGGTTCTTAAGAGAGTGTGGTGGCTGTGGGTTGCTTGGTAGGGAATGCTTCTGAGATCCTGCCAGGTGTGGCCATTGAGGGTTCCAGATAGAATGAGTTTTTAGGTGTTAGTAGCTGACACTTAGGAATAGAGTTGGGGGGCTGAAGGGGTCAAGGAGGGAGGAAAGTAGGGTGTGCCCCCAGGATCTTCTTAGTCCCCTGGGAATGGGAGCAGAGAGAGAGAGGAGAAGCCACAGCAGGTAGTCTGCTATAGAACTGGGGATGAGATGGGGGACTGGATTTAGAGGTGGGGAGGTAAAGTGAAAATCTGAAGACTGGCTACCTGTTTCCCTGAACTGGTGTTGGTAGTGGATTCCCAGGGAATGCCTGAGGGAGATGCTGCTGAGACAAAGGGATGGGATGTTGAGGGAGGCTATAGGAGATTTATGTGATCTGCCAGAGGAGGGAGCAGAGAGGAAGGGAGGCCACAGCAGGTGGTCTGTTCCAGAGTAGGTCAGGAGACTTGGGGATTGGATTTGGAGGAGAAGAAGGAGAGTGAAGATCTGGAGCTTAATTGTCTACCTGCTTCCCTGGCCAGCTGTTGGGTTTGCTAGTTTTGCATTTTTTAAATGAACCCCTATTTTCTAAATGTTAGTCTTCTGCCTTCCCACAGTCTCCTGACAATGTATCTCCCCATATACCCTCCTTCCACATAGCCTACAATATTAGAATCAGAGTGTTAGTGAGTGTGCTATTTCAGAGCCTGAAAAGCAAACATTTCTTTTCCCACATGCTGGAGTTTTCCTCAATGCTGGTGGTAGCCTGTGAGCTTACTCATGTCCTCTTTCTGATATCCACATAGAAGAACAGAAAAATCCCAAGAAGTGATATTCTCACAGAAGAGGGAAATGAGAAAAGACAGATAATGAAAACTTCCAGTGTTGTAAAAAGGCCTTGGCTCAGGAACAATGTGTCATTCTCAATGTCACACTGTCTAACACATTATCAGTGAGGTAGAGAGATATACTTCTCCCATGGGGTGAAGGGGGATTCTACAAGCCACACGGTATAAAGTCTTCTGGTATGGAAATGAGGAGGACTAGCTGGGGACAATAGTGAAGCTGGTTGCAGCAACTCTCTGAACCATCACCTACCAGTCAGCTCTGTCAAAAGCTACTGGGTCCATCTTTAGCAATGTGACTAATGCCAGATGCAACACATTACCTTCCTTCTGCTCTTCTTTCATAAGGCAGCATGGGAGCTCTGCTACTTCCTGCTCAAGAAGCCAGCCAAGAATGAGACTGTGTTACCTTCGTACTAAACATAGTTGACTGTGACACCCACTGGCTTAATTAGAATTGGCTGTATACTTGTTCTATGGTGGAGAAGACATGTTCTTTTTTATTATTATTAAGAAATTTTCTATTCATTTTACATACCATCTACAGATCCCCTCTCCTCCCTTCTCCTTCCTCCCTTCTCCAACCCCCCCCCCGGCTTCCCCCCAACCCACCCTATTCTCACCTCTTCCAAGGCAAAGCCTCCTATGGAGAGTCAGCAGAGCCTGGTACATTCAGTTGAGGCAGGTCCAAGCCCCTCCTCCCTGCACCAAGGCTGTGTAAGGTGTTCCACCATAGGCACTGGGCTCCAAAAAGTCCACTCAGATTGGTGAATACCCTAAATGTCATCATGGGGCACGTTCTTAAGAGAGAGAAAAAAACAGCAGTCAAGAACCCAAGACTTCAGTGGACTTAGGAGGGGCAGGCGATGCCTAGAAAAGATGAAGGTAATGAGAACACAATAACTATATTTTAAAAATCTACTCTAGGCCTGAAAGATGGTTCAGTAGCTAAGAACACTTGCTGTTCTTGGCTAGGACCTAAGTTTAGTTTTTAGTACCCACATTAAGTGTCTCCAATTCCAGCAAGTCTGACACCCTATTTTCACTTCTGAAGACCACACACACACACACACACACACACACACACACACTCAAATACATACACACAAGCAAACATATACTTTTTTTAAAATTTTTCAAAGTATCTACTCTATCTCATTAAAGGCCATGGTGAAGGAACAATCTGAGTGGTAGCTCTTGGTTTTTTCCAGAAAATAATTATCCACATAATAAAAATCAATGTCACTTGATTTACATTTTTTAAAGTAAAACTATTTTCAAAAATATTCTATGGTAGTCAAACAGGGACTTCAATGTTAAATACTTTCTTCAGAAATAATTAGTATTACTTTTTTCTCTGTATCCCTTTACAGAAAAGCAGCCCATTCATCTTCTATAATTTTTAAGCCATATCTAACTCAAAATGCAAGAAAATAAAATACCAAGAACTTATATCTTAAAAGAAGAGACGTGTGCAATGGGGGTAAGCATTAAGTATTATTTTAGTTAATAAATAGTGTTACTTTTTACTAATTAAAAACATGGAGAAGCATTGATGCCATTTATAATGAGCTCCTTGAGGTTCAAAATATGGATAAATGTGTTTTGAAGTGAAGACAGACCAGAGCTAATTGGACACACAGAGCAAATATTCTCACATAATTCCCAAATACTTCAACATTATCCCAGCCTACCCAGGTTCTTAGGCAACATATTCTGGGGTTACAGTTGTTTAAGAGATTTGCTTTCTGCCTTTGCTGGTAACTCTTGCTTGAAAATGGTTTAAAACGATGTTTGTAGATGACAAAACAAAAAGTCAAATAGTGGTCTCAAATACAAAGCCAAAAGAGACTGTATAGACTCTGGGGTCTTGTGTTGTCAATACTGTCTCCCACACTCAGCCCCAGGGAAATCAAATAGTGAAGCATTGCTGTCCCTCACAGCTCTCTTCAAATTTAGAACACTATACTTATCCATAATAACCATTCATATTTATGGGATCTTGAGAACAACATTTGGGTCTAAACCAACAGCATTAAAACTTACACCCTATCCAACCTCTCTACCCAGCCAGATCTCCCACATCCTTCTCCAGAATCCAACCCAATGACTCTACCAGACAGTCCCCATCTATGCACCCTCCCCACCCCACTAGATCTAGCTTGAGTCCCACATTCAGTACACTGGATGAGTGTGGCCACCCCTACCTGTGCCATAACCAACCTCTACTACTCTGCCAGGACTTACCCTACCTAACCCCCAACCCACAGGTCTCCCCCACACCACATCCAAAAATTCCACTCATATAGATCCACCCCTACACTCAAGGCTTAGACTAAGAGGCACATCCTGTACACCAGCCCATTTTCCTAAGTCTACCTGACTCCATTCCACCACCTAAGCTATTTTCAACCTCTAGGCCCAAGCCATGCACACATCCTGTCTTTTATTCCAATCTTCTCTGCCCATATCTGACTTAAAACTAACAAAAGAAGTTCTCATGCCCAGATCTCATCACAAAAATATAAACAGTATGAAAGATCAATCTATATCTTTTTTTCTAAAACCTACCAGACCTGTATAAATGTGTGACGCTGTGAAAAAAACTTTCAAATCATAAGCATAGATGAAGGAGGAAAATCCAAAGTCAATGGCATAAACCAGGTCTTCAGCAAGATCATAAAGAAAATTTCCCCAAACTAAAGAAAGACACACCAATACAGATACAAGAAGTGTACAGAACACCAAAGAGGCAAGAACAGAAAAGAAAATCCCCATGGCACACCATAGTTAAAATAATAAGTATAAATAACAAAGAAAGTATGTTGAAAGTTAAAGAGAAAAACAACTCACATACAAAGAAAGATCTACCAGATTAACAGTTGATTTCTCAATGGGAACTTTGAAAGTCAGAAGTGCCTGGAGTAAGGCATTCCAAACTTTGAAAGCCAGAAGAAACTGAAGCAAAGCATTCCAGACCCTAAAAGATCATGTCATATAGCCTATACTAATATTCCCAGTAAAACTACCAGCCATTATTGAATGAGAAAAAAACTTTCCATAACATAAATAGCCTTTAAAAATTATATCTAATAAGCCAAGGCTAAAGAAAATACAGGAAGCAATATTTGGGACTGATGAGAGGAATGAGTATAGCATAGAGACTGTGGAAAGAAATATGAAGCCATAATTATCAAGTACTACTGAAAACACAACACCAAGAGTCAATAAAATGATGACTGCAATTAATACAAACATTTCAATAAAATTTTTAAATATCAATGACCTCAATCATCCAATCAAAATATAAGACTGGAACCATCTCCCATGGTATCAGAGTCCCTGGAGGCACAGGCACCACCTGCACTGATTGGAGGAAGAAACACCTATACCTATAACTACCCCAACCCATATTGGTAGACGGCAGTATAAGAACACATTCAACAACATAAAGAGCAATATGGCACCACCAGAACCTATTTGTTCTACAACAGCAAGACCTGAACATCCCAACACAGATGAAACAGAAGAAAATGACCTTAAAAATAACTTTATGAAGATGATAGAGGCCATTAAGAGGGAAATGAAAAATCCCCTTAAAGAAATTGAGGAAAAAGCAAACAAAAAAAATTGGAAGAAATCAATAAATCCTTTAAAGAAAGCCAAGAAAAAAAAAACAGGTGAAAGAAATAATTCAAGACTTGAAAATTGAAATAGTGGCAATAAAGAAAACACAAACCAAGGAAATCGTGCAAATGGAAAATCTGTGTAAACAAACAGGAACTATAGGTGCAAGCCTCTCCAGCAAAATACAAAAGATGGAAGAGAGAATCTCAGGCATCCAAGATACAATAGAGAAAATAGATTAATCGGCCAAAGAAAATGTTAAATCCAACAAATTCTTAATACAAACATCCACAAAATCTGAAACACCATGGAAAAACCAAACCTAACAATAAGAGGGATAGAAGAAGGAGAATTCCAGCTCAAAGGCTCAGAAAATAAATTCACCAAAATCGTAGAAGAAAACTTTCCCAACCTAAAGGACATGCCTATGAAGGTACAGAAGCTTACAGAACACAAATAGACTGGACCAAAGGAGAAAAAGTTCCCTCACCACATAATAATCAAAACACTAAACATACAGAATAAAGAAAGAATATTAAGAGCTGCAAAGGAAAAAGGCCAATAACATATAAAGACAGACCTATCAGAATTACACCCAACTACACAATGGAGACTCTGAAAGCCAGAAGGTCCTGGACAGACATTTTGCAGACACTAAGAAACCATGGATGCCACTCAGACTACTATAACCAGCAAAACTTTCAATCACTATAGATGGAGAAAACAAGATATTCCATGACAAAACCAGATTTAAACAATACCTATCCACAAATCCAACCCTATAGGAAGTACTAGAAGGAAAATTCCAACTCAAGGAAGTTAGCTGCACCCACAAAAACATAGGCAATAGATAATCTCACATCAGCAAAACCCAAAGAAGGGAAACATTCACACACACTACCACCACCATCACCAAAACCAAAAAATAACAGGAATTAAAAATCACTGATTATTAATGTCCCTTAATATCAATGGACTCAATTTGCCTATAAAAAGGCACAGGTTAACAAAATAGATATGAAAACAGGATCCAGCCTTCTGCTGCATACAAGAAGAACACCTCAACTTCAAAGACAGACATTACCTCAGAGTAAAGGGTAGAGAAAAGATTTTCCATTCAAATGGATCTAAGAGGCAAGCCGGTATCCTAATACCTAACAAAATAGACTTCAAGCTAAAATTAATCAAAAGAGATGGAGAAGAATATTTCTCATTTATCACAGGAAAACTCCATCAAGATGAAGTCTCAATTCTGAACATTTATGCCCCAATACAAGGGCATCCACATTTGTAAAGGAAACACTATTAAAGCTTAAACTACACATCAAACCTCACACACTAATAGTGGGAGATTTCAACTCTCCACTCTCACCAATGGACAGGTTTGCCAGACAGAAACATAACAGAGAAATAAGGGAACTATCAGATATTATGATTCAAGTGGACTTAACAGACATCTATAGAACATTTCACCCAGACACAAAAGAATATAACTTCTATCAGCATCTCATGGAACCTTCTCTAAAATTGATCACATACTCAGTTACAAAGCAAATCTTAACAGATACAAAAAATTTAGAATAACCCCCTGTATCTTATCGGATCACTGTGGCTTAAAGTTAGAATTTAACAATGACACAAATTACAGATAGCCTACAAACTCATGAAAACTGAACAACTTTCAACTGAATTACCACTGGGTCAAGGGAGAAATGAAGAAAGAAGTTAAAGACTTCCTAGAACTCAATGAGAATGAATGCACAACATACCCAAACTTATGGGACACTTTGAAAACAGTGCTAAGATGAAAGTCCATAGCATTAGTGCCCACATAAAGGATTTGGAGAAATCTCATACTAGCAACTTAACATCATACCTGAAACCTCTAGAACAAACAGAAGCAAACTTACCCAGGAGGAGTAAATGACAGAAAACATCAAACTCAGGGCTGAAATCAACAAAATGGAAATAAAGAGAACAATACAAAAAAAATTAACGAAACAAAGAGTTAGTTCTTTGAGAAAATCTACAAAATAAACAAACCCTTATCTAAACTAACCAAAAGGCAGAGAGAGAGAGAGAGAGAGAGAGAGAGAGAGAGAGAGAATATCCAAATTGACAAAATCAGAAATAAAAAGGGGGACATAACAACAGACACTGAGGAAATCCAGAGCATCATTAGGTCATACTTTGAAAACCTGTACTCCACAAAATTGGAAAATCTAAAAATTTTCTTAATAGGTACTGTATGTAAATTGGTTGCAAAATGTGAGTTTTGCAACTCTGGGAAAGGTGTCCTGACTATCTGGGGAGTCAGATAACACCTTGAGCTGCTTAGGACATCTCTGACGGCTGGAACTGCAAGAAGACAGTTCACCCCTGGAGGGGGTATCCCAGACACCTTGAGCTGCTCACAACAATAGCTCTGCCCTGAAGGTGTCCCAGACACCTGGAGCTGTTTAACACAGCTCTGAGGGCTGGAACTGCAAAGCAGCAGCCCAACCCTGGAAGGGAAATTTTTCTGACTTCTTGGGAGAGTCGCACCTGGAACTGCTTCAGAAGGGATGGGTATCCTGACTCTTCAGGAAAGTCAGGGTATACCTGGTGTGATGGGGAATGGTCTCCCTGTGGGATATAGCAATCCTGCTCCTCTCCTGGAGAGCCACTACAGCTGAGTTTTGCTCAGCCCCCTGTAGATGTAACCATCTTATTAAATAAGAAACATAGAGCCAATGCAGAGATAAAAGCCCAAGAGGTCAGAGCTAAAAACCTTACCCTTCACTGCCACTGCTGTCTTCCTCAGCAAGAGACCTACTTCCTGTCTGTTTGTCTTTTTTATAGACTTTCTATTCTGCCTTCTCATTGGTTGTAAACCCAACCACATGACCTCCTCGTCACTGCCTGTCTGTACAGACCTCCAGGTCTTCTATGGTTGGTATTGAGATTAAAGGTGTGTGTCTCCATGCTGGCTGTATCCTTCAACACACAGAGATCCACCTAGCTCTGCCTCCCAAGAGCTGGCATTAAAGGCCACCACCACCCAGTTTCTGCTATGGCTTGCTATTAGCTCTGACCCCCAGGCAACTTTATTTATTAACATACAAATAAAATCACATTTCAGTACAATTAAAATATCACCATAGCCCCCACTTAAGGGGGCTTCCTAGCAGAGCTCTGATTCTCCAGCCTAAGATGTTGCTTCTTTTGCTTTACTCTGCAAAAGGGGAATCCCCTGCAGAAATGTAGCACTCTCCTCCAGCTGGCTCCAGAGAAAAGTGTTACTTTTCAGCTCTCTCACTCCGTCAACTAAGGGATCTCTCAGCAAAGATCTTCTGTGCAACTCCTCCTTGCCCTGCTCTTTCAGCTTTCCCTTGTTTTGTCCACTGGGGGACATCTCAGCAAGGATCTTCTCTACACCAGTGAATGAAGATCTTCACACCCAAAACTCTTTTGAGAAAGAAATTTATTTGGGAAGGAGTCCAGGAGAGTAACTGCCTTTACCAGGGTGGAGAGAACAGCTTTTTTTCTAACTGACCAGGCAGGGCGGTTTACACAGGATGTCTTGGGGGTGGAGTCAACCAGGGGTTGACTTAGGGCCCAGGGTTCTACTGTCATGCTCTGTGATTGGATGGTTTCACAAGTCAGTTGGCCAGGGGCAGAGAAGGCTCTGATCTGTCTGAGCCAAACTATGTCTTTCATTGGCCTTATCTGAGCCATCTTTCCCTAGTTCTGGGCTCCAGGGTCAGGGTGAGTTTCTTTAGCCAGCCCCTTTTCCCTCCAGGTACCACATACCAAAATTAAATCAAGACAAGATAAAAAATTTAAATAGACCTATAACCCCCAAGGAAATTGAAGAAGTCATTAAAAGTCTCCAAACCAAAAAAATTCCAGGGCCAGATGGTTTCAATGCAGAATTCTACCAGAATTTCAAAGAAGAGCTAATACCAATACTCCTAAAATTGTTACACACAATAGAAACAGAAGAAACACTGTCAAACTCTTTTTACCAGGCTACAGTTACCCTAATACCCAAACCACACAAAGATGCAACAAAGAAAGAGAATTACAGACCAATCTCCCTCACGAACATTGATGCAAAAATACTCAATAAAATACTGGCAAACCAAATCCATTCATCATGATCAAGTAGGCTTCATTCCAGAGATACAGGGATGGTTCAACATATGAAAATCTGTCAATCTAATCCACCATATAAACAAACTGAAAGAAAAAAAAATCACGTGATCATCTCTATAGAAGGTGGAAAAGCCTTTGACAAAATCCAACACCCCTTCATGATAAAGGTCTTGGGGAGATCAGGAATACAAGGAACATATCTAAACATAATAAAAGCAATATACAGCAAGCCAACAGCCACCATGAAACTAAGTAGAGAGAAACTCAAAGTGATTCCACTAAAATCAGGAACAAGACAAGGCTGTCCACTCTCTCTGTAGCTATTCAATTAGTACTTGAAGTACTAACTACAGCAATAAGACAACAAAAGGAGATCAAGAGGGTACAAATTGGAAAGGAAGATGTCAAACTTCACTATTTGCAGATGATATAATAGTATATATGTGACTCCAAAAATTCTACCAGGGAACTCCTATAGCTGATTAACACTTTCAGTGATGTGGCAGGATACAAGATCAACTCAAAAAAAAAAATCAATATCCTTCCTATATACAAATGATGAATCAGCTGAGAAAGAAGTTAGAGAAACATCACCATTTATAGTAGTCACAAATAACATAAAATATCTTGGAGTAACTCAAACCAAGCAAATGAAAGACCTACATGACAAGAACTTTAAGTCTTTGAAGAAAGAAATTGAAGAAGATATCAGAAAATGGAAAGATCTCCCATGCTCTTGGATAGATAGGATTAACACAGTAAAAATCACAATCTTACCAAAAGTGTTCTACAAATTCAATGCAATCCTCATCAAAATCCTAACACCATTCTTCACAGACCTCACAAGAACAATACTCAACTTCATATGGAAAAACAAAAAACCCAGGATAGCCAAAACAATCCTGTAAATAAAGGAACTTCCTAAATCATTACCATCCCGACTTTAAGCTCTACTGTAGAGCTATAGTAATGAAAACAGCTTGGTATTGGCATAAAAACAGACACGTGGATCAATGGAATTGAATTAAAGACCCTGACATTAATCCACACACCTATGAACACCTGATTTTTGACAAAGAAGCCAAAATTGTACAATGGAAAAAAGAAAGCATCTTCAACAAATGGTGCTGGCATAACCGGATGTTGGCATGTAAATGAATGCTGAAATTTGCAGGCAAATGGATGGAACTAGAAAACATCATCCTGAGTGAGGTAACCCAGACTCACAAAGACAAATATGGTATATACTCACTCATAAGTGGATACTAGATGTAAAGCAAAGGATAATCAGACTACAACCCACAGCTCCAGAGAAGCTAGGAAACAAGCAGGACCCTAAGAGGGACTCATGGATCACCTTTGGAAGGGGAAAAAGATGAGATCTCCATGAGTAAACAGGGACAAGGGGGGTAATAGAGGGGGGTATGGGGGATGAGAACATAAGGAAATGGGATGGTCAAGCTGGGGGAGGGAGAGAGTGGGAGAGCAATGAAAGAGATATCTTGATAGAGGGAAATATTATGGGGTCAGGCTGAAACCTGGTACTAGGGAAATTCCCAAGAATCCACAAAGATGACCCCAGATTAGACTACTAGCAATAGCGGAGATGTTGCCTAGATAGGCCTGACCTGGTAATCAGATTGGTGAATACCCTCATTGTCATCATAGAGCCTTCATCCAGTAACTGATGAAGCAGATGCAGAGATCCATAGCCAAGCACCAGGCTGAGCTCTGGGAGTCCCGTCGAAAAGAGAGAAGAGGGATTATATGAGCAAGGGTGGGGGAGGGGTCAAGATCATGATGAGGAAATCTACAGAGACAACTGAACCAAGCTCTTAGGAACTCACAAACTTTAGACTGACAGCTGTGGAACCTGCATAGGACCAGACTAGGCCCTCTGCATACAGGAGAAAAATGCAAATCGATTCATATCTATTACCATGCACAAAACTCAAGTCCAAGTGGATCAAAGACCTCAACATAAATCCAGTTACACTTAACCTGATAGAAAAGAAAGTGGGAAGTAGCCTTGAACACATTGGCACAGAAGATCACTTCCTGAATATAATACCAGTAACACAGACACTGAGAGCAACAATTAGTAAATGGGACCTCCTAAAACTGAGACTCTTCTATAAGGCAAAGGACACAGTCAATTAGACAAAATGGCAGCCTACAGAATGAGAAAAGATCTTCACCAACCCCACATCTAACAGAAGGCTGATCTCCAAAATATATAAAGAATTCAAGAAATTAGACATCAAAATAAGGAACAATACAATTAAAAAATGGGCTACAGAGCTAAACAGAGAATTTTCAAAGGAAGAATCTCAAATGGCCAAAAGAAATTTCAGGAATTGCTCAATGTCCTTAGCCATAAGAGAAATGCAAATCAAAACAACTTTGAGATACCATTTTACATCTGTCAGAATGGCTAAATTCAAAAACATTCATGACCACTGCTGGTGGGAGTGCAAATTTGTACAGCCACTCTGGAAATCAGTATGGTGGGTTCTCAGAAAACTGGGAATCAATCTACCTCAAGACCCAGAAATACCTCTCTTTGGCATATACTCAAAGGATGCGCAATCATACCACAAGGACACTTGCTCAAATATGTTCATAGCAGCATTATTTATTATCATTATAGCCAGAACCTGGAAACAACCTAGATGCCCCTCAGCCAAAGAATAGATAAAGAAAACATGGTACAGTTACACAATGGAGTATTGTTCAGTGGTTTAAAACAAAATGAAATCATGAAATTTGCAGGGAAATGGAAAAAAATCAGGAATCCACAAGGATGACCCCAGCTAAGACCCCTAGCAATAGTGGAAAGGGTGCCTGAACTTACCTTCCCCTGTAACCACAATGAGCTGCTTATTGTGAGTTAGGTGTTACCTAACCCACCAAGCCACAAGTTGGGCATTCCCAGCAAAAACTCCATCACCAAATGGACATATATTTATGGTCAAATCCAAGCAAACAAGACAGAAAAAAACAGCCCAAACACTCTTACTAACTCTTCTCATCCAGCTTCTACCTGAGGCCTGATGGCCCTGTTATCAGTTTTAACAGGAAAATGTAATTGAGCCCTTGTTTACAAATGATTTTGCCTGATATCCAAGAACCTCCCAAAAGTAGATAACTGCAATACTACAGCCCCTGGCTGGGATAATCCCTGAAGGAGAAATGCGAAGGAAAACTTTTCCAAGGTGTACAAGCATTACACCTGCTTGCTTATTTTGTATAGGAGAAATGGGAAGATGTATGATCAGATACTAACCCACAGCTACAACTTTGATGGTTCAACTAGATGGTCAGAAACTGGTAACAAGTCCAGGTGCAATAGTGTTAACTATCAACTTGACAGACTAGGGAATCATCAGGGAGGGGACCTCTGAGCATGCCTGCCGAGGATTAGCTAGACTATGTCAATTGAGAAGGGAAGACATGGCTGCTGTGAGTGGTGTCATTCCCTGATCAGGATTCTGCACGGTGTAAATGGAGAAAGAGGACTGAGCAAAGCAAGCATGCCTCTCTCTTTGCTTCCTGACCCTGGGTAAAAAGACCAGCTGCTTCAGGTTCCTGAGGCCTTGACTTTCCTGCCCTGATGGACTGCACCTTTGAACTGTTAGACAAAAGAAACCTTTTCTCTGCTAAGTTGCTTTTGTCAGAGTATTTTTTTTCCACAGCGACAGAAAAAGTAACAAGACACTAGGAAAGCATTATTTGAAATAAATCTCCAAATAAGCAAAAGAAAATTGAAGATATTTGCATCTCACATCAGC
The DNA here is from genome assembly GCF_949786415.1 of Peromyscus eremicus. Taxonomy (NCBI): domain Eukaryota; kingdom Metazoa; phylum Chordata; class Mammalia; order Rodentia; family Cricetidae; genus Peromyscus; species Peromyscus eremicus. Next base: position 50,295,801 of record NC_081416.1, read on the forward strand.
CCTCAACAAATGGCATTCTCAGTAGAGGATTTTAGCAATCAAGTGGAGGGGATGACTTGTGCTGTGGATACCTGCCTTAGTTTGCTTCCTTTCTGTTGCTGCGGGGGGGGGGGGGGGGGGGGGGGCGGACACAACATGACGAAAAGCAACTTGGGGAGGAAAGGGTTTGTTTGGCTTGCAGGTTACAGTCCATCAACAGGAGAAGTCAGTGTAGGGAACTTGAAGGCAGGAGCTAAAGCAGAGGCCGTGGAGGAATGCTGCTTAGGAATGTGGCTTGTTCTTCACGCCTTGCTCCACCTGCTTTCTGTTCTGTTCTGTTCTGTTCTGTTCTGTTCTGTTCTGTTCTGTTTTGTTGAGACAGGATTTCTCTGTGTAACAGCCCCGTAACTGGCTTTGTAGATCAGGCTGGCCTTGAACTCACAGAGATCCACCTGCCTCAGTCTCCTGAGTGCTGGGATTAAAAGCGTGTGCTGCCACCACCTGGCTGAACCCACTTTCTTATATACTCTAGGAATACTTGATCAGAAGTGGTCTCTTCACATCAATCATAAATCAAGAAAATGTCCCACATGCTACCTAACCTGAGGGTACCTCTTCTCAGTGGACTCCAGTTTCAAGTTGACAAAAAAACTAACTAGCACAGTACCAACCCACCTCTTTCCCCATTTTATCGAAGTTCCATAGGTCCTTATCTGGTTTTTGGACTTCATGAATACTATTTTTTAAAACAAGGCCTAGACTGGCCTAGTCTCCAGTGGCAAAGGTTAACACTGGATGTGGGAATGGGTAGGACAAGGGGAACCAAAGTTCAAGACCCAGACAAGAGGAGAAGAGAGAAAGAAGTAAGGAGAGGCCAAATGTCCCTAGCTGGTTTTGTGGGTGAAGAACAAGAGACAGATCTTTTTGCTAAAATCTGCCTAAAGATCCAGCCTAGGAGGGAGAGCAGTACTCAGAAAGAGACTTTCAGATCCCCAGGGTCAGCAATTCTCCTTTCAGCCATGGTGTCCTTCTGAGAAAGACAGATCAATAGGTCTCTGCTTCTCACCTAACTAGAACCACCTACAAAATCAAACTAATTGTCCTTGAAGTCTGCTGTTAAATAAAATCCTTCTCATTCAAGCGAAGAAGATCCAAACCATCCAACAGTGGCTGCCACAACAGTCTCCACCTGGGTTCCTCCTTGACATGTAATTCTTTCAATACTCAGAGATAGTGAACACTCACCGTCCTGAGGCAGAAGGTTTGATATCACAGTGAAATGGTGTCTATGGTCTCCATGACTACATCAATATCCTACAGAGACTAGAACCAGCATCTTATCCACTGTTTTTCACTGGAGAGCTTTGACTAATATAGTAATACACAGAGCCACACAGACTGAAACAGTCCTTAGTAGATTCACTTTGAATAATAACATTGGCTTTCTCTTCTCACAGGCTGCACAAATAATGTTTGGCCTAATTCACAATGCACTAGGGATGCTCTGGATTTTTTTGTACAATCTAGAGGAAGAGCAAGACAGTGTCGGTGCTGTCGGTATGATTGTTATCATCGTTTACATGTTGGCGTCTGGATCATTTGTGAGTAAACTGTGGCATTACTGATTTCTATTTATTTGGTCCTAATTGATCGATTAAAGTATGCTGTGGTCAACAGCGTACTAGACTCAATCACTGATTTCCAATGCTCATTTAAGCCTGGAAGAGTGGTTTTTTGTGTTTGTCTCCTGTTTTGGTAAGTATCTCAAGAGGCTAGGATGTACAGGTAAAAAAGATTTCAAAGGACTGTTATTCAGAAGACTCACAAAGGGCAGGGCTGTTTATATAACAACTATAACGTTGTTCTTTTCAGGGTGAAAACCCAAAAGCATGAGTTTAATGTCTAAGGAACTAGAGGCAATTTTTGGGAAAATTACATAAGGGAAAAGAAAAAAGAGCCTTGGATGCCAAAGAGGAGTTGAGGGAAATTAAATAGAGATTCCTAAAATTAATATTCTAATAATTTCTTGGGTGAATTTATCAAAATGTCCACCTGAAGCATGCCCAATTAAAAGTAATTATACTGAGGAAAGCCCAAAGCTATGATTGCCCCAGCCATCTTAGTTCACAGATGCACTCAATCCAGAAGAAATCTGTTGATCAAGGGTCATTTATGAAGACATCATGTGGCCTTGTGGCACAACTGACTTCCCTATAACAGCAAGTCTCTAGAAGCAGAAAGCTTAACTTAAGGATGAGCTTCTTCACAGAGAACAGATTTCCTAAATCCTTCACCACCTTCTTGTTCTCCTCTACCAAAATGGAGCTTTAAAAGAGTAGAGGTCTGAGTGGAGCCCAGTCCCTGAGCTTTGTGGAAAGGCTTCTGAGACATACAAGTAGTCATTTCATTCAGCAGGGGTCTGACATTCACTTCTTGGCAGACATTTCCTCCAAGGACTCACCTCTAAAGGCATTGCAAAACTGACAACTTTGTGGAAAGAGGTGTGTAAAATAAAGATAGATGACTTAAATTGGAATGGTACAATGAGTCTCCAATTGCAAAGTGTCTAGAAGGGACCCTAAGCCCAAGACATAAACAAGAAGCTTATGGAAGAAATTACTCACAACTAATATTCAATGGTGTGTCTATCACTGCATCATGCATTTCCCAATAGCACTTCAACCTCATTTTACCTATTGCTACAAGGATCGATTGCAGTAGCTCTTCACATCCCACTTTATAAACCAGGTAGCCAAGTTCTGCAGAGTTTAAGTAACTCTGACAGAGTGCACCACAATAAAATGACCAGGTTTTCTTTGGACCAAGGTAAGGTGCCTCTGCTTTCATAACAGGTTGCAGCCTCCTGGGCTGGGAGATTCTTAATATCCTTCTTAGGAAATTTGTCATCTTTTGTAAGTGCTGCAAGCAAATGGAATGCATACCACAGGGAAAAAGCTAATTCTGAATAATCCACAAATAATCATACTTTCAGCTATTTCTAGTAGGTCACAGATATCATAGTTCTTGAGGAAAATAGCCATAAATAAATAAAACAAAATAAAGCCATTTGATCAAATGTTTCCTGAAACCATTTTTCAGAGATGGGTTTTTCCCCTAGAATATTATGAGGGAAAGGATTCCTGTGACTGAGAGATGCCATTCTAGCCATCTTATTTTCTAATACTTCAGGTCATTGACTTGCTAACTGACCATCAAAGCAAGCCAAGGATCCACTATTTGCCCCTCATAAAATTATTGAGAAATTCCTGAGTGCCATCACCTACATGCTGATCTCGTGAACAATAAACAACTTTTGAATGTCTTTTCATCTCTCTAACAGAGAAAAAGTAGAATTTTTTTTCAGGGAATCCCTTAGAACTAAAATAACTTTTTCATTTTAATACCACTTTCTTCCTAAAATCCAGGGATACTCTAAGCAATGACACTGGCATTAGGGCTAGAATATGTTGAGGGAATGGATCATCCTGAGCATGGGTGTTTCAATACTTATTTCTACCCACAGTTCGTCAACTCAGGATCCAGCAGTATAATCTACGGTGATGCTACAACATGTCAGGTATGTGGGAAAGCGGAACACAGCCCCAGAGACAAAGGGTTACATAGCACAAATAGAAAGAGATATTGATGATTCTGAAATATTGGGAGGGGCACCTCTTCTAATGCTCAGATGAAAACTATCACTTAATTTAAAAAAAATGTACCTCAATGTGTCTTTTGTGGGAGTGTGGCAAAGGGGATGCCTAATGAGCAAATAATGAGAGAGATATGAGAGTTTTCATGGAATTGATCCCTACATGGCATCTAAAGGGAGTACCAATCATAAAACGAAACTCTCAAAGGAGAGAAGGAGAAGTTAGGGAAGTTTGAAGGTATTTAGTCAGTGCCTTAATCAAGTTTCTATTGCTGTGATAAAACACCCTGACCAAAAGCTATGTGGGGAGGAAAGGGTTTATTTCATCTTCTAACACTTAGGTCACACTCCATCACTGAGAGAACTCAGGGCAGAAACTCAAGGCAGGAACCTAGAGGCAGGAACTGAAGCAGAGGCCATAGAGAAATGACGCTAACTGGCTTGTTTCTTGTGGTTTTTCTCAGCCCACTTCCTTATATAACTCAGGACTGCCTGCCCAGGGGTGGCACTGGGCATCCTGTCATGTGCTGGTCCCTCCCACATCAATCATTAATCAAGAGAATTCCCTACAGACTTGCCTAGAGAAAAATCTGATGGAGGCACTGTTTCACTTGAGGTTCTTCCCCCCACCCACCCACCACCCACCCCATATAACTCTAGCTTGTGCTCAAGTTGATAAAGGGGTGGGGCTGTTAAGAAAGAGGATGAGAAAAAAATTACATGGAAAGAGAGAGATCTTCTGTAAACCCAGGGCTATGGAATATCACCAGGACACCTCCAACAAGGAACAGTCCCCTGCTCATTTAGAACCTCCCTCCCACCTCTGCCAGCCCCTTGTAGTTAGTCACGGCACTGGAAGGTCACATACATGGATTCTGGTTCTGAAAACCCCAGTGTTATCTGTGTGACCCTGAACAAAATGCTTCCCTGTGCATCCCACTAATCTGTACAAACATGGATAACACTAGCAAGCTAAAAACTTTGTTTGCCTGGGTTGGAGAGATGGCTCAGAGGTTAAGTACACTGGCTGCTCTTTTGGAGGTCCTGAGTTCAATTCCCAGCACCCATATGGTGGCTCACAACCATCTGTAATGAGATCTGATGCCCTCTTCTAAATAAATAAATAAATCTTAAAAAAAAATTTGTTTGCCATTTCAGCTAAAGATCTATCTCCCCCACCCACAAAGAACAGTGGCATGAGAGGCCAGTTTGCTGAGAAGGAGCTTGACAACTATGATTGTGAAGAATCAGGGTTTGGGTTTCTTACCTTTTTAACTTTTACCATAACCTAGGCAGGGCTGGCTTTAGCTCAGCGGTTACTTCGACCATGCATCAGTTCGCTACTTTGTCACTGGTGGTTGAGTTCGAGCACCATCAATCATAACCTAGGCAGCTACTGTTAACATCGTCTCCCTTCCTAGTCCTTGTTCTAAGTTGGTGACCCCAAAAATATTTGCAAGCAAGTGTGCATGGAGCTAAGCATCTGGTGTTGCTCCTCCAGAGCAATAGCGCGCAGTTGACCTCAAAGCCCTGGCAGCCCTCTGGAGATTTTGCAAGTTCCTGACTCAATGCCAGCTTATCCTCAGTTTCTGCCTTTGTACGAAGTCTGAATTTGCTGTGCAGCAACCATGGTAACAGGTAGAAGTAAATATGGCCTATTGGCTGATTTTCAGAAAACTCACCAAGCACATTGGCTTTTTCTCCTGAAGTATGGGGGTGTGCAGAGCCTGACTGTAATTTCCAAGCCACAGTCTGCAGCCTTCTGTAAACCCAACCATTTCTGGATGCCTCCTTCCCCTCCATACTACCTCGAGGAGAAAAGCATAAGTTTCTTGTCTATGCAAAGCCAGCCTGGTTCCTTCTCTAGAAGCAGCTGGCATCCGTCCTCAAGCACCACGTTTTTATATTCAGATAAGTTTAGCACTTTTCATAAATCATCTTCTCAGTGGAGGGAAGAAGGAGGTGTAACAGATGCCTCTTCTTAGAATTTAGGGGTGGTTTGCTTTGGTTTGGTTTTTCAAGACAGGGCTTCTCTGGGTAGCCTTGGCTATCCTGAAACTCTCTTTGTAAACCAGGCTGGCCTTGAACTCAGAGATCTGCCTGGCTCTGCCTCTTGAGTGTTGAGATTAAAAATGTGTGCCACTATGCCTGGTAGGATTTAGATTTTTAATCCTTAGCAAAAGTATTTCACTGAGCAAGTCATGGCCAGGATACTAAGAGACTGAACAGAGAGGGATCTCCTTCTGGTTTCCACAGCAGAAATTTACAAAGTTTCTTTCACTAAAATTAAATTAATGAAGAGGGCACTAAGGAAATAACTCAGTGGTTAGTTAAAGCCCTTTGCCAAATTAATATGAAAACAGAGTTCAGACATCCAGAACTCATATAAATGCCAAGTGGGCATGGTGGCTCACCTGCCATTACAGCCCCAGAAGGTAGAGGATCCCCAAAGCAAGCTGGATAATAAGACCAACTAGATCAGTGAATTCCAGGTTTGACTGGGAGACCCTACCTCAGTGAATAAGGTAAGATGGAAGAGTGATTAAGGATGATACCCAGCATCAGCCTAAGGCCTCCACATGGAACCACCCACACGTTCATACACATGTACACACACACACACACACACACACACACACACACACACACACACTTGTGTATGCAAGCACAAAAATGGGAGAAGAGGTAAACTAATGAAGAAAGTCCTTAAAATAAAAGAAGGGCTTCCTGCTAAACAACTTGACATTCCTGGGTCCCCATCCTTTGCTTTGGTTGACTGTCATTAAGTCACACCTTCTTCCTGTTACCACAGCATATCCTCCTCTCTAACATACATGTCTCTCACACATTTATACAAAATACATACAACTCCAGCCCCTTCTCAAAGGGACACCTTCCTTCACAGCTCATGCAGTGTCCTCAATGCCACTTAAAGCACTTTGGTGGCTGTTTAAAAAGGAAGTTAGGAACCACTAAAAGGGTTTAAGTAGTGAAGTGGCAAGAATAAGCCTGACAAATCCCGAGCTTGAAATGTGTTGATATCATGGTACTTATTAAATTTCATTACATAACAGTCAGAGAATATAACTTTTTCTCCTCATTATCATTATTGTAAGCCTCTCTTTTTTCTTTCATTTTATTTTTTACATATGTGGATGTTTTGTCTGCATGCATGTCTGTGTACCATGTGTGTACAGTGCCCTCAGATGGCATCAGATCCCCTGGCACTGGAGTTACAGGCAGTGGTGAGATGCCCTATGGGTGCTGGGATTAGAACCTGGATCCTCTGGAAGAACAACCAATGCTCTTAACTGCTGAGCCACCTGTCCAGTCCCTATTGTAAGCTTCTGATGCTTAACATATTACAGGCATTTCATAGTGATACCTTGATGAGCACACATATGCTTCCTGTGAAATAAAAACATTTTATGTTACTAACTTCTAGACAAGTTTGGGGTGAAGCCTTGATAGGAACCTCTTTTAATAAGCTTGCAAAAAGTAAGATTTTACAAGTTGTTTTTAGTATGAAAGAGATAGGGAGATGACTGTGTGGATTTAATGCTCATTGAACAAGCATGAAAACCTGAGTTCAAATCCCCAGAACCAATGTAAAGCCAGATGCAGTACCACAACTGCAATCCCACTATGTCTGGGGTGAGATGGAAGGCAGAGAATCCCCATGTGTACAGAGAGAGAGAGAGACAGACAGACAGAGAAAGACAGAGATAGAGAGACAAAGAGACTAAACCATGTTTTAAATCTGTTTCTTCTATCCATGACCTTTTTTTTTTTCTTTTTACATCTATTGCAGGTTGTGTTAGCAATTGTAGCGAACATCCTAAGTAGCTTCGTGTCTATTATTGGTATAATTATAATGGGCATTGAGTTTCCAGCTTTTGAATCATTAGGAAATGAATACATTTGGTCAAATGTAAGTACCAATTTTAATGATAACTCAGTAATAGTGTTAGATATAACTGGAAAATATTCTAAATGGCACAATGGAATTGCTCTAATATGCATATGGATAGAAGAACAATGGTTTGGAAATTGCCAAGAAAGTCTAGAAGTCATATAGTAGTTGGAAAAGGCCAGAGAACTTGCTGAAGTAGATATTAAAGTTGTTATTGTGATATTGGAATAAAATTATATAGTCTTTACATACACACACACACAAAAAAAAAAAACTTACCAGATAGCAGCAGAAAGAATTGAGACTGGAGGCAACCTGAACTACACATCAAGATCTCTATCTCAAAAAGCAATTTGTTTTTGAGAATTTCATATATAAGTACACTGTATTTACATTATTTCTACCCCCACCTCTTATTTCAGTCCCTCTCTTCTCTCCTTCTTCTTGGCTTCCTGACCTGTTTTCCTACAGCCATTATTGTTTATAAATTTTAGAGTCCATTTAGTGTCATTCATATGTACATGTGTTTAGAGCTGACCACTTGGCATTGGATAACCTATCAATGGTGTGTCCCTGGAGAAAACTGATTTCCCCCTCCCCCTCAGCAGCCATCGATTGCCTGTCTGGAGTTGGACTTGTGAGATTTCCTCCCTCCTCCTTGGCATGTCAACTGATGTTGTCATTTTGCAGCCCTTTTTGGGCAACTGTATTGTTGAGATTTCAGGGGTACAGCTTCCCTGTCATGTCCAGAAGAAACTGTCTAACAACAGAGTTCTGGTCCTTTGGCTTTTACAACATATTTATTTATGGGATGAAGTCATATCAGTCAACATGGAAAAATGAAACTGAAGTAGTAGCAAATCAATGGAATATCTATTTCAAAGAAAAATTAAATAGCCAATAGTCTTGCTGTATAGAAAAGTAAGTCAAAGATAAATGCATAAGCATAAAATTATGAAAATCACCATTTAAAGTTATATGTTAACTATATGAACAAGAAAGAAAACTAGGAAATGAGGGGAGGAAACTTACACGTTTTGTGCTGTAAGTATTTCATTTTTGATGTAATATAGGCTGAGATAACAATGGCTGAGTAAGTGAAGTCACTCCCCAGAGGGCTAGGAAATTGAGATCACTGCTCCAGAGGGCTAAGAGTGGGGCCACTGTCTCAGTGGACAAAGACAGTCCCCAGAAGACCAGAGGGCAAGTCTACTGAGAATTATTCTCAGGCCTTTAAATCTACCAAAATGGAGCCCCATTGGGTTGTAGACTTGAGACTTGACTGAGCCCTATGAGCTTTTCCTCCTTTTAATTTCCCATTTTGGGAGTATGTCTTCTGTCTGCTCCACCCTTGTGCAGTCAGAAGGTTTCTCAGGTCCTGCCTGCATGCCCCCCCCACACTGTGAACCTGTAGCTGCTTATAAAATAATCACTCAGAAGCTTATATTAATTACAACTGCTCAGCCATTAACTCAGGCTTATTACTGGCTAGCACTTACATTTAAACTAACCCATAATTCTTATTTATGTTTAGCCACGTGGCTTGGTACCTTTTCTCAGTTCTGCCTTGTCATCATGCTTCCTCTGTGTTTGGCTGGCATCTCCTGACTCAGCCTTCCTCTTCTCAGAATTCTCCTCATCTGCTTACCCCGCCTATACTTCCTGCCTGGCTACTGGCCAATCAGTGTTTTATTAAACCAGTGTACAAGAGCATTATCCCACAGCATTTCTCCTTTTCTGTAAAATCAAAAAGGAAGGTTTTAACTTTAACATAGTAAAATCATATAATATAATAGAACAGTTATCAAGCAAGAATTACAGTTACCATATCTATTCTATATGTATTTGGCAAAATTAAAGAAAATATTCAGAGCCAGATGTAAGACAAATTGCTAAACAGTCTTATTAATAAAAAAAAAACCCGGAGCCAAATATTGGGATAAAAAACTGAGAGATCAGGGAAGCAGAAAGAAGCCAGCCACATCCTTACCGATAGAAATCCTCAGCCAAAAAGAGACCTACTTCCTGTATATATGCCCACGCATATATGCCTTTCTGTCCCTGTCCTCTTACTTCCTCTCTCCGCCCAGCTATATCACTTCCTATCTGTCTGTACAGACCTCCAGACCTCCATGGTTAGTGCTGGGATTAAAGACATGTGCCACCACACCTGGCTCTGTTCCCAGTGTGGCCTTGAACTCACAGAGATCTGAATGGATCTCTGCCTCCTGAATGCTAGGATTAGTGTGTGTGCTACCATTACCTGACTTCCATGTTTAATGTAGTGGCTGGCTTTTTCCTCTGATCTTTAGATAAGCTTTATTGGGGTTCACAATAAAATATCACCACACCCTTGTGTCTTAGCATCAAATAACCTGTTTTCTGGTTTCATGAGTCCACAGGTGCAGAGAAAATTTACCCCCTACCAAACAACAGTATGAGTCTTTCCTACAACTGATTTCAAGAAGGATTTAGGGCTTCCTTGACTTGATATTATTTAGAGAGATTTTGGACTTAGAATTGATGCTGTAATAAGTTAAAATCTAGGGAGATACTGAGATAAGATGAATACATATTACACATGGAAAAAACATGAACTTGGAGGCACTAGGGGCAAATAGTTATAAGTTGAATTGTTTTTTTAAGTATGTGCAACTGTGACATTTTTGATGAATAGAGTCATTATAGTTATAATTAGTAAGCTGAGGTCACACTGGAGAAGGGCAGACCATATCACTGATGCTCTTGTGAAAAGAAAAGCTGGTACGTGAGGAAAATGGCCATGTGAATATAAGGACACATCGAAGTGATGCTCTTCCAGAATCTGAAGAGAGAAGTACCCACCCTCTTTCACAGTGTCTAAAAGAAGCATGGTCTCACCAATACATTGATTTGGAGCTTTTAATCTCCAGAACTATGAGATGGTTAATTTCTGTTGTAGAAGCCATTCATGTTATGGTGCTTTATCACAACATACCTGGGGAACTAGCACAGGAGGCCAGTAGATTGCTGTCTACTTCTACAGTGTTTTATTCCAACTAAGACAAGACACAACACTAAAACAACTGAGCTAAGACATAAGAATGTACACAGAGCTGTTGATTATTACCTTTGAAATCCTTGTCAGTGAGTTTGCTAACACTGATGGTTTTAGTCAGGGTTACTATGGTTGTGATGAAACACCAAGACCAAAGAAACTTGGAGAGGAGAGGGTTTATTTGGCTTACATTTCCACATCACTGTTTATCATCAAAGGAAGTCAGGACAGGAATTCAAACAGGCCAGGAACCTGGAGGCAGGAGCTGATATAGAGCCCATGGAGGAGTGTTGCTTACTGGCTTGCTCCCCATGGCTCATTCAGCCTGCTTTCTTAGAGAACCCAGGACCACCTGCCCAGAGGTAGCCCCACCCACAATGGGCTGGGCCCTCCCACATGAATAATAATTAAGAAAATGTTGTACAGATTGTGGGAGCCCACAGAGGTTTCCTAGTGAGATCTGAGCTTGCTTTACCCAGCAGGGCTGCATGTGGGGATGATTGGACCAAGGGCATGTTTGCCAGGTATTTGGAAAGGTCTACACTTAACTGTGTCTAGCAAGGAGGAGGTCTTTTGCCTCACCCCTTGGCATTGTTGTAAAAAGCCCTTCTGAATAAAGTTCATGGCCGTTGGGTATTGACCCAGGTCATCCCGAAGCTATCCTGTGTTTCCATCTTTCCTCTCATCACTACATCTCTCTTTCTACTTAATATCTCTTATCCCTCTCTCCTCCTCATAGGAACCCTGTAAAAGACAGAAGCTGGCCTCCCACAACAGACTTGCCTATAGCCCAGTCTTATAGAAGTATTTTCTCAATTGAAGCTGCCGCCTCTCCAAGGACTCTAGCTTATGTCAAGTTGACACAAACTAGCCAGCACACCTATCTTCATGGATTAAATCCATCTGCCTATTTGAAATATACAATAGAACAAATGCTTCCCTATTGGAAGCCAGACAAGAATCAGTTATTGAAAAAAGAACAGGATGTTCTAAATACAATTCATTCTGAAAAAAAAAAAAAAGATGGAACCCAAAAGAATCTGATTGTTTCTAACATAATGACCCATTCGGCTAGGTAAGTTCTCACTCTTCCCATGAGCTGAGCAAGAATAGCTTCATCAAATCCATGCAGTAACATTTAGAGCAGGGTGTAATAAAGAAAACAGTATACCCTGATGCTATGTAAACACAGATGCTATGATCAGCCCTACCAAATGGGATTGAGAAAAAGGAGGTTACTCTGCAAACCACGTACCACTCTGCTTTCTCTACTTTCCAGCCTCATCATGTATAAAGCAGAAGTAAAAGGTGGGAAGCTGTTAAGAGAATTAAAGCACTTAGCAAGAGATCCACTGCATAGATAATGAAGCAACTAACTTGAAATAGCCATAGCTGTTTGGAGCTGGGAGGATAAATTATGTATTCTGACCCAGCAATGCTTTTCTCACAGTTCTCAGAGGCTTTTTTCACATGAGGAATGTTTCTTTTCTGCCTCAGATGGCTGGCATGATGCTTCTGCAGATCTCTGCCGCATGTACCATCTCAGAGTTGATCGTTGCAATCATAGTGGCCCACTGGTTCAGAAGAGTGTTTGATCAACAGAAACTCTGGGGTGAAGGTGAGTAATGGAGACCAGAGAGATGGCTCAGAGGGTAAGGTGCCTGATTATATAAACATGGTCACCTGAATTCCAGTCCCAACTCACATATGAAAGAAAAGGTGGGTGTGGTGGCAGGTGTCTGTGACCCTCCCTGGGGGACAAGGCTAGATGGTGAGCCATAAGTTGAAACATCAAGTATCAAGTTCAGTGAGAAGAGACCTGTGTAAGATGAATAACCAGGCAAATTAGGTGGAGAGCAACATGTCCACATCAACCTCTGGCCCCCACAGAAGCCTGAAGAGAAACAGAGAAAAACCCTCAACAAAGGCTAGGAATTTTATTGGCTCAAGGTAGTTAAGAAAATCTATACCCAATTATTAGCCCACTTTGCCACTTACCTATGCAGCTTTCAACCAAAACATTCTGAGATATGTAAATAAATGGCAAAGCACGCTCTTCACAAATGTAGAAAAATTAGTCAACTAATTTTTTTTTCCTAGGGAAGCCTAAACCCTAGACTTAATCATGAAATTTTTCACTCAGCTATTTTAAAATTTGACTAATCAAAAGAACAAAAACAACCGGGTCTTGGGGCAGATTGATCCCCAGTTTTCTAAGGAACAACCATATAGATTTCCATAGCAGCTATATAAGTTTGCACTCTCACCAGCAATGGAGGAGTGTTCCCCTTGCTCCACACCCTCACCAGCATGAGCTGTCATGTGCTAGCCATTCTAACATTCTCACATCTTGGAGAAGTGCTCTTTTCTAAAGAGAAATGAAGGGAGAGTTGATCTGGGGAAAGGGGGAGCTGGGGAGGGGAGCTGGGAGGAGTGGAGGGAGGGGAAATTGTGGTTGGGATGTATCATATGAGAGAAGAATCTATTTTCAATTTTAAAAAAAGAACAAAAGTAGTCTTCAAAAAAATCTAAAAGTATAGCAATACCTAACCTAAAATAAAATAAAGACACCAAAACTCTTTAAGAAATATCAGAATCCCAGAGCAGAAAAATACAACAGCAAAGTTGAAAATTTTAATGCAACCAAAAGATTTGAGCTGGAAGAAAAAACACCAACTTGATGGCAGGTCAGTTTCAATTATCACCGTGGCAAAGGATGAAAACAAATGCAGAAAAGTGAACAGAGCATCAGACACCTGGGAAATGCCATTGGGAGTGCCAAAAGGTGATTATGAGGGGTCACAAAAGGAGAAGACAGATGGAAGGAAAGGAGGAAGGAGCATAAGAAATTTTAAAGAAATGTTAGAACATTTGTAGCTGTAAAGAGTATATTCTTAAAAGTCTCAAATCAAAAGACATAACTTTCTGCTATTGAAAAAAAAACTAAAATAATGACTTTAAAAACTAAGCTTAATGTGAGATAGTGAAAATAATACCCTGCAGTAAAGGTGAATGCACATACTCCATACAATAAACACATGTAAGTAAGAAAAAGAGAACAAGCCAGGCGGTGGTGGCGCACGCCTTTAATCCCAGCACTCGGGAGGCAGAGCCAGGCGGATCTCTGTGAGTTCGAGGTCGGCCTGAGCTACCAAGTGAGTTCCAGGAAAAGGCACAAAGCTACACAGAGAAATCCTGTCTCGAAAAAAACCAAAAAAAAAAAAAAAAAAGAGAGAACAGAAAAACAAACCAAAAGTGTATTTGGTTTACTGTTTAAAAATAAAAATAAAAAAAAGCTTTAGCTATATGGACAACAGGAAAAAGGAGATCGTGTTTAATGTCCTAAATTATGAATGAACATTGATAACAATAGCAAAGAAATAAAAACACTGAAGTGGCTATTAAGAACAATGACATGGCAACAAGCCAAATAACTGTTCTAGTCTGCCTTCTGTTGCTGTGATAAAACACTGACCAATTTGGTGAGTAAGTAATCTTTTCAAATGGTCCTGGGACAACTGGATTGAAGCTAAACCACTACCTTACACAAGTTACACAAGTTCACTCAAAATGCACAAAGACCTGGGCTTAAGAGTTAACACTGTGAAACTCTTAGAAGACACTATAGGTATAATTCTTTGTAACCTAGGTTAGGTCATGGTATAGTGGATACAACATCAAAAGCACAAACAAAATTTAATACATAAATTAATTGGCTAAGGGAAGAAAACCGCAGAGCCATCTGATGAACCCTCACCACCAAAACCAAAGCAATCTACCAAAGCAGAGGCTGCAGAGATGGCTCAGCAGTTACTTGTGAAGACCCAGGTTCAGTTCCTATAGCCCACACAGAGCAGCTCACAACCACCTATAAGTCTATCCAAGAGATCCAACGTCCTATTCTGGCCTCAGTGGGCAGTGTATGCACATGGTGCACATACAGATAAGCAGGCACACACACGTACATGCAAATAAAGATAAATTGGTTTTCTTTTTAATTCTTCAGTTATCAAATCAAATCCAGTAACATTTTTAAAAGTTTATACAGCGTGACTAAGTAGGGTTTATCATAAGAACTCAAATTTAATTAGCTTATAAAAATTAATCAATAGAACATATTACATTATTAGGTAAAGAACAGAAACAAAATCACTGAAAATGATGGATTGTGTACACTGATTGTAATGGTGATAGTTTTAATATCTTTTCAGCTTACCTAATTTTTTTCAAAATAGATTATTAATCTAAAAAATACCTACATTCTTATATCACCCTAAAATCCTACCCTGGGGCAGAAGGAAGTTAGGAAGACTTTAGGCATGGTTGGTACAGGACTTTCTTCTGTTCTTCCACTCTGCTATCTGCATCCTTATCCTAAGCCTATTTCACTTCATGACCCCAAGATGGCTCAGGCAACATAACTCCTGGTCACATCCCTCACAGACTAGCTCTTTTTCATCTGAAGGAACAGGAAACTTCTCTCTCTCTCTCTCTCTCTCTCTCTCTCTCTCTCTCTCTCTCTCTCTCTCTCTCTTTCTCTGATGCAGCTGCCTCCAGCCTATCTCTGAACTAAATAATAGCAAAGAGGATGGTATTGGCATAAAGAGGTTAGATAAATCATGGTGGTAGGGTGATATAACCAGACAAATCTCTCCCGCCTGCCTGTTCCCAAATAACTACTCAGAGGCTTATATTAATTATAAATGTTTGGCTGATGGCTCAGGCTTATTACTAGCTAGCTCTTACATCTTAAACTAACCCATTTCTATTAATCTATGTATTGCCACATGACTGTGGCTTTACCGATCTGCTGGCATGTTGCTCCTTGGGCAGCTGGATGGCATCTCTCAGACTCCACTCTTCTTTTCCTGTCTCTGCTTGGATCCCCACCTAGCTCTATCCTGCCTTGCCATACCAAAGCAGCTTTACTTCTCAACCAATGAGAGCAATACATATTCACATCATACAGAAGGACATCCCACATCAGGGTGATTTTGAGGGAACCCACCAGTTTCCAGGTCATTCTAGAAGGAAATGAGAAAGAGAAAACAAAAAAGAAAACAAAGCATTAGACAAGAATAATTAATAGAGTGTTCCAATAGACCAGCCAAGTGCTGTATATCTAAACTTAAATAATGCAGAATACAGAAAGGAAGATAAGTTTGACAGACAGAAGGCTTATATATATTGTGTATACTAGTTTTATAATCAGTTTTCTCAGACAATCAGGACTATAGATTGCTCAGCCTTTATTTATAGTTCCCATTCCACTCAAGAGTTATTTAACATAGCTTTTAATACTTAACCTTAATTCCAGTAGATTAAGGGATGGTTTCTTAAATATTCACGTTTTAGGGGGATTTTTGGGTGTCCTTACTCAGCATAATATTCTTTAATGCATTTAAAGGACACAGAAAAAGAAAACAAAATTTTTGCTAGGGAAAACAAAAATAATACCATCTCCCTTAGGATGTGTTCTAGTCTCAATTTCTGTTGCTTTGTTCTCCCTGCCCCCAAAGAAACTTAAGAGAGATAAGGGTTTACTTAGTTTATATTTGCAGGATGCAGTCCACTACTGTGGAGAAGTCAAGGCAGGAACCTAAAGCACCACATCCATAGTCAAAAGCAGAGAGAGAATAAAAGCCTTGTATTACTGGCTGATCTCAACCAGACCAAGGCCTGACCCATGACATGGTGCTACCACCTATTAATTGTGGTATTCCCACCACAATTAATAATCAATAAAATCCCCACAGATATGCCCACAAACCAGTCTTATCAAGATAACTCCTTAGCTGAAAGTCTCTTCCCAGGTGAGACTAGGTTGTGTCAAGTTAACAATTAAGACTAACCAGTGTAGGATGCCCTCTGCATAGCATCCAAGACTTCTGAAGCTGATAGAGTCACCATAACACAACAGTAAGTTAAAGACCTTTTCAAAGGAGTACTGCTTTGGGGTTGCTGCAACTCACGGAAACCTGTGAGGTGAATATGATGCATATATATGTACTCCAGCATTCAGGAGGCTAAGGCAGAAGGAGCATACATTCCAGGGCAACTGGGGCTACATAGTGATATTCTACCCAAAAGCAAACTACTCAAGTAATTAAATAGTACCTCACATGCCATAAGTTCATGGGCCTGGCATGCCTTTGACGCCTCCCTCAGGACACACTAAATGCTGTCTTTCCAGAGTTTCAGCTCTCCATGCTTCAGGTTTTCATGTTTGAGTAGGTGTTGTGTAGACTAGTTTTGACTCGATAACTCAGGACAACCTTTTATTTTCAAGACGATATTAATACTGATTTGCTGTCACTTAACTTTCCCTAGGTTCCACATCTTCAAAATCCATATCGGAATCCCCATCTCAACATGAAATGGAAAAATTCTCTTAAAGCTCTAAGCCAACATTAATGGAAGAAGGAATAACACATTATAATAAGTGAGAACACTGCGATTTGGTTTTACAAGACACTTCACAGAAAATGCACTCCAATGATGTCCTTGCCAGTTCTCACTTTTTCCTAGTTCCTTAATAAAGGATGCAATTTGATCACAAGTTGGCTCTTTCCCCCACTGTCTTAGTCAATGTTCTACTGCTGTGAAGAGACACCATGACCATAGCAACTCTTACAAAGGAAAGCATTTAACTGAGGCTGGCTTATAATTTTAGAGGTTTAGTCCATTATCAGCATGGTGGGAAACATGGCAGGATGCAGGCAGACATGGTGCTGGAGAAGGAGCTGAGAATTCTACATCTAGATCCCCAGGCAGCAGGACGAGAGATCCACTGGGCCTGGCTTGGGCTTTGGAAACCCCAAAGCCCATCCCCAGTGACACACTTCCTCCAACAAGACTATACTTTCTGATCTGTTCAAATAGTGCCACTCCCTAAGCATTCAATATATGAACCTATGGAGGCCATTCTTATTCAGAATAGTGCACCCGCTGTAGATTACCAACCTCTTCTACCCCTAAGATTTGGAGCATGATGAGCCAACTTTTTGGAGCCCAGTACCTATGGTGGGACATCTTACGAAGCCTTGGTGCAGGGAGGAGGGGCTTGGACCTGCCTTAACTGAATGTACCAGGCTATGCTGACTCCCCATGAGAGACCTTGCCTTGGAGGAGGTGGGAATGGGAGATGGGTTGGGAGGGAAGGCTGGGGGGCGGGAGGAGGGAGGAAAGGGGAATCTGTGGTTGATACATAAAATGAATAAAAAATTTAATAAAATAAATAATAATTTAAAAAAGATTTGGAGCATGAAGGGAAGTAGAGGTGATTGCTCATTTTTATCTCAGTTGATGGAAAACATTATGAAGGAAGAGACCTTTTCATTGCAGAAAAGAAAATTTTAGTTTTGGAAGAGGCATAATGTTGCTGTAGCAGAAAGTAAGATTAGTTTGTCTGTAATACTGCTGGCTTGTCAATAAAGCAGAGTGGTCGCTAGCCCATAGAGTAGAAGGGAGAGTTGCATGATGTCACTAAAACAGCTTAGAACAGCTCATAGCTAACTCATAGCACTCCATCAACAGGCTGACATTATCATTCATTAGCTCTCGTTATTGTAACTATGGTGATTCAGGAAGTCAGAAGGAATGTTTCCTACTTCCCAATGCTACTGACCAGAGCCCATCTCTAAAAGCTAAAAGTGTGATTATTTTCAGTAATTTTTTAATCCCAAAGGAGTCCCTGAAAGCTTCCTATAAGAGATTGTGATGGGTTTGTGTCCCTCAATTTAAAAAAAAAAAAATGATGTCGAAGTTTTAGCACCTGGAATCTCAGAAGATGACCTTACTTAGAAATAAAGTCTGGGGCCAGCAAGATGGCTCAGCAGATCAAGGTGCCTGGTGCCAAGTCTGACAACCTGAGTTTGATCATTGGGACCCACATGGTACACTGAAAGAACTCCTACAAGTTGTCCTCTGACCTCCACGTATGTACAGTAGTATGCACATGAATGTACAAACACAGAATAATTTTGTTTTGTTTTTCAGACAAAGTCTCACTGTGTAGTCTTAGCTGGACTAGAACTTAGCATGTAGAGCAGACTGGCCTTATAGTCACAGAGACCCACCTGCTTCTGCCTTCCCAGAACTGGGACTAAAGGCATGTGCCACCATGCCCAAAAAAATAAATAACTTTAATAAAAATGAAGTCTTAGCCAGACAGTGATCACACATGCCTTTAATCCCAGCAATAGGAGGCAGAGACAGGCAGATCTCTGAGTTCAAGGCCAGCTTGGTCTACAAAGGGAATTCCAGGATAGCCAAGGTTGTTACACAGAGAAAACCTGTCTTAGAAAACCACAAAGAAGAAAGAAAGAAAGGGAATGAAGTGAAAATGTCATAAGGGTGAGATCTAATCCAGTGCAGAAGGTTCTCTTTCAAAAGTGGGGATCTGGACACAGAGTCAGGCAAGCAGAGAAGGGAGGTTATGGGAGACCCACAGGGAGAGGATTGTGGAAAGGGAAGGATTGGAATGATGCCTCTACTAGTCAAGAAATGCCAAGATCAGCAGGAAACCATCAGAAGCCAGGAAGAGACGTAGAAATTCGTAGCTCTCCTGGATACATGTGACCTTCAGAATACACCTATAACAGTGTCCCAAGGGAGCCTGAAGCTGATAACATCGTGATCTAGAACAGTGAGATGGTATGTTTCCACTGTTCTTCGTCACTCAGTCTGTGGCACTTCATCCAAGAGCTCCCAGAAGCAAAGATGGGCACCTGTTCACTCTAAGCTGCATCCTGTTTGCTTCAGAGGGGCGGGTGTTTACAAAGAGAGATTACCTTCTCACCTGGCCATCCCACCACAGGAAAGTGGCATTTGAACTTCTCTTCTCTCCAAAGTAGGGTGAGATGAGAAGCTGTGAAGTTTGTGGGTGCTACGGGAGAATGTCACCTGCCAGTGTTAGGCTTTGAGATAGATGTGAGATTTGCTGGCCAGCTCTAGAAAAATCATGACAAGATCCATGGATTTCAAGGCGTTGTTGCCCAGTCATTCAGGAAGACCCAAAAACCACCCTGAAATTCAGAGTTTACAAGAAGCAAAAGGACTCCCTCCTGCCTTCAGGCCCCACTGTAGAACACTGGTGGGAGATGAGCCCAGAAGCCGTGGGTTTCCTGAGAATCACTGCAGCGTGTGGAACAAAGCATGCCAAAGCATTTCATCAAAATGCTGCAGTGGTGGGTCGGTATCAAGATGCAACAAGTGGCCAAAAATGCCATCAGTGCCACTAACAATTGCTTAGAATTAGGGGGCTCCTTGTTAGGGCCCCTAGGACCCTCCAGAATCCCACCTAGATTAAAGAATACAGTCTACAGAAAGAAGACCATATTCTGCCCTCTGTGTGCATAGGTGTAGCAGGCTTTCTCTGGGCCGCCAACCAGCTCCCAAATAAAGACGCAGAGACATTTATTATTAGTTATGGATGCTCTGCCTTAGCTTATGCTTGTCCCATTAGCTCTTATAACTTAATTTAACCGATTTCTCTTCATCTGTGTTTTTCCTTGGGGCTTTTAACCTTTCTTTCCTTCTATATGTCCTACTTTCACAGCTTCCTCCGTGTCTGTCTGGCTGGCCCCAGGCATCTCCCTCTCTTTCTCCTTTGTTCTCTCTTCTCTCTCAAGCCTAGATTCCTCCTCCTACTTATTCTCTCTACCCACCAACCCTGCCTAACCCTCTACTTGTAGCTATTGACCATTCAGCTTTTTATTAGACCAATCAGGTGACTTAGGCAGGCACAGCAACACATCTTTACATCGTTAAACAAATGCAGCACAAACAAATGTAACACACCTTTACATAGTTAAAGTAATATTCCACAACACATAGGTGTATGCACTCTTGTACATGTATACACACATGTGCACATGGGTGTAGAGGCCAGAGGACAGCTCAGGAGTCATTTCTAAAATGTTATCCTTCTTGCTTTTTGGTACAAGGTCTCTTACTGGCCTGGACCTCCCCAAATGTGCTAAGCTCACTGGTTGGTGAGCCGAGGGACCTTCCTGTCTCTCCTTGTAATGTGAGATTACAAACACATGCCAACACCTGCTTTTTCTCAGCATGGGTTCTGAGACTTGAACTCAGACCCTCAAGCTTGCAAAGCACCTTACCAACTGAGCAATCTCTCCAACCCCACAGGAATCCATTTATTTTCATTTAACCTTGTGGGGCATACATGGGCTGCAAAGAGGGTGCCGAGAGAAATTCAGATAAATAGAGCTTAAGCTTTAAGCTGTTTGTGCAGAGAGTGGATACAAACGGTGAGAAAGAAAGTTAGCTCAAGTTATTTATGCTACGATAAGATACTGAAAAACAAGAGATAGTGTCAGGACATAAACAACTTGTAAATAGGATGCCCTTTAAAATGATTGGTTGGTTCCTTCACCCCCTCCTAGGGCTTGGAGGTTTTCTGGTATAAAAAAAAGCTTACTGCCTATCAATAAACGAGTTCTTGCTTGACTTGACTCCCCGCTGCATCTGATTGTCTCCAGGTAAGAGGGAGGCTGGGAAACAGGTGAGTGGCGTGCACTTGCCTTTCCTCGGTTCCAGGCCACCTCTTCACAGGTGACCTAAGTTCCCAGTGGGGCAGGTCCCCACATAATCTTTTTAAAAATCAACAACGGTTGCTTTTTAAATATTGGGTCCGACAGTTTGAATGAGATGAATACAGAACCAGAGCTGTGCCCCCGCCAGCAGGGCTTCAACAGGAGCACGACCACCTGAAGGATGGAATGAAAGGGACAGGAGACACAAAGGAAGACAGCAATACAGGGTTCTGATCAAGGTGCAAAATTTTATTTTTTCACGAGGGCTTATATTGTTCTTGAAGGGTGGGGGAAGACAGGAAATTGGTATTCTAGCTAGGTTGGGCTTGTGCAGCTGCAGAATGTCTGTGCAAGATGTTGGGCAGGGTGAGAAGGCTAGTGGTTGGGGTCCCTTGCTCGGTTGCTAAGCTAACCATGAGATGTCCTACCTAGATTTTTCCTGAAGCTACCTAACCACAAGATGTCCTAACCAGATACTCTCTGAAGAACTGACAGTTCCTATGAAACGCTGGTTTTCTGAGCTAGCCATCATTGCATGGCCAAGTCCCTTGTAGATAACTGAGAGGACAGCATGGTCTGGCCCCTGGCATCTCTCCTGTTCTTTAAAATTCTATAGGCAGTGGCCAAGTCCTGGAGCCAGTTCCGGAAGGCTCAAATGTTATTATCTCTTAAGGGGAGGGCAGAGGCCCAGTCTCTCTGTAGGCTTTGCAGGAGCCTTCCCAGTTCCCCTCACAGGCGTCCCCACGAGGGAGGGGGTCCCCTGAAGCCGGCATGTTTTTCGAGAGAACAGAGGTTTGCGGGAAGCGGGAGGTTATGAAGGATCATGCCAACCGTTATGCTACTGGGTGTGCCCTTCAGGGGTCTCAGGTATGAAGATGGAAAATCTTACCGCCTGCAGTCTCTCCTGCACCCTTCTTTTTATCATGCCCGTGAGTCCCGTGCACAGGTGCGTCCTTCCCCGAGCGGAGGGGTCTGTGATGGGAGGGGCTCATCGAAGCCTTCTTGCCTGTAGGTCAAGGCAATGATAATGGATTTGAATTTGCTTGGACTGTAATGTAGCCATCTGCATCCTGATAAAGTTGGTTAGGCGGGAGAGTGCCCAGGGGCCGAAGGCAACCACCAGGAGGAACCCGACAAAAGGGCCCAGGATGGAGGGGAGACGGGTGGTGAGCCACGGGGAGGCTGAAAACCAGTTTTGGAACCAGGAGAGCTCCTGTTCTCTTTCTTTTTTGCATCTTTCTAACCCTTCCCTGACCTTTGCCATACTATCTCTAGCTACTCCCGTGTGGTCAGTATAGAAGCAACATTCCTCCTTAAGGGCTGCACAGAGGCCTCCCTGTTAACGGAAGAGGAGGTCTAGGCCCCTGCGATTTTGAAGAACTACCTCTGATAGGGAAGTTAAGGAGGATTCAAGGGCAGAGATTCCGCGTTCAAGCTGAGCTATATCTTCATCAATGGAGCTGCAGAGTTCGGAATAATGTTGGTTAGAGAGGACAAGGGAGGCGATGTCTGTACCTGCTCCGGCAGCGTCCACCCCGAGCAAGACCGCCAGGGTGACAGCAGTTATCACCTCTCTCTTGACCCGGGTGGAGGGGGGTGGGGTGGCAGGAAAAAATGTTCCTCCCATTGGCCTGCAAATTGGTCCGGGGAATAATGAGTCAGGCGGGGAATGACTTGCACTACAATGTAAAAGAGGGGAGACTGAAGGGAATTGTGTTTTAGGGAAATGCAGGGGGTAAGGCCATCAATACAGGCCCACCATGTATCATTATTAGGGAGGAGATATCCCAAGGTAAGGGAGGTATTTAATTGATCTATGCTATTGCAAAGGGGTGAGTAGATTGAAGGAACTGAGGCGCCGTGGGTAATTACGCAACACCCATTACCGGTGACTTGTGAGAGGGTGTTTGGAAATGGGTTGTTGGTGCCATCGGCAGTTGCCTGGATCCTCAGTTGTTGTATATTTTCTATCAACTGCGATGCCTTCATAAAGGGGGGGAGGGGGAGGCTGAATGATAGCAAAGCCAACACTAATCAACCAAGCTGGGCTGGGAAGCATTAAGAACCACATAGGTTTTTTGAATAAGGGTAATAATCATGTCCTTGGTGGCCAGAGGGGATGGGGTAAATGCTGGGAAGCTCATCGCTGTAAAAGGGTCCAGTGTAAAAGAAGGGGGTATCAGGGTGTCTAGCATGCTTATTGAGGATAGGGTTTGGGCCTAGGGCTAAAAGGTGGCCGTAATTGGCAGGCCACTTTATGAGCTTAATGGTAAACATAACACTTGTATCTCGCCCCTCCTGATAAAGCCTCAGCCCCCAGGTGAATCCATTCTCATCCTGCAGCCCATTTTCCCGGGTCTGTAAACTATATCTTTAATGGGTGGCACCAATCGCCGCATTCTGGTGCACCAGCATGGGTGTTAAGGTGTCCTAGGGAGTAATTGTGAGCCACGGTAATAAAGTCCCAACTAGAGGACGGACTCCAATAGGTATTGCCTATAGTTTCGCACCCCCAAGATCTGCAAAAATAGTCTCCTGTTCCTCCACATTTATGAAGGAGGGAACAGTCCCGGTGGCTGCCTGGGCAGACATAAAACCTTTGGCTGGCAAGCTTTTTACGTTGTGCAGAATTGGCACAGCCAGGAGGGCGAGGGCGTGGGTCATGATAGGAGTCATATAGGTTGGGGGCTTTGACTGTGAGTGACTGGTCATCCATGTGCCAGTCAGGGGAGGTAAGAGTGGCCAACTTACAAAGATCAAGATGTAAGTCTGGCTACCAGGGTTGGCCAGTTATTTTTGAGGCACTCCATATGACATCCCTACGGCTAGTTAGGACCTGCCATGTACTATTAAGGGGTTGGTGGGGGTTGGGAGCTGGAGCGGCGGCCAGGAGGGCTGGGTCCAGGAGGGAGAGGATCAGGAACCCGAGGGTCATGATCATTACCATCATCACAGTCGGGCAGAAGAGCAGCATCTGAAACAGAAGAAAATGTATCCTCAGGAGAGTAATTATCTCTCCTGGGCAAGTTAGATGCATTTACAGCTCTGACCAGGCATTCTGGCAGCCATCTAGGGGCAGAGTGTGCCTGATCAAGAATGCAGGCCGAGCCTCGCCCCCATATGAGGACCGGGTCGGGTCCCTTCCAGTGTCCAGTGAGAGGGGGTCATGCCACATCGCCAATGGATGGGCAGAGTCTGGCGACAGGTGCCAGTGCCTATCTGCAGCAGAATGGCCTATAGCATCCAGAGTAAGTAAGTTAAGGATGAATAGGGCATGGCCCAATTGATCATGAGGGGAGGTAAAATGAAGATTGGAAGACTTGAGGCGGGCCAGCCAAGTCTTGAGGGTTTGGTGGGCTCGCTCTATCATACCCTGTCCCTGAGGGTTGTAAGGAATCCCCGTGGTATGTATAATTTGCAGGCTATCACAGAATCGCCTGAAACCTGCACTGGTGTAAGCGGGGCCATTGTCAGTCTTCAACTTAGCAGGTTTTCCTAAGGTGGAAAAGGCTAGAATAAGATAGGAGAGAACATCCTTTGTAGCCTCTCCGGTGTGGGGAGAGGCGAAAATAAAGCCACTAAAGGTATCTATAGAGACATGAATAAATTTTTGTTTGCCAAAATCTGGACAATGAGTGACATCCATCTGCCAGATCTGATTAGGAAGGAGGCCTTGAGGGTTGACCCCCAGGTGCAGGACTGGGTGGGAAATGACACAGGAGGGGCATTGCTTGACAATTTCTCAAGCCTGTTGTCTGGAAATTTTGAAGAGAAGGCGAAGCGTCTGTGAGTTAAGATGGTGAATCTTATGAGCATTTTGGGCCTGTTGGATGGAGCCAACTAGAACAGGGAGGGCCAGCCTGGTGGCAGCATCGGCCTGTGCATTGCCATCAGTTAATGGCCCAGGCAGGTCACTATGTGCTCTGATATGACCTATAAAAAGGGGGTATTGGTGAGTCAAGACAAGCCGCTGGGTCTGAGAGAAGAGTCGAGTGGCATTGGAGGTGGGTTTTATGGCTGGGGAGCTTTCTAACAGGGGAACAGAAAAAGCAATGTAAGCACTATCTGTATAAATGTTAATTGGTTGATCGGGATAGGTCTAAAAAACCTTTAACATAGCTGAGAGCTCAACCAGTTGTGCAGAACGGAAGGGTGTTAGGATGGAGGTAGGGCAGCCTCAGGCCACAAAGGCCGCGACACCATTGGCGGAGCAATGAGCGCGGGAGGAATAGGGCTAGTTTTTGTAGCTTTTGGAAAGATGAAAGAATGTAATCGGGCAAAATGAAGGACTGGATCATCTGGGAGGTGATTATCCAGAGTTCCCATAAATCCTGCTAGGGCAATTCTCCAGTTGTCCAAGGTTTGAAATAGAAACTGGGTTTGATCCTTGGTATAGGGGGTAAGGATAGTATCAGGGTCTCTGCCAAAATATTGGCGAGAAGTCTGTTGCCCTTTCATAATGAGTGAGGCCACCTGTTCTGGGTAGACAGAGATGACTTTTGGGAGGGCAGCAGGCATGTGGACCCAAAGGAGTATCCTGCCCTTGACTTTTGGCTCTGTGGAATGTTTCCAGAAGACTCCTGTGGGGGTATGTGGTGTGGCTAAAACTATTAAAAAATAGGGCCATAGTGTAAGAGATCTGGGAATTATACTGTTGATTAATAGCAGTGGCAATCTGAGTCAAGGCCTTATTAGCTGTGGGGAAAAGTGTACGGGGCAATGTGGGGTCAGGGTCACCCCGAAGGATTTCGTAAAAGGGAAGAAGAAAGTCTGTGGGAAGTTTAAGGTAAGGTTTGAGCCATTGAACATGACCGAGCAGTTGTTGGAAATCATTTAAGGTATGAAGGTGGTCAGTATGTAACCAAACGCGGGGAACGAGGACCCCATTCAAATGGAGGAGATCCTAGCCCCAGGTAGCTGAAGGGGTCTTGGATTTGGACTTTATCTGGGGCGATCTGGAGTCCCAACCTGTCGAGGGCCCCACTGAGTTCTAGGAAACAGCGTTCAAGGGAAACAGGGTCAGGTGTAGCAAGGAGAAGATCATCCATATAATGTAAGATATATATCTGGGGCCAGCTTACTCTGACAGGGTCCACAGCCTGAGCCACAAACTTTTGGCAAAGAGTAGGGCTGTTGGCCATGCCTTGGGGTAATACCTTCCATTGATAGCAAAGCATGGGTCCCTGAAAATTAGGGCGGGGAAGGCTAAATGCAAAATAGGCCCTGTCTTCAGGGTGTAACGGGATGATGAAGAAGCAATCCTTAAGGTCAATGACCATCTTATAATAGCCGGAGGGAATGGCAACAGGTGAGGGCAATCCCAACTGCAGGGCCCCCATGGGTCTCATCACCTTGTTTATTGCCCTTAGGTCTTGAAGGAGCCTCCATTTTCCCAATTTCTTTTTAATGACAAAAATGGTTATGTTCCAAGGGGAGTTGGAGGGTTCAATATGGCCAGCCGTGAGCTGCTCCTGTACAAGCATGGTGGCGGCCTGTAATTTTTCTTGAGTAAGGGGCCACTGGTCCACCCAGACAGGGGTTTGAGTTGTCCAGGTGATCTTGTCTGCATGGGGTACAGGAGGGTCAGTGGCCGCTACTAAAAACCCGAGTATCCCAGCCTGTGTCTATCATTCTTGGGAGTGGGCTGGATTGGTTGGGTTCTCCCCTGTGCTGCCTTCCCTAGGCCTGTGCCAGGGACATAATCCGTACATAGCATCTGTTGTGTAACCGCGGGATTTGGGCTGCATAAGATCACCTGCATTTGTGAGAGTATATCTTGTCCCCAAAGATTAACGGGCAGGCCTGGGACCACGAAAGGCATGACACTTCCCTGGTTGCCCTCTTCGTCCTTCCACGAGAGCATTTTTGTACTTACCAAGGGATTGTTGGATTGACCTATTCCCTTTAAGTCTGTAAGGGACGGAACCAGCGGCCAGGTAGATGGCCAATGGGACTGAGAAACGACTATGGCATCTGCCGCCATATCCAGAATTCCCTGGAACTTCTTTCCTTCTATGGTAAGTGTGAGGGTAGGGCGGTCCTGAGTGACAGGCTGGACCCAGTAGGCGTCCGAGGACCCCAAATTAGGTGACTCTCGAGGGATATCTGTGACGGAGGGATTATCACAGGTATCTAGAGGCAGGGGAATGAGCTGTGCCAGGCGTGTTCCTTGAGGGATTGCAACCATGCCATTTATGGCAGTAGCCAAAACTTTAATTTCTCCGGTAAAGTCATTATCTATTATGCCTGGGTATACCTGGGCTCCTTTAAGGGCTGTAGAGGCGTGGCCGAGAACAAGCGCACAAACATCTGGGGGCAAGGGGCCTGTGACCCCAGTGGAGATGACTTGAGGCCCCATGAGAGAATCTAATACTGTGTCGGAGGCGGCACAGAGGTTCAGTCCAGCACTGCCTGGGGTCGCTCTTCGGAGGGAGGAGAAGGGAACTGGGGTGAGAAGAATTGGGACAAGTGGGAAGCAAGGGTGTAAGCCGACCTCAAAGCCCCAAGGTTCACTGGAGCAGGCATCTGGGCCAGGGGCTGGCCCCTCAGCATCTGCGGTGGGAGGGGTTGACCAAGAGAATTAGTGTTTGATCTGCACTTCCTGGTCCAGTGATGGCCCTTGTTGCATCAGGGGCATGGGGTGGAAAGCGGGGAACCACACAGTGGCTATATCTTGGGCAGGTTGGACTAGAGGTGTAGGGCCGTTATTTTTAGGAGGGCATTCCCTAGCAAAGTGTCCCGGTTGTTTACATGAATAACAGGTATGTGCTCCAGACTTGTGAGGCTCTCAGGGTAGCGCCCATTGCTAGCCCCATGGCGTGGGCAGCACCTACGCCTGAGCAAATCTGACAAATCTGCCCTGTTCCTGTGAGGGTGGAGAATGTCTTGGCAAGCAGGGTTTGCATTTTCAAAAGCCAGATGTTTTACGAAGGTACTTTCATTTTCGCCTGCTCCAAGAAGTCTCTTGGCCGCATTGTTTAAGCCAGAGACAAAAATCGCTAAAAAGCTCATCAGGTCCCTGGCAGACTTTTGCCAAGGAAGTGGTGGCTGACCCCTTTTGGGGGAGGCACTTCCAGGCTCGGACTCCTGCATTTTGAATCTGGGCGGGGGGGGGGGGGGGGGGGGGGGGGGGGGGGGGGGGGGGGTCCTGCCTGTACCTCGTTTCTATCATGGGGGGGCTGCCAAGGAGCTTTTTAAGCATCCAGATTTTTGAGGAGGATTGTTCAGTGTTTTTTAGAGCAACCTCTCGACAATTTTCTGCAAATTCTGTTTTCCAAAGGACAAAGTTACCCCCTGAAAACACTTCATGAGCAAGAAAGTACCAATCGTTAGGTGTCAGTCAGTATTCACTTTGATTTTTTTACTAGGGCCAAAGTGAAAGGAGCCGTGGGGCCATATTGAGCACAGGCGGACTTTAATTTTTCTATAAGCTGAAAATTTAGTTTTTGGTAAGTCTGTCCTGGCTGGGGGTCCTCTGATGGTGAGTGCCCTCCTCATCCTCCTCCTCGCCCTGCTCTAGGACTTTGAGGTCCTCAGAGGGGCGGACCTGGGCAGTTGCCTCAGATGAGTCTCTGGAGGCCTGGCTCCTGGTAACAGGGAAGGCCAGGACGGATTGTGATTTTTGGTTTAGGCTTAACAGGTTTTTGAGGACCGGGAGTAGTGGGGGGTTTATTATGAGCGGGAGCAACTGCCTCGAGGGCAAGCTCCTTAAGTTCTTTGTCTAGATTTTTTAATTCTTTTAAAAGCTCAAGGTGTTCTTGGCAGGTTTGAAGGGCACGGCATAGTGGACCAAGATCAGGAATAGGAGGGAGTGTAAACTCGAGGATGGGTCTGCAAAAGCGGGAAGGCGATGAGACATAAGGAGGGGGCATTATATTAGGAAGGGCTGTCGGGGTTTTTTGGGGTGGTTGAAATGGGCCCAGAGATTTCTGGTTTAAAGGGGGGTTTTGAGAGGGGGGCCAATCGGGATTGTGATAGCGGGCTGCCTCCTCCTCCAGGGAAGTCTCCTTGGCAGGGTCCAGAGGAAGGTCAGAATTAAGGTTTTTGAGGGAGGGATAAAGCTGGAGAGGGGTAGGCTCTTTAGGGCTCTTATTGTCAAGTGAGGTGAGAGTCCCTTCCTCCATAGACTGGAGGTCGTGGTCAGAGGGGCAGGCTGAAGGTGGATGGGAGGCCTCTCTTAGGGCCTTTTCACCTGTGTCAAAGACTTCTTGTATGTCAGGAGAATGTCTATGGACCTTGAGTATATCATTAATAAGGTTTCAACAGGAGAAGGTGGTGATAGGGACCTTTTCTGGACCAAAAACTTTATAATAGCCATTTAGACAGTTTCCAACTTGTAACCATCTCTTTTCATCTATAGTTCCCTCCTAGGGGAACCAAGGACATGTGTCTGTTATGTAATCAAAGAAGGCTTTTAAGTCTTTTCTCTTAACCCTAGTTCCCCATGTCTTGAGAGCTTTTTTTAGGCCAGAAATGAATAAATCTTGTGATGAAGTTGCCCATGGCTCATCACTTCTTACCTGCGTCATCGCCGCTCTCCTCTGGATCTCCTCTCTGAAGCAGGCGTTTTCAGGGGGGTCCAACAACTTCACCAAGCACTTGGTCTTTCCTCTGGGAGAATACATTCTGGGTCCTTCTTGTGGGGGTCGA
The DNA here is from genome assembly GCF_949786415.1 of Peromyscus eremicus. NCBI lineage: Eukaryota > Metazoa > Chordata > Mammalia > Rodentia > Cricetidae > Peromyscus > Peromyscus eremicus. The sequence goes on from NC_081416.1 coordinate 50,325,587, forward strand.
GTGCCCATGTGGGGGTCGAGCCCCACGTTGGGCGCCAGTTGCCCTGGCCAGCAGGGCTTCAACAGGAGAAGGATGGAATGAAAGGGACAGGAGACACAAAGGAAGACAGCAGAGCTGGGCCAGTAGTCAGTGGACACGGGTTCCCCTGAGAGCTGAAGATGGCAGTGAATGTGTACATGACGTCAGTCACCAATGATACTCAAAGTCAACATGACATGCTGGCTTGGATTAATGAATCTCTGCAGCTGAATCTGACAAAGATAGAAGAGTTGTGTTCAGGGGCTGCATACTGTCAGTTTATGGACATGCTCTTCCCTAGCTCCATTGCTTTGAAGAAAGTGAAATTCCAAGCTAAGCTAGAACATGTGTATATCTAGAACTTCAAAACACTCCAAGCAGGTTTCAAGAGGAAGGGTGTTGACAAAATAATTCCTGTGGATAAATTAGTAAAAGGAAACTTTCAGGACAATTTTGAATTCGTTCAGTGGTTCAAGAAGTTTTTTGATGCAAATAATGATGGAAAAGAGTATGACCCTGTAGCTGCCAGACAAGGTCAAGAAACTGCAGTGGCTCCTTCTCTTGTCACTCCAGCTCTGAGTAAACCGAAGAAACCTCTCAGCTCTGGCAGTGCAGCTCCCCAGAGACCCATTGCAACACAGAGAACTACTGCAGCTCCTAAGGCTGGTCCAGGGATGGTGCGAAAGAATCCTGGTGTAGGCAATGGAGACAACGAAGCAGCTGAATTGATGCAGCAGGTCAAGGTATTGAAGCTTACTGTTGAAGACTTGCAGGAAGAGAGAGAGTTATACTTTGGAAAGCTAAGAAACATTGAATTGGTTTGCCAAGAGAACAAGGGGGGAAATGATCCTATACTGCAGAGGATTGTAGATACTCTTTATGCCGCAGATGAAGGCTTTGTGATACCTGATGAAGGGGGCCCACAGGAGGAACAAGAAGAGTATTAAGCAGCCTGGACCAGCAGAGCAACATCCGAATTCTTCACTCCAAATCATGTGCTTAACTGTTAAATATTCCCTTTTATTATTCTTAGAGGATTCACTGGTTTCTTTTCATAAGCAAAAAGTACCTCTTCAAAGTGCACTTTGCAGAAGTCTCTTTCTGATGAGTTTGAGTTAGGAGCTGTTGCCTTGTAGCAGAGCAGTATTAACATCTAGTTGGTTCACCAGGGGAACAGAGAGACCAACCATGGGGCCCTTCATGGGGATGCTGGTCACACTGACTGGTGGAGAAGGGGGTTTTGTAACACATTGAGTGACAACCTCAGAGAAATGTAAAGACTGAAATGAATTTTAAGCTAATGTGAAATTCTGGCAGAGAACGTTTTAATAAATAAATGATGCCTTAAGAGTATTTAAAATATGCCTCCATATTTCAAAATATAAAATATAACATGACAATAAATAAATAAATAAACATATTTGTCATTCAATATTGCATATTTAATATTTTATAACAACAAAAACTATTGTGAGAACTACATATGTAAGTTTTGTGTTTGGAGTTTGCCTTATGGCTTCTCAGTTTTTCAGCTTCTCCAAAGGCTCTTTCACATGTACCGTGAGCAAACTTACTATCCCTGAAAATGTTTAGCATTGCATTGGCAGACATCTGAGCATCCTTCAGGGAAGTTACAGTTTGGGTGTGAATTGTCTCTACAGGTTCATGTGTTCAAGACTTGGTTGGTCATCAGTCTTTCTATCTCTCCATGCTTCCTGCTCATCTCAAATCCAAACCAACAGCATTTCCTAGTATTGGTTTGGATATCTCCACCCCTCCTGAGGCTTCCCTCTCCTCAAGGTTTCTAGTCCCTTCAAGACAGTTGACACCATTTCCAGGAAGTCAATAAAAGGGAGAAAATCCCAACCTATATAATAGCTGGCTAAGTCTGGTCCCATAAGACCCACATGACCTAAGGCTTGGTCATTTACATGGCCCAGTTCATACACTTCTTATTACTTCCCTCAGTACAAGTGGTTTATATCATCCATCTTTCTTAGAGGTAGAAGCTATCAAGTTATTTTATGGAGCTAGACAAATTACAGGAAATCTCCTCTTTAAAAAGAAAATTCACAAGAAGAGCAAGGAAAAAAATGAAGAAAATGTATTGAATTTCAAGAAAGACTGATCCTACCAGACATTGTATAGAACCTCTATAAATGAAAATACCATTGAAGTAGCATCTGCATAGACAAGCAGGCCAGTGGTATGTAAGAAAAAACTCTCAAACAGAAATTGAGCTTGTTGCTAAGGTGGCATTTTAGTTCACTGCAGTAAAAAATGGACTGACTGATAGAATGTTCTAAGATAACCAAATAGCCTTTTGGAAAGGTATAAAATCAGGTTTATAGCTTATGCTATTTGCAAGAATGAAGTCATACAAGGAAATCAAAATGTAAAAGGAAAACTGGAGTAACATGTAGCTCAAGTGGTAGAGCCCTTCCCCTAATCTGTGTGAGGCCCCAGGTTCCATTTCCTGTACTGCAATTTAAAAAAGAAGTAAAACCACAGAAGTACTAGAAGGAAACAAAAGTGAATTTCCGTTTGATCATGGGTTTAAAAGGTCTTCTAACTGTGACTCAAAATCCTAAGTAATACGATAATTAATATATTTTAAATGTAATTTTTTTAATTTTTCAGGATTAAATTTTTTTAATAAGTCAAAATCCAATCACCATGCCAGGGTGATGAGTCAGTGAACAAAATGGCTGCTGAGGAAGCCTGAGGACCTGAGTTCAGCTCCCCAGCCCCTACGTGAAAAGCCAGATAAGGAAGCATGCTTCTATAACTCCAAGGCTGGATCCCTTTCCTGCCAGTCTAGGAGAAGCAGTGAGCTTCAGATTCAGTGTAAGACCCCATCTCTAAAGACAAAGCAAATGGGCAGGGCCTTATGAAGTCACACCACTCCTGGAGGTCTGTGAGCTGTTAATGGTTGCTGAGGGAAGGAGAGATATTTCCTTCATCCCAGCAGCTGTCCATGTACGTATAAGTAAATTCTCAACGGGTTTCTATAAATGATCTTTATTAAAAATATTGTTCCCTAGCACTTTGTTTCTTCCTATTCTCATGTGGTCTTCATTTACCATGGTCTCCTATTCCTTGTTCTCCCTCTCTGTTGTTGATCCAGCTGGGATCTCCCACTCACTCAAGCTCTCTTTCCCTCGACCCTTGCCCTTCACTACCCCCACTCACGTCCAGGTTGTTCATGTAGATCTCATTCCATTTCTCTGTCATTGGGCAATCCCTGTGTCTTTGTTGGGGTCCTGCTTTCCAGGTCCACAGAAATTCACAAAGATACCCCCACAACAGACTGCTGGCAATGGTCGAGAGACAGTCCGAACTGACCTACTCTGGTGATGGGATGGCCAAACACCCTAATTGTCGTGCTAGAAACCTCATCCAACTACTGAGGGATCTGGATGCAGAGATCCATGACTAGGCCCCAGGTGGATCTCTGGGAGTCCAATTAGCGAGAATGAGGAGGGTTTATATGAGCGAGAATTGTTGAGACCAAGGTTGGATAAAGCACAGAGACAAATAGCCGAACGAACGGAAACACATGAAATATGAACCAATGGCTGAGGGGTCACCAACTGGATCAGGCCCTCTGAGTGGGTGAGACAGTTGATTGGCCTGATCTGTTTGGGAGGCATCCAGGCAGTGGCACCGGGTCCTGTGCTCATTGCATGAGTCGGCTGTTTGAAACCTGGGGCCTATGCAGGGTCCCTTGGCTCGGCCTGGGAGGAGGGGACTGGATCTACCTGGACTGAGTCCACCAGGTTGATCTCAGTCTGTGGGGAAGGCTTTGCCCTGGAGGAGAATGGAATGAGGGGCTTGGCTGGGGGGAAGGTGAGGGGGGCGGGAGGGGGGAGAACAAGGGAATCCGTGGCTGATATGTAGAACTGAATTGTATTGCAAAATAAAAATTTTAAAAAAAAAAAAAGATAATAAATACAAATAATCTCAAAGCAAAAAAAAAAAAATTGTTCCCTAAAAATGAAGAGAGAGAAACATGAAAATAGAAGGAAGAATTACTGGTACAAGGAAGAGGATCAGCAGGAGGAGAATATGAAAATAATGAGGGGGTGACTATAACCCAAGTAGTATATAAACATATAAAATGTCAGTGTGAAACCTATCACCATATATAACTAATACATGCTAAAGAAAAGTTTGAAAAAATAAGGCAGAGAGCAATAGAGAAAAACATCCAACATAGACCCCTGACCTACAGACAGACAGACAGACACACACACACACACACACATACCCCACATGCACACACAATAAACAACTGCCAAATTTGGAGAAAATATCCCACAGATAAGATCTAATAAAGAGCTACCTACAACTGAACCAAGCTCATAGGAACCCACGAACTTTAGACCGACAGCTGTGGAACCTGCATGGGACTGGACTAGAACCCCTGCATACAGGAGACAGTTGCATAGCTGTGTCTGTTTAAGGGGCCCCTGGCAGTGTGATCAGGATCTATCCCTAGTGCATGAGCTGGCGTTCTGGGATCCCATTACCTATGGTCAGACACCTTGCTCATCCTTGATGCAGGAAAGAGGGGCTTGGCCCTGCCTCAACCAAATGCACCAGGCTTTGCTGTTCCCCCATGGGAGAACTTACCCTTTTAGAGGAGGGAATAAGGGGTGAGTGCGGATGGGGTTTAGGCGAGAAGGGGGGTTAGGTGGAGGGGAAGCAGGAGGAGGGATGAGAAGGGGATCTGTGGTTGGTATGCAAAATGAATAAAAAATTTTAATAAAAAAAAAAGCTAAGGGGCAAATCTGGTAGAAATGGGTATTCACAAGGTTTGGCTGCATTAGGTTTTTCATCCTTTTTACTTTCAATGTGCCTTGTGTGAGCCTGCCCAAAGCTTGTCCTGTGCTTTCTTCTCTCCTAGGCTTTGTCCCTTTCCATAGCCTCTGTCTATAATGTTCTTTCACCTGGCCAACTTACAAAGTTCTAGTCATCCGCTTGTCTCTATGTGCTCAGTCAGTTAGATTTTGAGTGTTTCTTATATGGCAACAGGAATTCTCAGCACCTGCGTGGTGGTTCACAACCATCTGTAACAGCTCCAGGGGATCCAGTGCCCCTCTTCTGGCCTCTGTAGTCACTGCATACACATAGTAGACAAGCATACATAAAGGCAAAACACTCATTAACAAAAAATAAATAAAACTTTAAAAATATATATGGGGGTCGAGTGTAAGTCTCATTTTATCCATTGGTTCCAACTTTTCTCCTTTCAGTTCAAATATCTAAGCACTCCAATGCCAATCAATCATCTCTCTCTGTGTTCTCCTGGGATCACTTATCTCTTGGTTGTGAAATTGATTTCATCCTGTCCTCTATCTCAGCCCAGTACATCAAGTACTGAATGCCCAGGTCGTTCTTTTGTCTCCAAGAGCACCCAGTATAACCTCATCTATCCATTCAGGCATCATGAAACCCTTGACAAATGGAACTGTATTTAATTGATTCCGTGACTAAAGCAGGAAGCAAATGTGGGTGTGGGAGCTCTGAACATCTGCTGATCCAGCCCTCGACCAGGAAAGAAGTGGAGTGGACTTTGGATCATTCTAAATGAATCGTCCAACTGTACAGGGCGCAGCCATTCTCTAGGGGAGCAAGTTTTCCACAGCAGAGAGTCAGGAACAGGAGCAAGAGAGACTTACTTGGCAACAGGCACAGCAAGGTGAGTGTCCATGATCAAGTATTTTGTATGGCTCACTGAGGGACAGAGATAAGGGGTTTGTGTCAAATGAGACGTGGGCAATGTAAGTGGATGAAAGGTGTTGGAAGGATGTATTGTACTCAGTTTATTGTGTCTGCTCCAAAAGTAGAGTGGAAGAAGGAAAGAAAATGTTAAAGGCATACAAACTCAGTGGGCAAGAGTTATTGCCACCAAGACTGATGACATGAGATTGAGATCTAGGAACCAGATCACGGTAGGAGAACATCAACTCCCACCAGTTATCCTCTACTTCCAAATGTGTGACATGGACACACACACACACACACACACACACACACACACACACACACACACAATGATAGATAAATAAATGTAACTTCTGTAATGGCCCTAGAAAATTGAGCAGGACAAAACACACATACACACACATGCACGCATGCACACTCACACACACGCTACATTGACAGTGGACTTTTCTTGAGCACAATGACCTCCATTTTTCTAATATGTACATGACATTGGAGAAGTCCCACTCTTGGTTTCTTTACCAAAGTCTAAGAGAATTGAACTCAATGTTCCCCAAGAGTCTTTCCACTGTGGCACTTCAGGATAGATTTCCAATCTATGCAAATCAAGATTGAAACACTAGGAGACATGCAAAAAAGGAAATGACACAGCCTGTCTTCTGTGATCACCTAACCTCTCTGGGCCTTACTTTATTTATCTGTGGGACTGGGGTTAAGATTGAAAGAGATGCCTTGTAAAGCATTGGCTACCTGGCATGCCCAACATGTCCTGTAAAGAAAGTTTAACATTGTCTCTAAAATGGGATTAGCGAATACACAGGGTTGAATTGCTCAAGAAAAAGTCATTCTCAGTTGGGTTTTTTGTTTGGTTGGTTGCTTGCTTGTTTAGTTGGTTGGGTTTTGTTGTTTTTTGTTTTGTTTTTTCGAGACAGGGTTTCTCTGTGTAGCCCTGGTTGTCCTGGAATTAACTCTATAGACAAGGATCTGCCTGCCTCTACCTACTGAGTGCTGCAATTAAAGGTGTGCACCACCACACCTGGCTTCATTCCCAGTTATTTTAAAGTATTTAATGTCCTATGTGCATGCATGTGCACAGATGCACAAGCACATATGTGCACATATGTATGGAGGCCACAGGTCTATGTAGGGTGTCTTCTTCACTCACTCTTCGCCTTATCTTTTAGACTGGCTATCAGCTAGCCCTAGAGATTCCCTGTCTCTCCTGGCAATAAAAACAATAACAACAAAGTTGTTTTTATTATTAATTATTGTTATTACATTATATTTACTTATTGTGTATGGCCAGACATGTGCCACTAAATGTGCTTGGAAATCAGAGGACAACTTTGGGGGAACCAATTCTCTCTTTCCACCATGTGAGTCCCAGGGACCAAACTCAGGTCATCAGGCAGCAAGTACCTTCACCTGCTAAGTCATCTCAAGGTTATAACGGTGCCAGAGATCCAAACTCATATCCTCATGCTTGTGCGGCAAGTAGCTACCGATGGAGCTGCCTCCCTTGCCTCTTGAAGTCTTTTTAAAACTGTAAAACACAACACAGTGATGAGTGATTCTATTGCACATGTTTTTTTTCATCAGCATGAATCCAATGACTCCACCAGGCCCTCCGGTCAATTCTGTATATGTGGTGGCACCCCACAACGGTTACCCTGTGGTCCCGGGAACTGTGACTCAGGTGCCTCTGTATCCAAGCAACCAGCCTCAAATCCACGTAATTCCTGGGAATCCACCTGGTTTGGTGACAGCGCAGAAAGTCTTGAAAAATGGCAAAGTCCTGGGGGTAAGTAAAAGTTCACTTTGTGAGCCCAAGGCCGTACTATAGAGGAAAGCAGGGGTTTGAGATAGATGAATAGAAATTCCAAATAAGGGGCAGCAGAATAGGATAGCCCAGTTAGTAAAGTGCTTAGTGAAGTGCTTGCAAGCTGAGTGCCATTCCTAGAACCCACCTTACATAAGCTGGCTGTGGGGATGCACACTGTGATCCCAGAACCAGGAAGGTGAAGACCGGCAGATTCCTGCAGCTCTCTGGCCAGCCAGCCCAGCCAACTTGGTGAATTCCAGGGTGAGAGACCCTGTCTCAAAGAAAAAAATGTAAATAGCTCCTGGAGAAGGATATCCAAGGTAGATGTCAGCCTCATTATTCATGTCCTTGCACACGCACATAACTCACACAAAAGATGCGCAGTGCCCAAGGAACCACACACTCACACTCATGCATGAACATACACATATATATACACATGTGTGCACACACATATATACATACATGCATACATAGATACATAAATACAAACAAAAAGAAAGAAAAGAAACTTCAAATAAAGCAAGTAGGGCTGACTTAGCAAAACCCAGGTCTGTTGTAAATCTCTTTATCACAAGGAGCCTCAGTATACAACCTTGTAGTTTTGATTTGAGTCATTTAGGAAAAAAGAATTAAAAAAAAAAAAAACAGCCAAAAAGCAGTGATCTTGAATGTAGATCCTTTTGCCTCTATGCATTTACTTAATATAGCTTAGGAAGTAAGAGTGTCCAACAAGGACAAAGTTTCCCAAAGGTGGAATGAAGCCCAAGGTTGCTAAATCAAGTCTTTGCCCAAAGCAAAAAGAAGGCAAACAGGCCAGACAAGCAGCAATGGCTGAAAGGCTGGCCTAAATAGCACAAGGGAGCCTACTTCATTGCGCAGTCCATGAGTGACAAGCATTGGTTCTGACCCAGAGCCCATGTTCCAAACCCAGCTCATGCTCTAATCTTGCTTAGAGAAGTCTAAAAAGAGGCAACTTGTATATTTAAAAGCCTCCAGTGGTGCATTTCTGAGACTTTCGCCTCCAAATAAGCCAAGACGCACAAGAAATGTGGTACCTCTAAGTTTATTTGTTGCAGTGTGGCTTGTAGAGACAGAAGGATGGACACAACCAAACTATCTATTCTAGTTTTGTTTCTGTTGCTGTGGTAAAAATACTCTGATGAAAAGCAACAGATGGGAGGAAGAAGTTTGTTTGGCTTACACTTTCAGGTTACCAGGGAAGTCAAATAGGAACTCAAATCAGGTTACATCACATTCACAGCAAGAGCAGAGGGAAACTAATACATCTATGCTACCTTCTAGCTCTCATATAACTTTCTCCTAGCCTATACAGTTCAGGACCCCTGTCTAGGGAATAGTGCTGCCCACAATGGAGGGGATCTTACTACATGAATGAGCAATGAAGACAATCCCCCCACATAAATTTCCACAGTCTATCCTAATCTAGATAATTCCTCATCAATACTGTCTTCCCAGGTGACTCGATGTTGTGTCAAGTTGACAGTTAAAACTAACCAGTATACTATCCATCAGTTTAACATTGGTCAAGTACTGTATTGTACTAACAACAAACAGAATGTTATGGAACTATGAAGGGAACAAGAAAGTTCTTTGTGCAATGATTGGGACTTACTCCGAGAAATGTTATTAATGTACCGCTAGTATAAACTTAAGGAAACAATATATATGCTTTTTACAGCAGGTCCTCAGGACACACACACACACACACACACACACACACACACACACGCTCACATGCATGCACATACACATATAAACATGTACAAACTCACACACATAAATACAAAGAAAATTTAATGACCCAAGGATATGCTCATGATAAAGCATTAAGTTAATAAAGTGCAGAGAGAAGCCGGGCGGTGGTGGCACACGCCTTTAATCCCAGCACTCGGGAGGCAGAGCCAGGCGGATCTCTGTGAGTTCGAGGCCAGCCTGGGCTACCAAGTGAGTTCCAGGAAAGGCGCAAAGCTACACAGAGAAACCCTGTCTCGAAAAACCAAAAAAAATAAATAAATAAAATAAAGTGCAGAGACAGTTTCTATATTACCAAGATACATGTTTGAAAAAGAATAATAGAAGGTTAAAAAAAAATGTAAATGCTTGATTTCTCCAGGAAAGGTTTGATTATAGATAGCTTTAATTTTATTATATTGTTTCTCATATTATTTTTTAGACCAGGGAAACCAAATGGGTATTAAAATATAAAGGAAGTAGAAAGAAAGGCAAGATCAGGGCTCAGAGGCAAAGGCTTCAGCTTGTGGCTCTCCTGACAGGCCATCCAGATCCTGATTGGCTTGGTGCACATTGGCATGGGCTCCATCATGATCACCAACCTCTTCGAGTACTATACACCTGTCTCCCTCTATGGAGGCTTCCCCTTCTGGGGAGGTGTTTGGGTGAGTAGCTCCAGTCTGATGCTCAGGGCTACTTTGCCAAGCTGTTCAGGAATATGGAGGTTCTTGCTCAAATGTCTTGGTTGGAGAAGGAGTTGGGATGGACTATAACAAAGTGCCATAGGCTGGGTAGCTCTAAACTATAGAAGTGTGACATCTTCCAGTTCTGAAGGCCACAAATCCAAGACCAGAATGTCAGCTGGTAGTCACCACTGCGATCTCTCCTAACCTTACAGCTAGCTGTCTTCCCCTGGTGTCTTCCCTTGGTGACTATCTTGTGTCCCCAACCTCTTTGCTGCTGCTGCTGGTGGTGCTGCTGCTGGTGGTGCTGGTGTTGGTGCTGGTGGTGCTGCTGGTGGTGGTGCTGATTGTGGTGGTGCTAGTGCTGGCAGTGGCGAGGGGGGTGGGTGTTTTAAATTAGCGTACAAAGTAATGGGTTTATTATGGCACTTTCACTCAGACTTTGTTCTTACTTGTCTTCTCCCTGGCACTCTCTCCTCTCTTCTCCCTGGCACTCCCTCTCTCAGGGAGCTCCCCTGCTCCCCTCCCACTTTACACCTTCCTTCCCCCAATACCTCCCTGTTTCAGTTTCATTTCTATTGCTGTGATAAAATAGCCTGACAAACAACATAGGGGGAGAAAAGAATTGTTTTAGCTACAGGCTACAGTCCTTTAGTGAAAAGAAGTCAAGGTGTTGGGAACTTGAGACAGCTAGTCACATCACAGCTGTAGTCAAGAACAAAGAGAAACGAATGCATGCATGCTCAGTTTACAGGCTTGCTTGGGCTCAGCTCATGTTCTCAACTCCTACAGAGTCAGAAACCCCTGTCTAAGGAATGGTGCTGCCCACAGTGACTTTCGTCTCCCCACATCAATTAACAGTTAAGATAATCCTCCCCAGACATGATCACAGGCCAAATAAATGTACACAATTCTTCATTGAGAATGTCTTCCTAAATGATCTAGGTAATATCTGTTGTATTTTAAAAATGGCAGGAAGGAGTCACACCATACAACAGGGCCCACTGGGAGGTTTATTGAGGGGAGAGGAGAGAAGAGGCAGAAAAGGGGGCAGAGTCTGGTGCCTGTGACAAGAGCGAAGGAAGAGAGAGAGAGAAAGGAGAAAAGAGATGCGAGGTGGGCAAGGCCCGCCTTTTATAAGGAAACATAGCCAATGCACACAGGAGGTGCTTTTAGTGGCTGCAGCTGAGGATATATCCTGTGAGGACCCTAGGGGCAGGCCAGTACAGATGCCTGAATGCTAACATTTCTCTCTTTTGTTTATTATAAAAAGGAGAAAGGGGTAGCAGGTGAGGCGGGGATGAGGGTGCCGTGTTCTTGAGATTGCTTCCTGCTGGCCTAGGGAGGTGTCAAACATCTTTGGGTAACCTGAGAAAACTAGGGTGTTGGCCACGTCCCGGGGTAGCTGGCTGTTTCACTTCGCTGTTCAGGCTCTGTGGAACCATCTGGTGCTTCTTGGACCTGGCAAGATGTTGTTCGAGGTGAATCCAAGTCCACTCCCCGGAGCTCACAAGAATTTTCTTAACCAGCACCTGTGGAGTCCTCTCAAGAGCAGCCATTATTGTGTGAAGATTCAAATTCAGCTGTTAGCATGGAACTTTCAGAACCTGTTGTAGATAATGGAGAGACAAAAATGTCCCCAGAAGAATCCTGGAAGCACAAAGAAAAAAATAAGTGAAGCAGAGCCAGGGGGTGGCTCCTCAGGAGATGGAAGGCCACCAGAGGAAAGTACCCAAGAAATGATGGAGGAGGAGGAAGAAATACCAAAACCTAAGTCGGTGGTGGCAACCGCCAGGTGCTCCTAAGAAAGAAAGTGAAAAATGCTCTCTCAGTTCCCCAACTGCCCGGTCCAAAAAATACTGAGGCCAGTCTCACATGCAGGGGAATGGTCAGAGGCGGGTAACCCCACCAGGAACCCCATTGTTGGTACTGAATGGAGGGCAAAGCTGTCGGTGAATGAGAAAGCAGATCTGTTTCAGGTGAAAGAGAGTAGATCTGCTGTGGGTGGAGCAGGCTGATGGGGTCCTAGCGTGAAGTGGGTACCTTTGGCGGCCCTGCCAAGGTATGCCGCTAAGCAAACACGCCACACACAACTGAGTTAGTGCAAGAGGTGTGAGGGAGGGGGGAGAGCAAAGAGTGAAAGAGTGAAAGGGAGTTGATAAAAGAAAGCTTGAAAGTAAGGGACCCCCTTCCATCTATTGGATCCATGGCAGAAGTTGCAAAGGTCCTGTGAAATACCAGGGTGCTAGTAAGCGGCCATTTTGATTGGTATCTAAGGAGAATGGGACCAGGTCTGACTAGAAAGGCAGATAGATAAGTTAAGCCCTTAAATCAAGTGCTAGATAGGGAGGTAGGAGCATTTTCCATGAATGAGGTAGAGAAGGTCCAAAGGCTGGAATCTCTAGCATCCCAGAGATTCAGCAGGGACCAACAAAGAGTCACAGCTGCTCAGTGGACCATCATGCAAAAAAGCAGGGGCCAATGGGCTAAGAGCCCGATTGAGACACAGACACCTGGTACCAGGACTTCGAGAAATGCCAAAAGGCAAGGAGAGGACTGTGCTCGAGAAATGAAGCCTCATTCATGGGAAATGGCCAGAAGCTGGAGGCTTACCAATCATCAGTGTTGAATGGAGAATCCCAGTGATCCATTAGGTGGCAAAGTAGGGCTGTTGCGGGAGGACCAGGTTCCAGGGTCCCAGCATGTCTCAGACTGCCAGGAGAGCCTTCCCAGTCAGGGAACCAAATGTTGTATTTTAGAGTCACACCATACAACAGGGCCAGCACTTCCTGTGTGCATTCACTGTTTCCTTATAAAAGGCAGGCCTTGTCCACCTCCTGTCTCTTTTCTCCTCTCTCTGTCTCTGTCTCTGTCTGTCTCTCTGTCTCTCTCTGTGTCTCTCTCTGTCTCTCTCTCTCTCTCTCTCTCTCTCTCTCTCTCTCTCTCTCTCTCTCTCTTTCTCCCTTTGCTGTCGTATTTCTTGTAGATCATCAACCCAGAAACAGCAGCATTTAACTCACAAAGAAAATGATACTGGAGCTAGGCTTTCAGGCATTGTTCAACACATACCCAGAAGACTAAGCTCAAAACACTTTTTTTGTTGTTGTTGTTGTTCAATAGTCAGTAGAGTCTGTGGCCCAGCAGTGGAGATGTCTAACTCACTGTTCATAGATGGGCTCAGAGGCCATTTTAGTGGAATATCTAGCATTATAGCTATGCATTCTTTTTCTGAAAAGGTCTGTCTGTGGCTTTTATTAGATTCTCAAGGTGATCTGTGACTCCACGAAAATACAATCCTTCCTGTATGCCAGTTTATTGCCTTTGGACTCTCTGACTCTTTTCCTGGTACCTCCCCAATACACACACACACACACACACACACACACACACACACACACACAGCTCTTCTCCAACTTCCTTTCCTTTTTGTTTTTCCCTCACCTGCCTGTGACTCAAATACATTTTCCCATAAATATCCAAACTCCAGAATGACCTTAGAAGTTGACCAATGCCAACCTTTCCTAGACAATAAAAAGAAAACAGGTTGGCACTCTGCCATCCCCATAGCCTCACAAGCCTGCAGAACCATAAGGATGTATCCTTCAGAGAACCTGTTCCGTCTTGCTCTGATCCATCTTCATGACTCAGTCCTCTTCATGACTTATCCTTCAAGGCTGCAGTTCTTTGGACTTTGAACTGACCTGGACGTGGACCTCAACCCTCTTCTCTCTCCCAACCCTCTACAGATCCCTGGGCTTGTAGATGGACCTGTGTTGAAACATCTCATAGTGTCACAGCTACTCACTGGCGTGCTGTGTCCTGTTAGCTTCCCCTGAGTGCCGATGAACACCAGGAAGTGCCCTGACATCCCAATGGCCCTGCTGGCCCTTAGGTCACAACTGTCTTCCCTTTGTCTTCAGATGTTTTGTTGCTGCCATTGTTTGTTGTTGTTCCTTGTCACTTTCTCACTCCAGCTCTGTCTTCCTAGTCCCTGTCCATTCCCAAAGACCTCCTCCAGAGCAAAGGAACCTCTCCAGAGGACGAACAAGAACATGAAAATCCAACTCTCCGCCCTTGCTTCCTAACACATTTCTATAAGGGAAAGGCTGTGAAATTGAGACTTGTTTCTCCAATGACAGAAAAAAATAGGACACTTTCCTGGGAAGGGAAGCAACTCAAATATTTTTTTCATTTTAGGTAACTATGCCTCTGCCCCAAGTGGGAGCACAGGATGAAGGCTAAGACATTGAGTCTGAAGTCAAGCTATTTGATCTCAAGCTTTGCTACTTGCTTGATGATTTTGAGTGAATTGTTTGAAGTCCATAAGCCTCATTCTGCCTGTATTTTCGAATTTGCTTTATTCACTTTTTAAATTGTACACATGTGTTTAATATACTGTGATTACCTCCCCCCCCATGTGTTTAATATACTGTGATTACATCCCCCCCCTCTTTCACCCCCTCCCCACTCCTACTGACCCCTGTGTTTCCCCAACTAGTCCACCTCCTACTTTCGTGGTGTTTGTTTTTTCTTTTGACCCACTGAGTTTAATTAGGGTTGCTTGTATGAGCATGTGTGACAGGGTATTTCCTGGAGCATGGCAACTCACTAGGGGCTACACTGCTGAAGAAAATGATATCTCTCCTACACCTAGATTTTGCCCATCTTTTTTTTTTTTGGTTTTTCAAGACAGGCTTTCTCTGTGTAGCTTTGCGCCTTTCCTGGAACTCGCTTTGGAGACCAGGCTGGCCTTGAACTCACAGAGAGATTTTGCCCATCTTTTAAAAGGAAATAACAGTGTTAGATGGAGAAAGGAAGATATGGACAAGATTGCTACTGGGTATGGGATGATGAGAATGTTCTCGACTTAGATTGAACAACTCTGTAAATATACTAAAAATACTGGGATTGCGTGCTTCAAATCAATGAATGGTAAGATGTGGATTTTCTCTCAACAGATCCATGTCTTAAAGCACCTCAAGTAGAACCCAGCAGATAGCAGATTGTGTGAAATCTTAGCTGCTCCTTCTCAGACCACCACTGTTATCACACTGGGCAAACAATGGCAGGTGATCCCTCAGCCACATTGCCTGCAGAGCACCAATATTGGCAAGAAATTCTCCCTTTGTGTGATGCTCAGCATCCGAGACTCGCATTCATTATCTGCACGATTGAACAGAGCCCATTCAGGCATGCAACAGGAAGTTCTAATGCTGAACTCCTATCTGAACACCCAGAGAAGTCAGCACCCTTTTCCTCTTCCCTCCAGAGGCCCACACCTCATGAATCCTGATATAGACCCTGGAAAGTCACAGATGGTGAAGATGTGTAAACAAACAGCAGGAAATGGGGTAACATCAATTGAGTACTATGAACAAAACACAGTACATATGAGGCATAAGTTATAACAATGACGCCTAAAAGGATATGAATGTCCACATTTTTTCAGATGAGGAAATAAAGACTTAGGTTATTAACTCACCAAAGATCATGTAAGTTTCAAACTAGACTTTAAAACCTGTTCTGGTGAATCCTAAAGTCCTGATTATCCTATCACTGTCCCTTAGCCAGTCAGCACACACACGTTTTCTACCATTGTAGAGCTGGGGTCCCCACAAGTAAGTCTGTATATGAGAGACTATCTGCCCTCAGAATCAGATTCCTAAGGAAGGGTATGCTGATGCCTAGCCCATGGTAAGTTCCCAATCTTGTGTACAAGTTTATCATTTCAGGATCTCTTTCTGTGGCGGCGGAGAATCAGCCCAATTCTTCTTGCCTGGTAAGTCACATTCTGAAGCTGTCTGTCCCAGCTCGGGACCTGTAGTGTCGTCGTGAGGAATAAGACTGACAAGCAATCCTTCCCTTACTCTTGCACCACCAAGACAGACCTAGGGCACTCACGTGCACGCTAACCCTTGTATATAGGCACAGACTACACACACACACACACACACACACACACACACACACACACACACACAGGGGGGCGGGGGGACAGTGTCAGGATGAGAAGAAAGACGGAGGGAGAGAGGACTAGCTTGCATAGGAGACCTTCACAGGAGGAGACACAAAGCTCCCATGCACTCAGGACACACTACACAGAGTATGCCCATAGCACATAGAGCAGGTTTCCAGCCATTCCTGCAGGGGCCAGTAAAGGTCCTAGAGCCTGCTTCACTAAGAAATCTAGAAACGGAACTCTGAAGAGCTACGTGGAAAGAGCTTTTTGTGCTTTGTCCCTAGCAATGGACCAGCGTACTAGCTCTGCTTCCTTGATGAGCAGGTTACCCAGAGTAACTGTCTCCTAGTGATCAGGATCCTACAGTCAGATGAGCTCTGTTGGAAAACATTCAGAAAGGGAAAGTTTAACCTATCTAGACATACCTTTCTGTACATTGTCCAGACTCATAAGGTGCTTCCTACCATTAAACTATGACTTTGATAAATGATTACCATGGTGAAGATGATGTGCGGTCTAATTTAACACAGTACAAATGGGGAGGGGTGCTGCCTGAATCTTCTCGTCTCAGCTATACTCAACGTCCTCTCCCACCTTGACCCTGTGTGTCTCCTCCAGTTGAATGGCAGCGTGGGCTTGAACATCTTCAGCGCCATCTGTTCAGCAGTGGGCGTCATACTCCTCATCACAGACATGAGTATCTCGGGAACATATATTTACCCCAGTGACTACCCTTACTACTACAACAACTGGGTGAGTGTCCTCAACCACTGAGCTATGTTCAAACCATGCCAGAAAGAGCCTGGCAGACCAAGCCTTCCCGCTGAGCACTGGAAGAAAAGGAAGTGCTTTTAGTGTCAGGACAGGGTTTAAAACCCTCGGCTGTAGCCTTTCCTCGGCTTTTACTGCCTTCGTAAAACAGTGCCTGCCTTGCAGCACTGGAAAAACTCAACGTGATGATGCACAAAACGCCAGCTGCCAACACTTTAGTAGCCCTCCACAGTTCCAGCCTTCCTGCCTGCTGTGTAGACCAGGGTCCGACAAACATTTTTTCCTCCTTTGAAAACTCCTTTCTGTTTAGTTTAGTTTTTTAGTTTTCTATTCAAAGTGCTGGGTTTCATCATTACACATACCTGTCATCCTCCTTTGTCCTCGATTGTCCCCTTCCCTACTGTCCCTTTCCACCCCCCTCCACCCTCCATCTCCAGCTGGTTCACTCTCTTCCCCCCAATTAGTCCCAGCTCTGCTTGCTTTCTCTTTTTTTAATTGCTTAAAGATTTATTTATTTTATTCTGTGTGTACACAGTGTTTTGCCTACATGTATGTCTGTGTACCACATGTATGCCTGGTGCTCACTGAGGTCAAAAGAGGGCATTGGGTCCCCTGGAGCTGAAGTTACAGATAGTTATGAGCCACCATGTGGATGATAGGAACTGAACCCAAGTCCTCAGCAAAAGCAGCCAGTGATGTTAACCACTGAAACATCTCTCCATCCCCTACCTCCCTTATGATGTTTTTCCCATCTCATAAAGTAGCTCCATCCTTCAGTTGCTGGAGACAAAACCGTGAAGGAGCCATTGACCCCTCTCTCTCACCTCACAGCTGGTTTCTTAAGGAATCCAGTTGGTTCTGCTTTGGGAATGCATCCAGAATCCAGCCATGTTTCCCACACTGTTTCCCATTGTAGAGTGGGTCCTAGCCACTGCATCTCTCATTTCAGTCTGTACCCCTGCCCCTGTTCCTGCCCCCCACCCCCTGGCACCCTGGCTTCCTCAAAGCTCTCTTCAGCATGGCATCCAGCCTGATCCCTTTGGCACACAAGGTCATGTGTATTCTTTACTCAACTCATTTTATTAAGAAATTACCCCAATGCAACCTTTTTTTGGCATTTCCTTAACCAATAACCCTCCTTCCCCTAAAGGCTGCTGCACTGGATGATAAAATAACCATTTTCTACCCACGCTTTAGCCTCACAAAGACCTAGGAGACATTGGTCCCCATAAGGCTAGGGGAGGGAGACTTTGCCAAGGCCACACAGATGCTCCGTTGCAGAGTCTTGTCAAACTCATAGCCCAGCACTGATGCCCTCAGATTTCTTCTGGTTCCAGACCATAGGCATGGCTCTTTCTGGTGTACTGCTCGTCTTCTGCCTCTTGGAGCTCTCCATTGCAAGTGTGTCTTCCCACTTTGGCTGCCAAGTGGCCTGCTGTCAGTCCAACAGTGTGAGTCCTGGGGCCCCTTGGTGGGTGGAACTATACCCCGAGATGATGGAAAACTCACAGGGTTTCTGTGAATTTTGTTCCTGCTAAAGAGGAAGAAGTGGAAGAATATCTACAAATCTCAATGTGTGTCTTTAATTTGCCCTTATTACTGAGGCACCATCATCTCTGTTGTTATCGCTAGGCTGGGTAATTTGCAAAATAAAGAGGTTTACTTGCCTCTCAATTCTAGTGGCTGGAGTATCTAAATAGCATTGCCCTGGAGTACTTCTGAGTACTCTCTGCCTGGTTATAACACAGCAGAGAAGGAAAAAGAAGAGTGGCCTAGTTGAGAAAGATTTAAGCATGTGGGGTGGCCTTGCTTTATTACAACATCCTCTTGTGAAAACTAGCCCTCTCCCTGAGTCAAGAATAAACACATTCATGAAAGTGGTACCCACAGCCTGATCGCCATCCTTCAGACCTCACCTCTTACAGGTCCCACCACCTCAGCCACACCATGCCGGAGTGTAGGCTTCCAGCAATGAACCTCCAGAGGACTACTCTAGCATTAGTGAAGTATGCACCTGCTGTATGCCTTTGTTTTTCAGGTGGATGTGGTCATTCCAAATGTCTACACAACAAACCCAGTGGTCTTCCCAGAACCTTCGAACCCAATACCAAGTTATTCCAGTGCAGTTCAAGACTCAAATAAGTGAAGCTGAAGATTCTAGAAGAATCTTTCACTGAGACCAAGTGACATCCTCCCTTGCCTAGGCTCCTATAAACCAGGTTCTTCCTTTCCTGACAAACTGAGCGAAATGTCTCTCTTACTGCTTACACTGTGGACTTGTGCTTCACTTCACTCCAGCAAGTCCTGATGACTCTCTACTAGAATAAGGTGGGAGATTGAAATGGATTAAACAAAGATGTCCTCCCAAGACAGGTGCATCTGTATGGTGATAGCTATCTCTACACCAGTCTTGGTGTGCACACATCCATGTACTCCCTAACTAAAGTAGTTTTCATAATAGAGAAATAGTTATCTCATCACTCAAACTTCCCTCTGTCAATCATTCAATCATTTAATAAATATATATTGAGCATCAGAAATGCCCAAGGCATGAACATGACATAGTTCTTGACCTCATGGATAAGCAAACTGCTGGCCTCAGAAGAAAATAAAAAACTCTGAGCTGGGCAGTGGTGGCGCATGCCTTTAATCCCAGCACTCAGGAAGCAGAGGTAGGTAGATCTCTGTGATTCACTCTGTAGCCCAGCTCAGGCTACAGAGTGAATTCCAGGAAAGGCTCCAAAGCTACACAGAGAAACCCTGTCTCAAAAAAAGAAAAGAAAAGAAAACAACTCTGTTTTTTGCTAATCTAGAGCAGTATGTAGGGGGAGAAAACACAGAAAAAAACACAGAGGTGGATATGATTTATTCTGTCAGTGATGCAACAAGGAATGAGGAAGCAAAGAATTGGAAGACCTCTATAGATGGTCAGCCCCTAAAATTGCTGGTATCTTTGTATACTGGCACCACTGAGTCCAGTAAGTTGAGTTTTAATACGACTTTTAGTGGTATACAAATATTCAGCCTATAAAATAGACCATGTAAAGTCTGCTAATATGATTTCAGATATCATTTGTAAGAAACCAGCATACAAGTTGGGGGTTTCAGTTTCCAATAATGAGGGATGAGATCAGCAATATTAAAAGATGAGTTGTGAAAATTGCTAGTGGCAGGGGGTTTACTATAGCATCTGGTAGGTAGGAACCAGGGGTCATGCTAAACACCCAGCAACCACAGGACATCCCCAGAGCAAAGAAGGCTCTGGCCCAAAATGGCAACCATGCTAGGTTGAGAAATAAAACTCATTTTTTTAAAAAAAACAACAACAATAACTATCTCAAAGGGCCGTGAAAGACTAGTTCTTCCAAACACACAATTTTACAGAGCCAGGTTTCCTTCCTATATCCACACCAAAAACAATTAAAATAGAACAAATGGGAGAAGCTACATTTCTTCAGTTGAGCCAGGCATGAAAGATATACACAAGCCTGATGAGGTTCAGGATGCACCACCCCAAAATGTGTCATCAGGCACTTGAGAAAACCTGTAAGCAGGAAGGTCCCTCTCACCTTCCCTTGTCCATCCCCCTGAATATGGAGCTCACTCAAGGGCCCTGTGGACCCCTAGAGGAAAGGCATCCTGCTGTCTGAAGACACAGAGAAGACATTAGGCAAACAGGTCATGCTAAGCTCACCTGTTCATCACCTTAGATCACCCTTTTTTAATTGTTTTAAGATATTATTTATTTTTATTTTATGGGGTGTTTTGTCTTTATTTATGTGTGTGCAGCATATGCATACCATGCCTGCAGACACCACAAGAGGGCATTAGATCTCCTAGAACTGGAGTTACAGCTGGTTATGAGCCACCACATGGGCATTAGGAATTGATTCTTGATCCTCTGGAAGAGCAGCCAGTGCTCTTATCCACTGAGCCATCGCACCAGCCCCCAGATGGTATTTTTTTTTTCAAATCCAGTTCATGACTATCCACATCTTCAACAAACCAGGCACAGAAATAGCCACAAATTTTCCCATCATCTTGTCTTTGCTTCCCTACAAAGGTCAAGAGAAAGAATCATAGTAAGTAGATACATATGCTTTTCCCTTGTTCTGTCTTATTTCAGAGGCTTCATCCATGAACCTAGTGATGGGAGATGCAAAGATATTTCTCCTCCCGCCAACTGATAAAAACTAATTATCTTCTTACTAAATTTTTGTTTTGGAAAATGGCTATTTTTCACTAAAGGCGCTTATCTACGCTGACAGGAAGTGTTTTTAATTCAACAACTAACAAATACATCGTAGACATCTCTGCTTCATTTATTAAATGGTAAATATCAACAGATGGAATCCTCGTAAGCTCTTGTAGAGTCTTTTATTGATTTCCTCCAATGCAAAGACGTCCTGAGTTCCTAGATTTAGAATACACTCACCTGCTGTGTAATCCCTATCTCAGGGACCCATGAGAGCCCCTAGTACCCAAAGAATGAGGCTCCATTGTGGAGCCTCACAATCCTGTCTAAGAGCCATTCACTCCTTTTCCCCACAGTGTGCAACCTTGGTCCTCCAGCCAGACTCAGCAGCTCATGGGTAAAGTCCACTAGACTTGATCATTTGCTCATTCATTACACAATCACCAAATACCTGTGTGGGAGGCCAGCTCCCACCTTTTAAAGGGCTCCTATGAGGAGGAGAGAGGGATAAGAAACTTTTAGATAGAAAGATATTTAGATAGAAAGATAGTTAAGAGGAGAAAGACAGAAATACAGGGTAGCTTCAGGAGGACCTGGATCAAAACCCAGCAGTCCCCTCTGCCTCTTCAAAAGGGCTTTTTTATAACAATGCCAAGGGGCAAAGCAAAAGACTTCCCCCTTGCTAGATCAAAGCACACTGCACAGCCAAGTGTAGACCCTTCCAAACACCAGTAACCATGTCCATGGTCAAATCATACCCTTAAGCAACCCTTCTGGGTAAAGCAAGCTCAGATTCTCTGACCCTGAGTAAGTTCTCACTAGGAAACCTCTGTGGGTCTCTACATACCTGTCCATGTAGATGGCAACCAGGTCCCACTCCTAAGTGCTCAAAGGCTGATAAGAAAGAATAACATGTATGGCAGCTGTGGTTTGAGGACACAGGACAGGTCAAAGACACTTAGGACAGAATATGTGGAGGGAACAAGATTATGAGAAACGCACCCTCCTCTGATCCCAGTGACTGGCCAAAGTGTAGAGGGTGGAAGCGAAAGCTAACTGTTCTCCATAATCATGTGGGAAGAACGTGGGAAGCAGCTCTGAAGAGGCACCACTGAGACCAGAAGAGGGAAGACAAAGCAAGTCAGAAAAAAGGCCACAAGCATGCGAGGAGACCGGGTTACTGAGAGGAGAGAGCCTGCTCCAGTTCTCTGTGACAGAAACAGGCAAGGGACCAAGATCTGTGTTGAGTGACAGCTGTGTTGATTTGCTACCTGTCAACTTGGTGACCTCCACCTGTCTTGATTTTGTTTTTTGTTTTTTTTTTTTTCCTGTTGCACTGAAGAGACACCATGACCAAAGCAGCTTATTTTAAATAAATAAATAATAAATAGATAGATAGATAGATAGATAGATAGATAGATAGATAGATAGAAGCATTCAATTTGGGGGTTCACAGGTTCATAGAGTGATAGTCTGTGATCATCATGGTGGGGAGCATGGCAGCAAACAGGCAGACATGGCACTGGAGCAGTAGTTAAGAGTGTACATCCTGACTCAAAAGTTGGAGGCAGAGAGAAGAGAAAGAGAGGCAGAGAGAGAGAGAGCAGGGAATGCTGTGGTTTTGAAACCACAAAGGCTACCCCCCAGTGACACACCTCCTCCAGCAAGGACAAACCCCTTAATCCTTCCCAAACAGTTCTACTAACTAGGGACCAAAAATTCAATTCAAATATATGAACCTATGGGAGAGGACATTCTCGTTCAAACCACCACACCCTATGGACAGTTATGCTTTGCTGAGTAAAACCTTAGAAAAATCAGGAAGGAAATCTCCAAAGTCAAATCAAAAAAACTGAGATATGACTCTCTAATTTTAAATTTGTTTATGAATAAATAAAAAGCAGAATTACAATTTGGGACACACTTGTGCAGCCCATGGTAGCCTAGGATGTTGGTAATAAAGATATTTTATGAGAACAGAGAAGTCTATCCTAGTTCTAGTAGAGGGGAAAGGTCACTGGAATTTCTGGTACTTTCCTCAAGCTGGTGAGCTAAAAATAAAAGTAAGTATGAACAAATACAATGCAAATCTGCTCTTGTATTCCTGGGAAGCACTAATGACCTAAAAGCTGAGAAACTCCCCACAGGAACATTGACATGTTGATAACATCTGCAGACAGTTAGGAGCCTGAAAGCTCCTGGCAGGGCCAACAGACCAACCTCCGCTGTTGTTGACAAGAGCTCCCCCCTCCCCCGCCCCATAGAATCTTCCACTCCAGAAGTTCCCTTCTCTGCCCTTTAAAACGCCCAAACCCTCTGGGCCTCAGTGCACAGGCTCCACACCTGCAGAGTCTGATGCCCTCCATTGTTCCCATGGGAGGACAGTCTGCCCCTGCTGAGGGTTGCCTCTGCTCCCTTTTAACCTCCATCAATCCCGATCTAACATGTCAGGTGGATGTGCCAGCAGTGGCTGCTGCCCTGTCACTAAGCGACGAGAATTTTCACAAACACTCTCTGAGCTTTCGAGGGCCACCGTAACAAAGTGACAGGAAAAGGATAGCTTATTAAATGGATGGCCCCTCAGTTCCGGAGGCTGGAAGTCTGATCTCGTATCAGCAAGGCTGGGTCCTTCTGAGGACTGTGAGGAGACTCTCCTCTGGGCTTCTCCTAGCCTCCGGCTTTATGGCAATATCTAGTATGTTCCAGCATTACTCCAGTTCCCACCTGCATGTTCAGATGGTATGCCCTCCCTGTGCTCACCTCTGCAAGTTCTTTAACTGCGACCCACAATGCAAACACAGGTGATGCACACGTGAGAATAAGCCTGAAGCCACACCCTAGAAAGCCCTGAAGAGTATCCATGGATATGTGTAGTCATGTTACTTGTACAATAAATTGGTATTTGGATTAAAGAATTTAAATATGTCTATTTATTTCTATAGACAAAGATGAAGCAATTGTCTCAGGTTAGCACTGTACTCTTTACCAAGCAAAAAATTCCTTAGGTGGGAAATAGCTGTTTGGGGATTTTCCTGTTTGCTTATGGGATAAGCCAACTAATTGCACAGACTGTTCTCAGACCAGGGATATTTTGGTCCCTGTTAGCCTAGCACATTATTGTTCTAAAGCAGTTCAAAGGGAAAGTGAAAGTGACTTTCTCAAATTTATACAGAAACCCAAGAAGACTAGCAGCAGTCTGGCTATCAACCATTGCTGCAAGATGACGTTGGTAAGTACCTCTTGATCTATAAGGGGAAATCTATAGTGGGTGAGCTGACCGGTTTACTGGTCTTGGAGGGAATGAGTGTCAGCTTCCATTTGTGAAAGCTTGTACAAAGTTTGTTGTTATTTCTGGGTCTGCTTTTCCAGGAAAAGAGTTCTTGCGGGGTGGATATGTCCCAACTGAGTCCACAGAGCTTGAACCCAAGCCTGGGATATAGCGAAGAAAAGGCATTAGGTTGGCATATGAAGGACCTTATCCCCCAGGAGCTGTGGGATTCCCACACACACACTCATTGTAATTTCTGGAGAGAATTGAGCGAAGGACTTAACTAAGCATAGGTTCCTCCTGGTTCCTCTTCTTTGGGGATCACTTCACTGACTCTTTTTCTCAATCCAAAGAGAGGCCTCACTTCCTTCCCCTTTTCAAAATATCTCTGTGGGATAAACTGTTAAATGATCTAGCTTCCTCTAGATGCTCAGAGCAACGGCAGAGGCTTGTATTTGAGCCAAAAAACTACCCTCTGCTGAAGCTGAGGTACCCTGTCTGGAGTTGAAATCATCCTCTCCCCTGGGAGATGTTTGGTGAAGGCCCTGCTCTCTCCGTGTTCTCTGCATGTTGGCCTTGCTTTCTCCAATGTTGCTCATGGAACCTTTCTTCTAATCATCTCACTTTCTGTCTGTTCTTGTCCATAGCCTTACATCCTACTCACTCTTACCCGGAGAAGCTACTCTGTTTCACTCTAGAAACTAGAGCTGTCAGGGTCAGAGTCCAGGCTCTAATCACCAAATTTGCCTAGCAGTCCCAAATAGACCAACTAAACAAATAAGTAATAGTGAAAGGCAGAAAAGGTGTACTCATTGTGACCTGACTGAGAAGCAGAGCAAAGGGTGACTGGCCCCCACCCAGATCTATCTCTCAGTTCCTAGCATGTTAGGTTTAACTGGAAAGCCAGAGGTATACATAGCTAAGCATTTCTAATCAAGTTGTGGCCCTACCCACCGCCACTGCCTCAGCTCCAGGCCTTCTGCAAGGTAGTCTGAAAAGTTGTCAGACGGTAGGCGACCTCCTTCTGGATGGCAACAGGTTTCCAGCCTTTTCCTTCTCCGAGTACAAGACCACACCCTCAGGCCTCCCTCTCTATCTGAGCAACCTGCCAAGGTGCTTGCCTCACATAAAGATGGTTCCTCTTCTTTACAGAGGCACTGGCTATAAGGGAGTAAAGTAGCCATTCCTTTTCATCTATCCTGGGGACTCTCAAAGACCCAGAGAGACTTTTTACCTATGGCTGAGAGAGG
Organism: Peromyscus eremicus; assembly: GCF_949786415.1. Taxonomy (NCBI): domain Eukaryota; kingdom Metazoa; phylum Chordata; class Mammalia; order Rodentia; family Cricetidae; genus Peromyscus; species Peromyscus eremicus. The sequence goes on from NC_081416.1 coordinate 50,351,038, forward strand.
ATGTGGAAGTTCCCAAAGCCATAGGGGTGACCCATTGCAAAGTCACAGTTTATGCTCAGACACTCCCACATCCAGATCAGCATTCATGTCCTCTCCATTCACTCTATTTCCAGATCCCTGGTTTAATAGTTTTTGGTAGCATACTTGTCATCTGCTTTATACAATGCCTTGCCCAGAGCTCTTCCAGGAATGGCTTTTCATTCACCTACAATCAAACCAATAACACCAATAACGTGAGTCCTGAGGCTCTGGGGCGGGGGGGGGGGGGGGGGGGGGGGGGAGATACTCCTTAAGAGGGTGGTCTCTAGAAGGGATTTCCCGTTTCTGGCTCTCTGCCCAAAGGCAGGAAGAGTCATACAGTGTCTGAGTCCTACAGGTTTGCACATCCTTCTTGCATCTTTATTACTAAGGATCTCTGTGCCTGTGTTTCCTAGGTATATTTTTCCCAGTCCCCAATCATCATGGAAAACATAGAGGACAACTCAATTGGAGAGAGATAATCAACAGGATCATTCCAGAGAGATCCAGCATTCTAAGAAGCAAGCCTAGAGGCTAAAATAAGTCATTTCCCTTCCAGATGTACATCATCCCGCTTCTTCCTTTCCTAAAACCCTAGGGAGATATCTCTCCCAGTAAGTGCATTCAAGGGTACAGGTGGAGCTCAGAAGTAGACCCTTGCCTTGCCTGTGTTAGGACTCGAATGAACCCTAACAACATGATATTCTTTAGCTCAGCCCTGCCAGTCTTCACTAAGAAGATGAAAATTCAGCTGGTATTCATGCATTATGTAGTGTCAGCATCCATGTGCATGGTTTCATACATACACCCTGTATTTGGTTTTCTGCTTGTGAACTTGTAAAGCAGAAAACAACTACCTAGTCATGCAATTTTATTCTTGTTATCATTCATTTATGTAATAAATATGGATTGAGCACCTGATATGTGTGAGGCTCTGTTCATAGACGAGAAGAGGGTGATGCTGGGTGCTGTGATGGAGTCCTCGACTTCCAGAAACTTGGGGCTTTCCGCAGAGATACTTTGTAAAAAGTTTTCTCTTACACAAAACAGCATGGGGGAGGGAAAGAACGAACACAGTGACGGACGGACGGATGTGGCTTCTTCTGGTGTTGATACAGTAGGGGATGAGGAAAGCACAGAAGCAAGCTGGCCAGCTAAAGCAGCAGCATTTGAGTGAGTCATTTAAGGCCAGGGATGGGAACTTCCCTGGAGCTTCACATTTGGAAGGGCTCTAGGGAGAGAAAGCATCAGAATGATCTCTTAAAAGTTATTCTTGTGAAGTCTGTGAGCGATCTAGACCGCTGGAGCAGCACTGAGGTCAAAGAACAAGGCTTCACTGAAACGGGAACTGCCAGGCCATCTCCAAGAGAAGGAAGAGCAGCCCCACCAAAAGGGAGTTTGGATTTTTATAGGATGCTTTAAATTGAGTGGGAGGGTGGCAGGAGAACATTGGGGGAAAGAAACTTCTGTAAACAAAAGAACAAAAGGAACTGTCTAAAGCAGAAATGTTTAGAGGAGCTCTCTGGTCATTAAGATAACAGGATGCGGGGGCTGGAGGGATGGCTCAGAGGTTAAGAGCACCGACTGCTCTTCCAGAGGTCCTGAGTTCAATTCCCAGCACCCACATGGTGGCTCACAACCATCTGTAATGAGATCTGGCACCCTCTTACTGTGTACATAATAAATAAATAAAATTAAAAAAAAAAAGAAAAGATAACAGGATGCAACTCCAGCCAGGGAAGCAGGTGGACTAACTACAGTCCTTCACTTCTCCCTCAGCTCCTCCAAAACCCCTAGTCTTATCCCCAGTTCCGTAGCAGACCACCTGCTGAAGCCTCCCTCCCCCAACCCACCCCTTTTGAATAGCTCACACTGATCTGCCTCTCCAAACTCCCTTCCCCCTACTTTATCCCAGCCTCCAACACCAACCGGCATTCTTTGGGCCCCAGCATGCCACTGTAGCCAGCTAAGCAGGTAGGCTGACTGTAGATCTTCACCTCTCCCTCCATCCTCCAAATCCAGCCCCCCCCCCCCCCCCCCCCCCCCCCCCCCCCCGTCTCATCCTAGCTCTGTAGGAGACCACCTGCTTGGGCCTCTCCTCACTCTCTGCTCCCATTCCTAGGGAACCCCTGCTTTCCTCCCTCCAGTGGACCCCTTCAGTCCCCCTCCTAACCCATACCCATTCCTAAGTATCAGCTTGCAATACTTAGAAATACATTTTACCTGGAACCCCTGATGGACAAACCTATCAGGATCCCAAAACAATTTCCTATCAGGAAACACATAGCCACCACACTCTCCTAAGAACCAGAGAGGGCAAAGAAACCGAGGAGCAAAACACCCACTCACAAAGACAAAACCAGATATTGGCACCTAAAACTATAATCCTCCCAAACCCAGACACCTAGATGTCAACATGTATTGCCACTGGTAGCGAAAGTCCATGAGATTATACAGCAGTGACAACTAGAGTTCAGAAGTCAACCTATCACAATTAAGGGTTCTATTAAAGGAAATCATCATGCAAGGCGTTATGGAATTACTGCCTTTTGAATGAACTGGCTGTCTCTTTCTGTAAACTTCTTGTGCAGTAACAGCTATGATTCTCCCCATTTACCGTGCATTTCCATGTTAGTGTACATGTAATCTCATGATTGCACCTCAATCTTGGGCACAACTTTCCCTATACACTTGGGGTAATTGGACAACTGTCCCCAGCTGCATTTATTTTTCATTAACATATATCTGGCTAGGGCCATTCTCCGGACAAAAGTATTTCAGCAAAGATACCTTTTTCCAAGGACAAAACTGCATCTCTAATCTTTCAGCATTTACACCAATATCTGGCTCCAGTTTTTTTTTTTTTTTTTTGTTATAAGACCTTTAGAAATTCAAGCAACACAAGTCCACCACCAGCTTCCCCTTGTTCAAGTCCAGTGATACTGTCCGGGTCAAACAGATAACCAAAGGGGCTCTGAAACCAACTTGGGAGGACCCTACACGCTGATTACCTCCACTTCTATGGTCATGAAGGCAGTGGCATTATGTCACAGCCCACCACACCCAGGAAGGCAGTGGCATTATGTCACAGCCCACCACACCCAGGAAGGCAGTGGCATTATGTCACAGACCACCACACCCAGGAAGGCAGTGGCATTATGTCACAGCCCACCACACCCAGGAAGGCAGTGGCATTATATCACAGACTCATCATACCCAGGTCAAGAAAGCAGAAGCCACTGATGATGATGCCAAATGGACTATCTGCAGACTGTGGCCATCAAAATGAGGGCGTCCCTGGGCCCTGGCCCTGCACTCCCCGCCTCTTTGCCTCCTTCCGAGTCTTGTGTACTTTAGTACAGGGTCATAGCCCAACCCCCACCACCCTCAGGTCCAGACCTGGGAACCAAGGAGGGAGACAGACATGGGAGGTGACAGCTAGAGTGCTTGCAGACCAGCAACCCATATTCCATCTTGACCATTGCTCGCTGATGCCCGCTTAAATGTCTGATTGTATTGGAGAAAGATGTGAGAGTTTATCTTTTGAGATAGGAATACAGAGTTTAAAATTCTATGCATGCCCTGAGCCTGGCCTCCCTAGTTACCAAGAACAACAAGGGAGTTTCCATTGCAAAAACTGGGATTGTGAAATAGAGGCTTCCTGGAAACACACAGATGAATACATAGAGAGAGAGAAAGAAAACTCCCTCCCAAGAAATACACAATAGGAAAATGTAATCCAATGGCCATAAAATTAGAGGTCTAGAAATCCTAAAGAAAGATGGGGCAGAACGCAGAATGTTTTTCTCACAAGGTGGCCCTCTAGAAAGAATTGCATAAACTATGATAAGTGAAAGCACTTGAAAGCGAGAACATGAAGGTCATGCCCTAGCATGTTCCCATCATCTCATGGTAAAAACAAAGGCCTGGGAAGAATATTCTTGGCTCTTTTCCCATGACCAAAGATGGTAGGTCATAACACCATGCGAAGTCCCTCACTGTACTTGTATTTTCTTAAGCTAACTGTAAACGGCAAGCGTTGTCTTGTTCATGGTGTCTCTTCACAACAATAGAATGGTGGCTAGGACTGCATCTGGGACGGTTAATCTTTGTTTTCAGTTTGACAGGATTTAGAATCAGCTAGAAGATAGTTAGTTATTCCTCCAGCGGAGTCTGTGCGAGGGTTTCCAAAAAGGATTTAAGTAAGGAAGAAAATATAGCGTAATTCTGGGTAGAGTCATCCCATGGGATTGGAGGCCTAGATGGACTAAAAGAAGAAAAAGACAAGTAGCAGAGTGCCAGCACACACCCTTTGCATCCTGAGCCACCCATATGTGAGCACTAAACTGACCGTTGGCTAGACTAACTTAAAAGATTAACCTGTACATGCGCTCGAGAATCAATAATGGAATTCAAATACTCATTTCTCTGCTTCACTAACCAGAGGTAAAACTGATACAGGATGAAGTGGGAAGACAAGAAAATGTCCGTGGAGTAATGTTTATTTTGCATGATTTCTCATCCTTGATCCATATAAAATAAACATATATCTTGTCACTATTGAAATGGGCTCATTTTTCTATTGGTATAAATTGCTGATATGTAATACATTTTCTTGTCAACGCTGTTATACATTTTGGTATTATAACATTAACTGTGTTACAGGGAATGGCAAGTGATGAGGACACTAGGAAAGGCAACTATTCAGTTGCTTGACTTTTAAAATGTCTAGTAAGTGCATATGGTGGCTATTTAAGAATTTATGTGTATGCTCTGTACAATATTTATCTATTGGAGTCCTGGAAAAATTACAAGACAATCTGAACCCATAAATTGCTTCCTGTCATCTTCTGACGTTTTAACTTAAATATGTGACTTAACTGATACCATTCCATCTTCCTGTACTTAAGTGGAGAATTTTGTTTTTACCACAGATTTATACCAAGACTGAGATATTTTGCTAAAATATACACAGATATGTATTTGTTTCCTATTGTTTATATTTCAGGCTTTTGCTAACTTAGCCTGCCGTTTGGACAGTCTTGCCATTTGGAACCTTGGTCTTATGATTATTGGTCTTGATTAAATGGTTAATTTATTATTGTATATATGCTTGTATATCAGAATAGCTGTAATAACTAGCACTATTCAACAAATTTATTTTTTTAATTCAACAAATTTATTAAAGGTCTAAAATTTTTATTTTTGTCAATGTTTTAGATTTATCCTTCTGAGTCAAAGCTTCTAAATTTTGCTTTAAAAGTAGAAGCTGGGGCTGGAAAGATGGCTCAGTGGTTAAGAGCACTAGCTGACCTTCCAGAGGGGTTTGATTCCCAGCATCCACATGGCAACTCACAATAGCCTGTAACTCCAGTTCCAGGAGGACCCAATGCCTTCTTCTAACCTCCAAGAGCACTGCGTGCACATGGTGCACAGACATACAGTCAGCAAATGCTTATACACACACACAAAAAAAGAAATAAATAATGTTTATTCATGTAGTTTTTGTGTTGCACCCGTGTGTATACATGTACACTTTATCTACTTTGTATGCATGGGGGAGTATTTGCCATGGCGCATGTGTGAATGTCAAAAGACCATTTTTGAGAGTCAGTTATGTCCTTCAATCACGCAGATCCCAGGGATCAAATCCAAGTTGTCAAGCCTAGCGGGGAGTAGTTTTACCCACTAAGTCAGCTCAGGAAAGGCTGAAAATTTCATGAGTAAACAAAACCAATGAAGCAAGTAGCTTTGAGCTGACATAAACAGGAAAGAATGAAACCAAACCACAGCTATTTCCTTGAAAGGCTTCTGTTAGAGAAAAACAAAACTGAACCTCAGAGCCAAAAAGAAATTGGAGACGAACCAAAAATGTCAGTCCTCCACATGCAGCCGAGCAAATGGTTTCACTTTGCCTTCACGTTCTTTATATATATAAAGACTTCCCTTGGTCTGGTATCATCAGCACCTTCTACTTCTTTTAGTTTGGTGTTCTACAATTCAGGAATTGATTCTACTCAGTTAAACTTCTTCAAAATCTTGCTTTATCCTAAATTCTTCAGAACGTAAAAGAGCCAAGCAGGAGACCAGTGGGTGCCAACTTCAGGATGTTTTCTGTAAGTCTCTTGATTTACAAGGGGAAGTCTCAGTGGGATGGCTGCCCTTGGGAGGGATTCAGTCCAGTTTGCTGGTCTTAGGAAGAGAGAATGCATGCATATGATTTCAAAACTTGTATGAAAATGCAGCTACTGTGCAGAGGTGAGAGTCCCTTGGGAGACAATGATGTTTTTGCAGAGTGGCTATCTCCCTGTGTCCACAGAGCTGGATTATGGTCTGGGGTATAGGAAGGGGAGACGCTGATGGCTCAAGGGGGGCGGGGGGCTGGGTCTTGCTCTAGAAGTTGTACCTGTCATTGAACTCTCTGTGTCCCCTGGAATTGCAATCCTTCCACATGTACAGCCAACCACAGCCTCTTCCTCGTCCATCCTGGTCCCTCTTCTGTGTCGCTGCACCCCATACTTCCTGAAGCTTGCCCCGCCACACAGAAACACACTCACACACCACAATCCTCTCCACACATGTAAGAATACCACACACACACACACACACACACACACACACACACACAATTTTAAAACAGATTCAGATGAGAACTTTGGAGACTTGAGAGAAATTTACCAACATTAGAAAGAAAAGAAAACAATGCAGGAAGGCAACCTGAAGATCTTGGTAGCTGCTGAGACAAAGGGTGTGGAAAAAGAGAAAGGGACATGATACACTTGATAAAGTACACTAGAAACACACCTGGACAACAGAAGCAGGTACCCAGGGCCTCTGGTCTTTACATTTACACTTATGTACAGATTTGACCTCCTCTCAAGTGACATCATAGTTTTAGGGTACAAGCCTGGGCCCAGGTAGTCCTAACAAGTTAAGCTGGACTACTGTCTTCAAGATGTCAATTAAAGAGACAATTGTGAAATGAAGAGAAAGATTTCTTCAACATGGCTACCCTGAGTAGAAGAACAAATAAAGAGATCCAGCAGCTGCTGCCACCACCACCAAGTCCGTCTTTCAGTTTCACTGGAGATTTATATTTAAATAGAGTATCTCTCTTTGGAATAGCTTCACTCCTTCCAAGCAGATGCCTTGGGCACATAAGTGACACTCCAGCTTTTCAGGCCAACCAAAGAGGAAATGAATAATCCTTGTTTTGTTTTGTTTTGAACTTGTAGTAGCCTAAAAGTTTTACTGTGTAGCCTAGAACTCAGAATTGTGTTTGGGACAGACTAATCATTACTCATTGCAGTCCGTTTACCTTTCAGTTTTGTTAGCTTTCAGCCAGGAGGGAATTGATTACTATCAATTTACCTTACAGCTTTGTTAACCTCTGCCACTAATTCATCTTTACCTTGCGTTAGTAACAAACAGCCTTCAGCTCTTTAGTACTTACTGAGATCCAGTTCAGGTGTATTTCTAATCTAGCCATGGAAGCCCAGTGCTTGAATATGCCTCATAAACAACTTGAAAAGCTTTCATTATTGCACTTGAAATCTGCTCTCTCTCTCATTTTCTTCTAGTTCCCTATCTAGCAGGGCATTGCCGGTGACTGGTCACGCCATTTGTCTCCAAGGAAACTGACATATCTTCAGTGGTTCCTGTGGCTTCCAAGAGCGCTTCCCTTGCCTTCCTGCCTGCCTAGAATCAGGGCCACACCCCTGGCTCCCTCCTCTGCTGAGTTAGTTCAATTTAGGAATCACTTCATTGGACATTTTTCACCAGCCAAAGAGAAGCCTCACTTCTTCCTGCTCTCCCCATCAAAGTGTCACTGTCCTAGGGAAGCAGATGGTCTCAGGATCTGGCTTTATCTGGAGGCTCAGAGCAACAGTAGAGGTTTACATCAGGACCAGAAAACCACACATCACTGAAGATGTGGCACTTAACTGTAGTTGGAAGTCTCCCCTCCCCCAGGACACTTTTTCTGCAGGCCTTTTTCCCTCATGATGCTCATACCTCCTTTTCCCTATATCTCACTTTTCTCTGTTCTTTTTTTAAATATTCATTTATTATTATGTATACAGTGTTCTGCCTGCATGTATGTCTGCCCACCAGAAGAAGGTACCAGATCTCAATACAGATGGTTGTGAGACACCACATAGTTGCTGGGAATTGAACTCAGGACCTCTGGAAGGGCAGCCAGTGCTCTTAACCTCTGAGCCACCTCTCACAGCACAAATACTATTCACTTCCTACACAGAGCACTTTCACTGTCTCACTGACGGCAGACTACACCTCTCCACCTGATCAAACTACCAAACTATGTGCCTGAGCAGTGGCTCCTCTTCCTTAGAACACCACTGATACTGAGAGGTAAAATAAAAAAAAAAATAAAAAAAATAAAAAAAAAAAAACTCTTTTCCACCCACACTGGATCCTCTTAAAGACTCAGACATTTTCCCCAATGCAACTGAGAAATAATGGAGGACTTCCCAAAGCCATAGAGACAGATTCAAAATTAAATTTGTTGGTGTCCAAACTTGCTTTCATGTCTTCTCTGTTCATTCTGCTTCCAGGGCACAGGAATACTTGGGGGTGGACTGACGTATCTTGTAGTAGCTGCTCTTTGCTTTCTGTTCAAGTCCCTGAACAGGACTGGTGATACCCATCGGTGAGTGTAGTTTAAAGGGGGGGGGGGGGTCTTTCTGTTTCTCTACTCTGTACAGAAGCAGGTAGAGTCACACGGTGTCTAATCCCTCTGAGCATAACCTTCCTCCTGTCACTCAATGTTCCTTCTGGTGTCTTTGTTTTCCAGGGAAACAGGTCCTGCCCATGGCTCACATGGAGCCCAGAAGACATATGGAAGACATTCAAAGAAAAATTAAGTAAAAACTACCGCATAATTAAGCAAGTCTAAAGATTCTAGAAGCATCTCTCACTGGAACCCAGAGCAGTCCTCCTCCTTCTGGGCTTTCCTAGTCCAGGATCTCCCTTCCTTACAAATGAGGAAATAACCTACCCACTACCTGCACCTTGAATCTTATAATATGATTCACTTTGATAAATCACTTGACCAAATAAATAGGAATTTAATATGTATTTTAACCAACAGGTCTTCCCAAGGCATTTATTTTTTTCCCAAGACATTTATAAATTGGTGGTGTGGAGCCTATAAATTAGCCTTAGTGTACACATAAACATGTATATATGAGATTTTGTGGGTTGGAAGAATAAATATCTAGAAATGTGATCTGTAATCACTTATTTACTTAATAAGTATTTATTGAAAGCTTATTTCATATGTTAAAAGCTCTTTTCATGTCAGGAGTTGGGTAAATATTGTGAAGAAGATGACATTGGGGGTGGCTTGGGAAAGAGGGCTGGGGGTGGGAGGAGGGAGGAGGGGGTTCTGTGGATAACATGAGGAGTGAGTAGAAAATTTCTTAATAAAGAAGATGACATTGTCCTGGATCTCAAGGAGTATGGGGCTCTGCAAAGGGGACACGACATGTTTAGTCAGCTGTTCATCACTATAACAAAGTACATGACATCGCCTAGTTATGAGGAAGAGAAATCTACTTCACTCACAATTTGGAGATTCAAAAGCATGGCATCTCTATCTACTCAGCTCTAGGGAAGACATTTCAGCAAATGGAAGACAGTGGTGGTGGAAGCTCTCATTCAGGTGCACCCCAACTTGTCAGTCCAGGAGCAGAGGAGGGCCGGCGGGACCAGACTAGCTCTTTTCACAACTACCTTTAAGTGTTAGAGCTTTGAAGGGAAAGGCTTCCCCAACGAACGTGTTACAACCCTAAAGGGAAAGGTATTCTGGAAGTCAGCAGCCAAAGAATACAATGCCACGCAACAATAAGTCATGCCACACAACAATAAGTTATGCCACACAACAAACCTCACACAAGAGATTTGGGAGAGACACAAAAGGGTGGCTGCCTCTGCTCAGGGGAGAAGCAGCAAAGAATCAAGCAGGAGGCAGGCTTTGAAATGGGTGTCTTGGGGAGCAGAGCTGTCCAGGGTGGCCTAGGAATAGAGGGATTTTGTGGCTTGATTTTAGGGCACACTCAGGGATTGGTGGGATTTTGTGGCCTGATCTTGAGCTTTTTTTTTCCCTGTAGGGCAAGGCCTGGCCACTCTCCCACCTCAGGGGCTGGAAACCACTGCCATGGCCATTAGAGAAGTCTAAAGGGGTGGGACATAGCTGTTTTCACCTCGAGGGGTTAATACTACCCTCTTGTACAACTACCGAAGGAGTCACACGAAGAATACCTAATGCCATAAAGGATCTAAAGACCTTCCACCAAGCCATTAGACCCAAAGATTCCACACCTTCCTCCAGGACAGGGCTACAAGACTAAAGTTTGAGGGAAAATCTAGCACATGTATTTTTACAAATAGTTTTATTACACAGCAGCTGCACCCATTGATTTTTCCCTGGCTCCTTTCTTAATACAACAACAGAGTCCAACACCAGGCATTCTCTTTCATTTCTGTTAGGTGATAAAAATACCTGACAAAAACTACTTAGATCTCCCTATCTCAATTAGTCTACGAGATAATACTCCACAGACATGCCCAGAGGCCAGTCTCCCAGGAGATTCCAGATCTCATCAAGCTTGCAACTGAGACAAACAATCACACTATCTTATCACCACCAGATAGAAAATTGTTTATCAAGTCTTCTGTTACATAGTTTAAGATGACATTTTATAATAAGCCAGATTTTTTAATTACTTATTTTTGAGATTGTAATATAATTATATCACTGTCCCCTTCTCTTTCCTACCTCCAAACCTTCCCATATATCCCTCCTTGCTCTCTTTCAAACTCCTCTTTTGGAGGAAGGGAACTGAGCAAAAGCGTACATCACTCTACGCTTCCTGACGGTGGATGTGATGTGACCAGCCACCTCAAGCTCCTGCTGCCTTGACATCCCTGCCATAATGGACTGTACCCTGAAACTTTAATCCAGAATAATCCCTTGTCCCTTGGGGGGAAAAAAACTACTTAGGGAGAGAAATGTTATTTTAGCCCCCAATTCCAGGCTACAGTCCATCACTGCAGAGAAATCAAGGCAGCAGGAACTTGAAGCAGCTGATCACAGAACATCCACAGTAGTCAAGAGCAGAGAGAAACTATTGCACCGTGCTCACGCCTTTGTTTGCTTGTTTGTTTTCAGCACAGTTTCTTCACTTTTGTACAATTCAGGAACTACTGCCTAGGGAATGCTACTGCCCACAGTGTCTGGGTCTTCTCATGTCAATTAACTAATTGAGACAATTATCCACAGACATGCCCACAAGCCACCCAATGAAGACAACTCTTCACTGAAATTCTCCCCTCAGGTGATTCTAGGTTGTGTCAAGTTGACATTTTTAAAGCTAAAATCACAGCAGGACAGAGACTATACAACCCAAAAAAAGCCTAGAATGTTTATTATTGGACTGTTTCCAGAAAAACTCCCCTAACATGGAAGATCAATGCCAACAATGTTGATAGTAACATCCCTATCCTTCTATGTCAGGGTCATGTTGCTCCAATTTCACTCATTCTCATTGCAAAGGGGAGGGCTATGATCCACACCTGCCCCAATCCCTGCTCTTCCCCTGATGAACATGCAGAGGTTTCCTCCTAGAGACATTAAGACATACAGTCATGGTACAGGGATGCCACAAGAATGATGATGCTCAGAAGGCTTCTGTTGAATGTCTGGACTAAGTGATGGCAAGGGGAAACACAGGAAGAGTTGAGGCATGGTTCAACTCATGAGGTAAGAGCTCTGAGACTTAGTAGGTACATCAAGCTCTATAGAAAGACCTGAGGAAGGCATTGAGCACAATGTCAAGGTGAGAGTCATTTACCTGGGTGGTGTTGCTAAAATTCTTTCCCATTGATGGAGAGACAAATTTGAAATTAAGAGCACTTACTGCTCTTGAAGAGGACCCTGGTTCAATTGCCAGCATCCACATAGCTCACAACCATCTGTAACTCCTCCATAGGCTCCTGCCTGCATGTGGTGTATGTATACATATACTTGTATATATATATACACACACACACACATACACACACACACACACTTCTCACATAAAATAAACTCTTTTTTTTTAAATAAAATTCCTTCCCTGGCAGAAATGTAAACAATGTCTACCTCCCCTTCTAATGTCCTTATGATAAACTAAGGTAAAATTCCATGAATGCCCATTCTGGGTAACTAATGAGTTTACTGGGCTAACTAATAGAGCAATGAGTAAGGGATTACTAACAGGACTATGTGTAACTTTAAAGCAGCCACACTGGAAGATCTGCACCAGGATAGATGCTGATTCCCCCATGGTCTCATACACCTGCTTTTTAGCCATTCCCAGCCTATATACTCTAGCCTCTCCCCAAGGCCAAAGGCAATAAGGGTATATTTGCATACAAGTGATTCAGAAGTAGTGGCTGGATACTCAGGTAAGGGTCCTATGACCCTCCCCATCCCTTCTTCTAAGAAGGAAGTTCTACAGTCAACAAGCCCAACTGCAATGATCTTTTGTGAGCAGGCCCAGATGAACCCCTGAAGATGATGTGTAGTGGATAGCTGTTCTGTTTATGACCTTGAAGCACCACCCCTAGAGATGCAGCAGGTAACTGCTCTACCTGCCTATGACCTTGAAGTCCATGCCCCTGGGGTGTGGCCTCTTGGTAACCCTTAAGACCTGAGATGCACATAGGCAATCTCCTCCTCGCTCTCTTAGTGGGATTTGGATGTGGGACTAACTCAGGTGGCTGGAAGAGCATGAAATTTTGCCCCAGCATTTCAGAACCTGAGACAATTCTGTTCTGTGCAGTGATTTTTTTTCTCCCCTAATAAATTCCTTTGCCCTTTAAGCAGACTCTGTGGATTTCTCACTTTATCTGGTAATTTATAATTTACCATTATATGGATGATATCTTATTAACTGATCTGAAATCAGATACTTTAGAAAGCATGTTTGAAGAAGTAAAGAAAGTTTTGCCTCTCTGGGGATTATAAATTGCTCCTGATATACTTAGGATATATAAGATAGATCTACAAAAAATTAGACTCCGAAAGGTACAACTCAGGAGAGATCAACTGCAGACTCTTAATGATTTTTAAAAATTGTTAGGAAGCATGTCCAACTTACAGACTATCTTTGGAATACCTGAAGATGGACTAGTAAATTTGGCCAATACCCTAAAAGGGGACAAGGACGTAAATAGTCCAAGAGAATTATCAACTGAAGCTGAGAAGGAATTGGCTCGAATAAAAAAGAAAATACGAGAGGCACATGTGGATCATGTGAATCCAGAACTTAACTACATTCTGGTCATTTTACCCTCCAGACACTCCCCCACAGGGATTTTTTGTTGTTGTTGTTTTTGTTTCTGTTTTTCAAGACAGGGTTTCTCTGTGTAGCTTTGCGCCTTTCCTGGAACTCACTTTGGAGACCAGGCTGGCCTCGAACTCACAGAGATCCGCCTGCCTCTGCCTCCCAAGTGCTGGGACTAAAGGCGTGCGCCACCACCACCCGGCCCCCCACAGGGATTTTGATGCAGAGGGAAGATATTATATTAGAATGGATATTTCTACCATGAACACCAAGTAAGACATTAAAGACATAAGTGGAAAAGATCTCTGATTTGATTCTAATAGGAAAATTAAGACTTCATCAATTGACAGGAATGGACCCAGCAGAAATTGTAGTACCTTTAACTAATGAGGAAATCTCCTCTTTATGGAAAGATAATGAATACTGGCAAAGAGCCTACAGTAACTTTCTGGGAGAGATTAACAATTGTTATCCCGAAAGCAAGAAAATAGAATTCATAAAAAGAACTGAATGGGTCGTTCCTCACATTGTACGGCAAATAACAATCTCTGGAGTCCCCACATTCTATTCTGATGCAAATAAATCAGTAAAGGCAGGATATAAATCAGGAGATTTAAATAAAATGGTTCAAAGCCCCTACAGTTCTGTACAAAAGGCAGAACTGTATGCCATTCTTATGGTACTAATGGACTTCGCGGAACCCCTCTATATAGTTACTGACTCTCAATATTCAGAGAGAGTTGTTTTACATATCAAAACTGCTGAATTTATTCCTGATAATACAGAATTAACTTCACTATTTATACAATTACAGAAAATCATCAGAAATCGGGAACATCATATATATATATATATATATATATATATATATATATATATATATATATATACAAAACACATATCAGAGCCCATATGGGTCTGCCAGGTCCTCTAGTACAAGGTAATGATGAGATTGACTGGTTATTAATAGGTATTGTTCTAGAAGCCTCAGAATTTCATAAGAAACACAATGTAAATAGCAAAGGTTTAAAAAGGGACTTTTCCATAACTTGGCAACAAGCCAAGAAAATTGTAAAAAAAAGTCCTACTTGTTCTTTATATAACCAAATTCCATTCCCTGCAAGAAGCTATCCTAAAGGCATACAAAGAAATGAAATTTGGCAGATGGGTGTGTTTCATTTTGCAGAATTTGGAAGATTAAAATATGTGCACCACTTTCATTGCTTTCCCCTCCCTCCCTGTTCCAGCTCAACCACCCCATTCCCTTATGTATGGGGATAGAGAGAAACCCGGTGCTAGGGTAGTTGCCAGAAATCCCCAAGGATGACCCCAGCCTGGACTACTAGAAATAGTGGAGAGGGTGTCTAAACTGAACTGGCTTGACCCAGTGATCAGATTAGTGAATATCCTAACTGTCATCACAGAGCTTTTCTCCAATGACTGATGGAAGCAGATGCAGAGATCCACAGCCAATCACTAGACAGCGTTCCAAGAGTCCAGTCAAAGAGAAAGAAGAAGGATTTTATAAGCAAGTGCATCAGGATCATGATGGAGAAACATGCAGGGATGACCAAACCAAACTAGAGGGAACTCATGAAAGTTGGATCAATGGCTGTGGAGACTGTATGGGACTGGACTAGGCCCTCTGCATGGCAAGACAGTTATGTAGCTTGATCTGCTTGGGAGGCCCCCTGGCAGTAGGATCAGAATCCATCTCTAGTGCATGAGAAAGCTTTGTGGAGCCCACCACCTATGATGGGACACCTCATGAAGCCTTGAGGCAGAGGGAAGGGCTTGGACTTGCCTCTACTGGATGTGCCTCCCCATGGGAGGCCTTGCCTTCTTGTGAGTGGGAGTGGGGGTGGGTTAGGAGGGAGAGGCTGGGGGGACAGGAGGAGGGAAGAGGGGGATCTTTGATTAGTGTGTAAAGTGAATGAAAAATTTTTCTTAATAAAAAAATATGTACACCATACCATTGACAACTATTCAGGATTTCAATGGGCAACTCATGAGTTCTGAAAAGGCTGATTCTGTAATTACACACCTATTAGAAATTATGGCCACCATGGGAATACCTGTACAAATTAAGACTGACAATGCTCCAGCATATGTCTCAAATAAAATGAGACAGTTTGTTGCTTGGTACAATATAAAGCATATTATAGGTATACCACACAATCCCACAGGCCAAGCAGTCATAGAAAGATCTGCTCAAACTTTAAAGGATATGCTAAATAAACAAAAAGAGGTAACAATGACCCCTAGAAATAGATTACATAATGCTTTATTAACATTGAATTTTCTCAATGCTAATGAGAAAGGAATAACAGCTATGGAAAGACAATGGACAAGAGAAAAAAAACTCCTGAGCTAAACCAACCAGTTT
This sequence comes from Peromyscus eremicus, assembly GCF_949786415.1. NCBI lineage: Eukaryota > Metazoa > Chordata > Mammalia > Rodentia > Cricetidae > Peromyscus > Peromyscus eremicus. The sequence goes on from NC_081416.1 coordinate 50,366,791, forward strand.
ACTTCAAAGATGTATTGATTTTGGAATGGAAACCAGGATATGTCATATGTTGGGAAAGAAGTTTTTCTTTTGTTTCTGCAGAAGAGGAAAAGCTATGGATACCAACAAAATTAATAAAAATTCTATTTGAACAGAAAAAACCCTTGATGAGGAGAAGTAATAGTTCATCCACTGTGGTGACAACTCTACAAGCTGTAAGAAAAACTCAACAAACAAGGGTCAGGGCAGGGTTCTGTTTTTTTGTCTTTACAGGATAATAGAAATACCTATCTACAAGAAATAAGGCTTTGGGCACCTAGACGTCTACAACAGAAGGAAAGGACCTATTGGTACCAATATATTCTATAGTGTAATATCTCGATGCCTAACTTCTATGTCTCTTTAACTCTAGAATAGTTGTGGTCCTGATTCAATTATAAGTCAAGCTAGCTTTGGGGTTGGAATATGGCTCTCTCCTTCTCTAAATACAAGCAATCTCTGAAGTTCCCAGGAAGAAAATGGGGCCCCATAACAACAATTCTACCTGGTCCAAAATGATGCCATTGTACCTAAGAATATTACTCAATGATTGGCTTTGGACTGCAAACTCTTCAGGACAGTTCCAAAATGAGATGGTCCATCATATTACACTTCTAGCCAGAACCTCAGATAACTTTACCCATTACTCTGAGACTAGCTACAAACATTACAGCTAGTCCTATTAAGATTTAACCATTTAGCTTTCTTACAGGATCCCACAGAGATACTGTCACCCCCTAAACAGCAGGAAGCAATTTAAAAAAAAATGATGTCCCCCTCTCCCAAAAGTTTTCATTTCTCTCAGGGTTATGGATAAGTTGTTATAGGGTTGGGGGTGGAACAACAAAAATTAGAAGCCAGGCGGTAGTGGCGCACGCCTTTAATCCCAGCACTTGGGAGGCAGAGCCAGGCGGATCTCTGTGAGTTTAAGACCAGCCTGGTCTACAGAGTGAGATCCAGGACAGGCACCAAAGCTACACAGAGAAACCTTGTCTCAAAAAAACAAAAAAAAATAAATAAATAAATAAAATAAAAAATAAAAATTAGACTCAGGATTCTTTTTTGGAAAAGAAAAAAGGGGAGTGGATAGGAATGGTTTATTAAGGTAGATTTTTGTATCTACTAGTAAACTAATTTAGCAAACTCTCAGCCTTAGATAATTTACACTGATATGGATTCTTATATACTGATACAAATGTAAACCATTTCATATTCATATTTAAGATAATTTGTATATTGATACAAATTCAAAACTATAATCATATTGTACATATGTTCCTACTATTTGAAATATTTTATATATTGATACAAGTGTAAAATTATATCTATCATACTGTATGTATGTTCTACCTCTGTTTGGGATATTTTATATATTGATACCATATTAAGGATATTGTTATCATATTGTACTATATATTTCTACCTCTGTTTAAGGTATTTTATATATTGTCACAATTTTGAGGTCATTGTCCTTATACTCTACATCTGTTTACAGATTGTTTTTACCTTGTTAATGTGAAGCCTTAGTCCTTAGGTTATTTAGGTAGATAAGACTTACAGAACTATAGTCACCCATGTTTATAATATCTATAGTTATGTTAGCTAGGTTTTCCAGATTTACAGAAACATATGTCAGATGGATAGATAATCTTCAAACACTTCATAGACCTAGAGAATATGGCATCTAAATGTTTTGATAACTCAGAATTCTGTTAACATGAGACACAATTGCTCCTGGCAACACCAATCTACTCCCGAGAGAATGTTGGGCTTCTAAGACACTCCATTTGGAAGTTTGTCTTCTTATTGGCACAAAATGGCCTGCTGGGCAAAGAACCACCCTTACCTCAACTGCTGACAGTATGAATGCTGTCCTTTCCAGACGAGCAGGACACAAGGAAAAGTGACTACTGAAACTTGCCAAGACACAGTAAGATGGTCTTTCAAAATTCCTGCTTCTGAAAATTGTCTGCAGATATTCTAGGCCATAGCCAAACTGGATGCCCCAATGGTGCTGAGAAACTTTAGGCGATTGTCCAGGGTGCCAGCTGTCTTTGTCTATTCTTGCAAAATTTTCGGAAATTGTTTGCTTGCATTTTCTGTTTTCTCAGGTATTATTATGTTCTAAAGACTAGATAGTTAGCTATGATCCTTTCATATCTTAGCTAAGATCACTTCAGATACTAAAGTTAGATTTTTTTAAGGATAGGCCAGCTACTGGAGTTATCTCTGTAACATGCCATTTACCTATGTTCTGGATATCTCTGGATTTTAGTATGTGTCTCTTGTTTGATGTTTTTCTTGCTGGTTGTATTTCTATTTTTGTTTAGGTTATTACCTTTTCCCTTTCCTGGACAATATTTGGTAATTGTTCCTATTGTATATAGTTTTATATTAGGTTAGAACTTTCTTAGTTAGACAAAAGAGGGAGATGTAGTGGATAGCTGTTCTGTCTATGACCTTGAAGCACCACCCCTAGAGAAGCAGCAGCTCTGCCTGCCTATGACCTTAAAGTCCATGCCCCTGGGGCGTGGCCTCTCAGCGACCCTTAAGATCTGGGATGCACATAGGCAGTCTCCTCTTCACTCCCTCATGGGACTTGCATGCAGGACTGATTCAAACAGCTAGAACAGCGTGAGACTTTGCCCTAGCATTCTAGAACCTGAGACAATTCTGTTCTGTACAATGAGTTTTTTTCCCCTAATAAATTCCCTTGCTCTTTAAGCAGACTCTGTGGATTTCTCACTTTAATGATGGCTCAGATAGTCTTGTACAATATAGATGGGCGAGGATGGAGTAAAAAGATTTCAGGAGAGAAGCCCAAGACTTAGTAATATTTCCCTCAAGAACTTACAGAAGCACAGAATTCAGAATATTTCAAGATCTTAAAGGTAGCATAGTCTAGATATTTGTTCTTAAATATCCTTGAAAACTAGTCCTGAATTTACAATTTCAGCACCACCTAGCAGGCTGTTAGACGTGAAAAGTCATTGGCCTCACCCAGGCCTACAGATACAGGAATGTGGAGGGTCCATTTGACCAGGAACTGAGGCTAACAATTGGTATGTAGGACCTCATAAAACTAAAAAGCTCCACACGACTAAAGAATTAATTGAAGAAGAGGAAGGCCACAGAATGGAAGAGAATCTTTGCCAGCTATACATCTGACAGAGGATTAATATAATTGTATATTTATATTATAATAATATAAATTATTATAATACAAATATAAATTATATTATATTATATTTCAAATAATTAAATTAAAGAGCCAAAAACAAAAAACCCAACAAACTCTTTTTAAAAAAATGAGCTTGGAATCTGAACAGAGAGTTCTCAAAAGAAGAAATAAAATGACTGAGAAATATTTCAAAAACTGTTCATCATCCCTAACAATCAGGGAAATGCAAATTAAAACAACTTTGAAATTTCATCTTATCCCAGTCAGAATGCCAAGAATCAACAAGACAACTGACAATAAATAAATAAATAAATAAATAAATAAATAAATAAATAAATAAATAAATAAATAAATAAGTAAGTAAGTATTGGAAGGGATTTGGGGACAAAGGAACCCTTGTTTACTATTGGTAGGATTAAACATTGGTCCAGCAAATCAGTATAGGGAACCCTCAGAAAGCCAAAACGTAAGTCTATCAAATGATCCAGCAATATAGTTCTTTGGCATGTGCTCCAAGTACTCCACATCCTACTCCACAGATACTCACTCAGCCATGTTGCTGCTCTATTCACAATAGCTAGGAAATGGAAACAACCTAAATGCCCTTCAAGTGAAAAGTGGATAATGAAAATGTGGTGGGTATACCCTATGGAATACTGTTTAACTTTAAATAAAAATGAAACCATAAACTTTCCAGGTAAATGGATAGAAGTAGAAAAGATCAGAGTGAGTGAGGTGACCCAGACCCAAAAAGACAAACGTTTCATGTCCTCACTCATCTGAGGTTCCTAGGCCCAGCTCTTCAGAGGTGAATACACAGTCTGGATTAACTGTAGAAACCAGGAAAGTGAAACCACTGCCAGCGTAGGGAGGTGGTATCAATAGAGAGGAGAACAGCAGGGTACAAGTGGTCTGACTGGGGAGATGGGGTAAACTAGTGAAGTCTAACAAGATCTAATAAGGGAAAGATAAATACCAAGGAAGAAGGAGGGGAAAAGAACAAATAACTAAGGATGTCCAAAAAGTCATAAGGGATCATATAATCTATTCACTTAAAATTACATATAATACGATACTACGTGTGTCTGTGTGTCTGTGTGTCTGTGTGTGTGTGTGTGTGTGTGTGTGTGTGTGTGTGTGTGTGTAGTTTAAATGAAGTTTTTCTCATCTGGGCTGACGTTGCCTCCCCCAAGAGCCATAGGTATGACAGACCACCTTTTGAATTGCCAGTCAGGGTTGTCCAAGAGACTCCCAAAACATAGGCTATTGATGTTGCCCTTAATTGCCTCCCAAGTGTGAAAGGTAAGTCTTTACTTCTGAAGACACCATATACTTCAGACATAGGACCCAAAGAATCTAAGCTGAATCCAACCTAAAATTTTCCTCCCTTAAGAGTATCTTTCATGGTAGCCAGGTGGTGGTGGCACATACCTTTAATCGCAGCTCTTGGGAGGCAGAAACAGGCAGATCTCTGTGAGTTTGAGGCCAGCCTGGTCTACAAAGTAAGTTCCAGGACAGCCAGAGCTACACAGAGAAACCCTGTCTTGAAAAACAAAAACAAACAAACAAACAAAAAGACTATCTTTAATGATACCAGAAGGTTCCATGCAAGTTTCCTAGGAAGAGAAGCAACTAATAGTTCTACCCAGCTATGATGCCTACAAACCACAACAATGACCAACATGGCACCACAACCCTGAGTGTAACAGGGGCACACTATGATGCCTACAAACCACAACAATGATCAGCATGGCACCACAACCCTAAGAGTGTAACAGGGGCACACTATGATGCCTACAAACCACAACAACGATCAGCATGGCACCACAACACTAAGAGTGTAACAGGAGCACACTCTGATGACTACAAACCACAACAACGATCAGCATGGCACCACAACCCTAAGAGTGTAACAGGGGCACACTATGATGCCTACAAACCACAACAACGATCAGCATGGCACCACAACCCTAAGAGTGCAATAGGGGTACACATACCTTGGCAGTAACCAAGAACCCTCTCTCTAAGTGGACTTATAACCCACTCAATAAGAGGGAAATCATGCTGGCACAGGAAACCTAGTCAACTACCCAAAGCTACTGAAGTGTGGATCTTGAAGGAAAATCTACAACCACCAATTTACTAAATCAGCACAATTTCTAGCTACATTCTAAATATCTGTCCTTACACCCGTAGATAAGTATAGGTGTCACCCTCATCAAAGAAATGTTTCCTTGTGGCAGATAGAGACTACTGCAGAAAACCACAATCAAAATGCACAGAACAAGTGATTTGTGTGCTGCCCAGCCTCAACTGATACATCTGCAACATGATTCTTATGCCTGAGGCTCAGGGGTCATTGTGGAAGAGCCAAATGAACTTTTTTCTGTAGTAGTATGTCTCCTAGAAATGTCAGGGAAGCTACACCCATGGAGTCTCACTAATATGGCTGCCTAAACAAGACCTGAACATGGATCACACCAATAGACAGGCTAGTATGGAAGGGGGAACGCTCATAGGGCCTCAACCCTACACAAAAAACTATAAAGCAACTAAGGAGAGCTCAGAGTGGGAGAAATAGTCTTCCCCAGGGAAGAGAATGCCAATTGATTATCCAGTACCAAGTTTTCAAGCCTGAAATCATATATGTACAAGTAATATTATATGGACTGAGCAGGGTGTGTGTGTGTGTGTGTGTGTGTGTGTGTGTGTGTGTGTGTAACAATATAACAATTTGAGAAAAGAAGGCCATGAATTTGAGAGAGAGCCAGGGGTTGGGGAATACATGGGAAAGATTAGAGGGAGGAAAGGGAAGGGAGGAAAATGATGTATTTGTCTTAGTTACTGTTCTATTGCTGAAAGGAGACACCATGAGCAAGGCAACTTATAAAAGAAATCATTTAATTAGGGGCTTGCTTACAGTTTCAGAGGGCTAGGCCATAATCATAGTGGTGAGAAACATGGCAGCAGGCAGGCAGGCAGGTATAGCACTGGAGCAGTAACTGAGAGCTCACACTAATCTGTAATTTGCAGAGGGGGGGGGGGCTAGGTCTATGTGGCCTTTTGAAACCTCAAAGCCTACCCCCAGTTAAACACCTCCTCCAACAAGGCCATTCCTTCTAATCTCTCCTAAACAGTTCCGCTAACTGGGATCAAGCATTCAAACATATAGGAGCCATTCTAGCTCAAACCACAACAGTAATTATACTTTATTTTCAAAAATGAAACTCCAGAAATGGGGCCCTGTCATCTGTCCTACACCAAGCCTTCTGGCTATTCTACTGCAACTCGAGTTTAGGAACCACTGCTAGAACTTGTGGAAGTGGTCAACCATTGACTGGTCTAACCTGAGGCCCATGATACAAAAGGGAGCCCATGCCTGATACTGTGTGGATGGCCAGGAACCAGAGTCAGGGCAGCCCAGAGACCCAGGATGGATCCAAATACAACTGGCAAAAAAAAAAATCAGTGAAATGATTCCTAATGATATTCTGTTATACTCATAGAGATTGGTGCCTCGCCCTCTTCAGAGAGGCTTCACCCAGCAATTAATGGGAGTAAGTCCAGAGATTCACAACCAAACAGTAGGCAAATCCAGAAGAACCCCACAGAAGAGGAGGAGGAAGGATTGTAGGAGCCAGATGGATTGAGGGCACTGGGAGAACACCACCCACAGAATCAACTAAGCAGGCCTCATAGGGACTCACAGAGACTTAAGTGACAATCATGGTCCCCTGCATCTAAGTTATGGCTGTGTAGCTGGGTGTTCTTGTGGGACTCCTAACAGTCAGAGTAAGAGTGTCTCTCACTGTTTTGCCTGTTCTTGGGACCCTTTTCCTCCTAGTGGGTCACCTCATCTAGCTTAATATGAGAGTTTGTCTTATTGTAATTTGTTGTGCCATGTTCAGGGGATATCCCTGGGAGGTCTGCTCTTCTTTTTTTCTTTCTTTTTTTCTTTTTGGGAAAGGGAAGAGGAGTGGATCTGAGGGAGAGGAGATGGGGGGATGAGAGGAGTGGGGAGGGAGAGGAAACTGCAGCTGGGATGTAATACATGTAAAAAATTAAAATAAAAAACCACTGTAAACCATTTTATTTCATTTTAAGCACATGTATCATTTGGATACCTCAAAAATACATAAATCTTCAAAGACTTAGTCCTCAGGTTGACACTGACAGGAGAATCTGAACCTTTGAGATTGCAGCCTTGTAAAAGATCCTTATATCACTGGTGGTATGACCTCAAAGAGGATTTGGAGGCCCTGGCCCCTTCTTCCTCCTTCGCTTCATAGAATCACCACATGCTCTCCACCACTGCCGTGTGGCATGCCCATTAAATGCCTGAGTGAATGCTCCCACCCAGTCTTGAACTGGAATCTCCAAAACTGTAAGTGAACAATCTTCATCTTTCTATAATTAGTTACCTTAGGAACTTCATTGACTAGCACAAACACCTCCCAATACGATGCCGTATGCTGTGCTGTGTGTCAGCCTTCACCATCCTGTGGTGACTCTGCTGAGAAGCTCTTCCAAAGAATGGACTAACTCAAAAAGAACATCCAGAGAAGACATTTCTCAAGGTGTCAAATGGTAGTGCATTAGTCTAGTTTTGTTGGTGTTGTTACTTTCACCAAATACCTAGAGCAGAATAATTAATTAAAAAGAAAGAAAGGAATTTATCTTTACTGTACTGCATAATGGCAGAAATGTATGTATGCATGTGTGTGTGTGTGTGTGTGTGTGTGTGTGTGTGTGCATTCTCTCTGCTGTTCCATATAAGGCTACAAGAATTGAAGCATAAGAGCCCCACCCTAATGACCTAACAAACCAATCATTTTCTAATCTTTCCACCTTTATACTCTGCAGACACTCCTGGCACCTCTAAACTCTCACATCAATTCGAGGGGGACAAATCATATTCAAACCTTAGTAGAGAAATTTTAAAATGATCCTTCACCTTTAGACTCAAAGAATTAGAATGTTGGATAAGAGTCAGGCACAGCCCATCTGTTTCCTATCAGCCTCTGTTAGACTCAGTCCATCAACTTTCCTTTGATTGGTCTTTCTCTCACATGCTAGTGTCAAGTACGTTTTTATGTCTCATAAAGTTAAATCAACAACCAGGAGTCAATAGAGGCTATACAACTGCAGAGAGCAATAAAGGCTGGAGAAGTAAGGTTAAAGGTCACTTGGATAAGAGGAAAATAAAATGGCACGAAGGACATCTCTGTGTCAGTCAAAACTGCTAGATGCATCACACGTGATCTACTGATGCTGTCCTCCTGGTGTGTTTAGTGCAGACGTTTGTATGTTTGTTTTAATGTTTGTGTGGTTTATAAGAAAATACCCACAAGCCCGGTGTAGCAGAACACACCTTTAATCCCAGCACTCAGGAGGCAGAGGCAGGTGGATCTCTGAGATCAAGGCTAGCCTTGTCTACAGAGCGAGTTCTAAGACATCCAGAACAACATTTGAGACCTTTCTCAAAAAAAATAAATTTTTTAAATGACTGCAAGTGAGTATTTTATTGTATGAGAGAGAGAGAGAGAGAGAGAGAGAGAGAGAGAGAGAGAGAGAGAGAGAGAGGAGTTTATTTGGCTCCTGATTCTGACAGCTGGAAGATTTAGATTTAGACAGGAGCATCTGCTGAGGATCCCCTGTGTTCATCACACTCTAACATCATGAGAAAAGAGAGGAAGTAAGCCACTAGGGAGATGCAGTCTCAAGCTTTTATATCAAGCTACTTTCTCAGGAGCTTGTCCATCCCCAAGATATCTAACCAACTCCAAAAGACCAGCACTAAACCTTTCACAAAGGGGGCCATGACCCAGTCACGTTCTACAAGCCACACCTCTCAAAGGTCTCACCACCACTCAATATCACAACAGTAGATGCAAGCTTCCAGCACATGAACCTTTAGGGGGAAATCATATCTACACCATAGCAGTTTCCAATAAGTACCTGATCAATTAACTCAATGCTCTAGAAAACCAAGTAATTAACATTTACTGATTCACTACCTACCATGTTATTTCTATTCAGTGTACTTTTGCCTGTTATATCACTTCATATTAAACACAGAGGAGAATTGTCAATTCTGTAAGGACAAGAAATAGGAAAAAAATCAGGGCTCATCAAGGTTTAGTGATTTGCCATAGTGCACCTGCCAGTAATTCATGTGTTCTAGTTCACTTTTTTGTTACTGAAATAAAATGCTGGTCAAAAGCAACTTGGAAGCAGCCGGTTACAAGTCTACCTTCCCCTGAGGCATCAGAGGCCACTGGAGGCACAGATACCACATGCACAGATTGTAGAAAGAATCAACATCTGTATTTATAATTACCTCAACCCAGATGAGTAGACAGCAGTGGAAGAATACATTCAACAATATAAAGAGCAATATGGCACCACCAGAACCTAGCAGTTCTACAACAGCATAACCTGAATACCCCAACACAGATGAAGCAGAAGAAAAAGACCTAAAAAATAACTTTATGGAGATGATAGAGGCCCTTAAAGAGGAAATTTAAAATTCCCTTAAATAAATGGAGTAAAAGACAATCAAAAAATTAGAAGAAATCAATAAATCTGCTAAAGAAAGCCAAGAAAAAACAATCAAACAGGTAAAGGAAACAGTTCAAGACTTGAAAATTGAAATAGAGGCAATAAAGAAAACACAAACTGAGGGAATTCTGGAAATGGAAAATCTGGGTAAATGAACAGGAACTACAGATGCAAGCATAGTCAACAGAATAAAAGAGATGGAAAAGAGAATCTCAGGCATTGAAGATACTATAGAGGAAATTGACTCATTGGTCAAAGAAAATGTTAAATCCAACAAATTCTTAACATAAAACATCCACAAAATCTGGAACACCACGAAAAGACCAAACCTAAGAATAATAGGGATAAAAGAAGAAGAATTCCAGCTCAAAGGTACATAAAATATATTCAACAAAATCATAGAAAAAAACTTTCCCAACCTAAAGAAGGACATGACTATGAAGATACAAGAAGCTTATAGGCCGGGCGGTGGTGGCGCACGCCTTTAATCCCAGCACTCGGGAGGCAGAGCCAGGCGGATCTCTGTGAGTTCGAGGCCAGCCTGGGCTACCAAGTGAGTCCCAGGAAAGGCGCAAAGCTACACAGAGAAACCCTGTCTTGAAAAACAAAAACAAAAAACAAAAAACAAAAAAAAAAAAAAAGAAGCTTATAGAACACCAGATAGACTGAACAAAAAAAAAACCCCTGCGACATAATAATCAAAACACTAAACATACAGAATAAAGAAAGAATATTAACAGCTGCACAGCTGCAAAGGAAAAAAAACAAGTAGCATATAAATGCAGACTTATCAGAATTACACCTGACTTCTCAATAGAGATTATGCAATCCAGAAGGTCCTAAGCAGACATTTTGCAGACACTAAGAGACCATGGATGCCAGCTGAGATTACTATGCCCAACAAAACTTTCAATCACTATAGACAGAGAAAACAAGATATTCCATGACAAAACTAGATTTAAACAATACTTATCACAAAACCAGCCCTTCAGAAAAGTACAAGAAGGAAAGCTCCAACCCAAGGAAGTTAGCTACACCCACGAAAACACAGGCAATAGATAATCCCACACCAGTAAAACCCAAAGGCTGGGCAGTGGTGGTCCATGCCTTTAATCCCAGCACTTGGGAGGCAGAGGCAGTTGGATCTTTGTGAGTTTGAGGCCAGCCTGGTCTACAGAGCGAGATCCAGGAAAGGCACAAAGCTACACAGAGAAACCCTGTCTCAAAAAACCAAAACCAAAATGTAGCTAGAGTTTTCCTGACTGGCCCACAGTCAGGACAAATCTCTGACACCCGCCAGTCCCACAGCCACTCAGACCCAACCAAATAAACAGAGACTTGTATTGGTTACAAACTGTATGGCAGTGGCAGGCTTCTTGCTAACTGTTCTTACAGCTTAAATTAATCCATTTCTATAAATCTATACCTTGCCACGTGGCTTGTGGCTTACCGGTACTTTACATCTTCCTTGTCCTGATGGCAGCTGGCAGAGTCTCCCTGACTCAGCTTCCTGTTCTCTCAATTCTCCTCTCTGTTAGTCCCGCCTATACTTCCTGCCTGGCCACTGGCCAATCAGTGATTTATTTATTGACCAATCAGCAACACATTTGACATACAGACCATCCCACAGCACCAAAAACAAACAAAAAACAAAAACAAACCCCAAAGAAGGGAAACATACACACACTACCAAAACAACAACAAAACCAAAAAATAAGAGGAATTAACACTCATTGGTCATTAATATCTCTTAATATCAGTGGACTCAATTCACCTATAAAAAGACACAGGCTAGCAGAATGAGTACAAAAACAGGATGCATCCTTCTGCTCCATACAAGAAACACACCTCAACTTCAAAGACAGACATTACCTCAGAGTAAAGGGTTGGGAAAAGATTTCCAATCAAATGGACTTAAGAAACAAGCTGGTGTAGCTATCCTAATATCTAACAAAATAGACTTCAAACTAAAATTAATCAAAAGATATGGAGAAAGACATTTTATATTCATCACAGGAAAAATCCATCAAGATGATGTCTCAATTCTGAACATTAATGCCCCAAATACAAGGACACTCACATTTGTAAAAGAAATATTACTAAAGCTTAGATCACACATCAAACCTCACATACTAATAGTAGGAGACTTCAACATCCTACTCTCATCAATGGACAGGTCTGCCACACAGAAACATAACAGAGAAATAAGGGAACTAACAGATGTTATGGCTCAAATGGACTTAAAAGACATCTATAGAACATTTCACCTAAACACAAAAGAATATACTTTCTTCTCAGGACCTCATGGAACCTTTCCTCAAACTGACCACATACTTGGTCACAAAACAAATCTTAACAGATACAAAAAAAAATTGTAATAACCCCCTGTATCTTATCAGATCACCATGGCTTAAAGTTAGAATTCAACAAGAACACAAATTACATAAAGCCTACAAACTCATGGAAACTGAACAACTCTCAACTGAATCACCACTGGATCAAGGAAGAAATAAAGAAAGAAATTAAAAACTTCCTAGAACTCAATGAAAATGAATACCCAAATTTATGGGACATTTTTAAAGCAGTGCCAAGAGGAAAGTTCATAGCACTAAGTGCCCACATAAAGAATTTGGAGAAATCTCACACTAGCAACTTAGCAGCATATCTGAAGCACTAGAACAAAAAAAAGAAAGAAAGAAAGAAAGAAAGAAAGAAAGAAAGAAAGAAAGAAAGAAAGAAAGAAAGAAAGAAAGAAAGAAAGATCACTCAGGAGGAATAGACAACAGGAAATAATCAAATTGAAGGCTGAAACAAACAAAATAATACAAAGAATCAATGAAACAAAGAGTTGGTTCTTTGACAAAAATCAGCAAGACAGACAAACCCTTATCCAAACTAACCAAAAGGTAGAGAGAAAGAATATCAAAATTAACAAAATCAGAAATGAAAAGGGGGACATAACAACAGACACTGAGGAAATCCAGAGAATCATCAGGTCATACTTCAAAAAATCGTACTCCACACAACTGGAAAATCTGAAGGAAATGTACAGTTTTCTGGATAGGTACCATATACTAAAATCAAGATCAGATAAACAATTTACATATACCTATAACCCCTAAGGAAATAGAAGCAGTAATTAAAAGTCTCCAAACCAAAAAAAGCCTAGAGCCAGATGGTTTCAGCATAGAATTCTACCAGAATTTCAAAAAAGAGCTAATACTAATACTCTTCAAATTGTTCCACACAATAGAAACAGAAGGAACATTACCAAATTCTTTTAATGAGGCTACAGTTACCCTGATACCAAAACCACACAAAGATGCAACAAAGAAATAGAATTACAGAACAATCTCCCTCATGAACATTGATGCAAAATTACTCAATAAAATACTGGCAAACCAAATCCAAGAACACATCAAAAAATTCATCCACCATAATCAAGTAGGCTTCATCCCAGAGATACAGGGATGGTTCAACATATGAAAATCTGTTAATGTAACCCACCATATAAGCAAACTGAAAGAAAAAAAAACACATGATCATCTAATTAGATGCTGAAAAACCTTCAACAAAATCCAACACCCCTTCATGATAAAGGTTTTGGAGAGATCAGGAATACAGGGAACATTCCTAAACATAAAAAAGGCAATTTACAGCAAGCCAACAGCCACCATCAAATGGAGAGAAACTCAAAGCGATTCCACTAAAATCAGGAACAAGACAAGGCTGTCCACTATCTCCATATCTATTCAATATAGTAGTACTCCAAGTTCTAACTAGAGCAATAAGACAACAAAAGGAGATCAAGGGCATACACATTGGAAAGGAAGATGTCAAACTTTCACTATTTGCAGATGATATGATAGTATACATAAGTGACCCAAAAATTCTACCAGGGAACCCTACAGCTGACAAGAGTTGATCTTCAGTCAATATCATGATGGGGAAACCCACAGAGACAGCTGACCCAAGCTAGGGGGAGCTCATGGACTCTGATTGGACAGCTGGGGAGCCTGCAGGGAACTGAACCAGACCCTCTGAATGTGAGTGACAGCTGCTTGGTCTGCTTGTGATGCTCCTGGCAGTGGGACTTGGATTTATCCCTGGTGTATGAACTGGCTTTTTGGAGCCCACTCCCTATGGTGGCATTACCCAGCCTTGATGCAGCGGGGAGGGGCTTGGGCCTGCCTCAACTTGATATTCCAGACCTTGTTGACTCCCCATGGGAGGCCTTACCCTCTCTGAGGAATGGATGGGGGGATGTGGGGGGTGGAGTGAAAGGAGGGGAGGGTGGGGGAACTGTGGTTGGTACGCAAAATGAAAAAAATTAAAATAAAAATAATATATATATTTTAAAAAGCAACTTGGAGAGAAAGAGATTTATTTGACTTACAGTTTATAGCCCATCAATGAGGGAAAGCAAGTCAGGAACTTAAAGAAGGAACCACAAAGGAACACTGCTTACTGAGTTGCTTCCTCTGGTTTTCTAGGCCACTTTTCTTGTACAGCCCAGGCCCACCTGCCTAGGGATGGCACTGCCCACAGTGGGCTGGGCCCTCCTGTATCAATTAGCAATGAAGAACTCCCCCCCCTCCACCCCCGCCGACATGTCCACACACTACTCTGATGGAAGCAATTCCTCAGTGGAGATTCCCTCTTTCCCACATGACCTATTTGTGTCAAGCTGGCAAAAACTAGCCAGCACATGGCGAAACTGTATTTGAATTCACGTCTTCTCCCTCTACAGTCCAGGCTGTGTGGCTCATGTGTCCTGTCACTTCTACAGTGCTGATCACAAGGGAAAACATGATGACAGCAATGATGATAATAAGGTCATTCATTAAGAAATTTTAGCAACTATACATTCAAAACATTTTCAGGATAATCACTCCACATCTACTCCCCCTAGGCCTAGACTACCTACTTTTCCAACTTAGGTTATTTCAGCAGCCTCAAATAGTCTCCCAGACTTTTTTCCTTTCCCTTCATAAACCCAGAAGTCAGCTACATTTATTCTTCACCTCCCCTAAGATTCAATCTTAAACAAATCCATCAATGGAGAGATGATTTGATGGTTAAAAGTACTTGTTGCTCTTGCAGAAGAGCTAGGTTAAATTTTCAGCACCTACATGGTAGCTCACAACCATGTATAACTCCAGTTCCAGGGGATCTGATGCCCTCTTCTGACCTCTGCAGGCACTAGGCATACATGCAGTGCACAAACACATCTGCAGGCAAAACATTCATACGCATGAAATGAATATATCTTTTAAACATGTAAAAAATCATTGATATACATCTAATCATGTCAGTCCCTAGTTCAGCAGCCTCCTATAGATCTTTCTAATTCATAGTCAGAAAAACCGAAGACCCTCCAATGTTAGCCAGACTCCTGCAGTCAGACCTCTAGTTCAGCGGCCTCCTATAGATCTTTCTAATTCATAGTCATAAAAACCAAAGACCCTCCAATGTTAGCCAGACCCTTGCAGTCAGACCTCTAGTTCAGCAGCCTCCTATAGATCTTTCTAATTCATAGTCATAAAAACCAAAGACCCTCCAATGATAGCCACACCCCTGCAGTCAGACCTCCCTGGGCTCCTCAGTCAGTTCTGTTTTCCTCTGCTGAGCCTGACTTCCGTCTTGCTAGCCGCTCCACCTCAGGGAAACCTTTCCACTGCCATTTCCTTCTGCCAAGAACGTTCCTCCCTACTCACCCACAGACCTCCCTCCATACACTATTATTGGCACATACTCATTGTACAAAGTCATGGGTTTTATAATGACATTTTTATTCAAGTATATCATGTACTCTGGCCATATTCATCCCCATTACCCTCTCCTGTCCTACCTCCCTCTAATTACATTCTTTTCCCAAAGTCCACATTCTACTTTTATGTCATCTATATGATACATAAAATACAGATTTGAATATGTAAGACCACGTATTTAATATAAATTCCAACTATAAAAGAAAATGTGACATTTAGCTTTCTGAGTTTGGCTTATTCCACTTAGTGCAAAAATCTCTAGTTCCATCCATTTTCCTTCAGATGACATAGTTTCTTTCTTCCTTATGGCTGAATTGTGTACACACCATATTTTATTTATTCATTCATCTATTGATGAGAACTAGCCTGGTTAGCTTAGATTGTCAACCTGACAAAGCCTAGAATCATCTGAGAGGATAGACTCAATTGAGAAATTGCCGTATTGACCTGTGGATATATCTGTCTTAGTCAGTGCCCTATTGCTGTGAAAAGACACCATGACCACAAAAACTCGTATAACTGAAAGCATTTAGTGGGTCTTGTTTACAGTTTCAGAGGTTTAGTCCATTATCACCATGGCATGGTGGCATGCTGGCAGACATGGTGCTGGAGAAGGAGCAGAGAGTTCTACATATAGATCCACAGGCAACAGGAAGAAAGAGACCCTGGGCCTGTCTTGAGCACTTGACAGTGCCAAGGCCCACCCCTAGTGACACATTTCCTCCAACAAGGCCACATCTTTTAATCCCTGTCAAGTAGTGCCACTCCCTAATGACCAAGCATTCAAATATATGAGCCTATAGGGGCCATTCTTGCTGGTGGCCATGTCAGAGGAGCAGTAGATGACAGTTGACTTCAGTATGTCAGCCCACCAAGAAGTGAATCCCTGATGGGTGAATCTCAGATAGGCAAGGCCTGAGACCACAGACTCCAGAATGTCTTTAGCTTCTGCTGTGCCTTCACATGCTTGCTGCTGCCATCTTTCTCTGGTATCTGGTATGATGTGAATGGGTGTAGGGAGATTCCCACTCCCTGTAATGTAGTGTGTTTATCTCATGGAAACATCCCATTCTACTGGGCATTTTTACCTGTGGATTATTATGAAGATGATTTCTCCCTAAGCTGTACTGTTTAATTGATAATAATAATGTTAGTTTAAATAGAGTTTTGAAGCCGGGCAGTGGTGGGCGCACGCCTTTAATCCCAGCGCTCGAGAGGCAGAGGCAGGCAGATCTCTGTAAGTTTGAGGCCAGCCTGGTCTCCAAAGAGAGTTCCAAGAAAGGCACAAAGCTACACAGAGAAACCCTGTCTTGAAAAAAATATATAGTTTTGATAATAAAAAATAAAACACAGAAGTGTCACACAGCTAGAACACATGAGTTTCTATTGAGGAGCTGTATAGACTGTGGCTTGGGCTAATGATTAAGAAAAAGAATTGAGTCCCAGTAGCCCAGTTAACTTAAATTCTTTTAACTTTAATGTGGGAAGTGTGTTCACAGGTTTCAGAGTGCATCACAGCTGAAACGAAGCTTTCAAAATAACTTAAAGTTAAACTAAGATGTTTCTGTTAAATAGCTTTGAGGTGAAAAACCCAAGAAGACAATCTAAAGTTTTAAAAAGGCACATAGTTGATTGAGGAACTCCTTAAGGTCAGGGAACAAGAACAAAGCAGCCCAATTATCATTAGCTGACATGCCTTTCTTTCTGGGATTGGTTGATGACCAAAAGTGATAATTAATTCCTTGTACTCATTTCTGCCCTCAGTCTTCTGATATAAAAAACTATTGATGAGTGGGTATGCACCCTAAAGATTTAAAGTAGAGCTGACTGATTGTTTCTCATGTATAAAACTTTCAGTTTGTGATTCCTTTAAGATTCCTTACGATAACCTTTCAAGATAAGTAATAAAGTGATTGGTCCTTTCTTTGTAACTGCAAAAACACAGCTTGCCAGTAAAAAAAAAAAAAGTGCCTTGCTTGCCTACACTATTAATTCATAACAGATTGCTAGGATATGAATGTACACGAGTTCTTGGGATAAAATGTTTAATCATGTAAGGAACATGGAAAACTTGCTGGGTTTTTTTACTTGTATTCACTTGAAAAATAGAATGTAACCACACTGTAATATTTATACTGCCTGAAAGATTTTGCTAGGGTATATAAGCTGTAAGGGAAAGAGTAAAAAAGAACAAAGAGTTAGAAGGAAAACATCAAGAGAGACAGAGGAACATTTCTGGAGATAAGAAAAGAGAAAAAGAATACAGAAGAATAATAAAAGAAGGAAATCAAGAGTGTCTTTTTTGCTGCAGAATAATCCTCTGTACACTATAAATATGTATTACTATCATTGGTTAATAAAAAGCTGACAGGCCAGTAGCCAGAGAGGAAGTTAGGAGGGAAAGCCAAACTGAGAATGATGGGAAGAAGGAGGGCGGAGTCAGAGGAGTTGCCAGCCGACATCGACAGAGCAGGAGATGAATGTGCCATGCTAATAAAGGTAATGCCACACAGCAGAGCATAAATAAGGAATATGGGTTAACTTAAAATGTAAGAGCTATGCCAGGAGCCATCCCCCAGCAGCGGACAGGTCCCAGCAGAGGATGTAAGGAGTCGGCAGGGGAAGGAGGTAAGCCAGGCCATGGTAGCGACAAAAATCTTGCAGCCTGACTCTCTCTCTAGCAGGCAGAGTGCTTTTTTATTTATACAGAACTTATTAATCAAAGATGGATTCTTGTTGTTCCAAAACAAAGATCATATCATTTTTGGTTTTGGATATGTGTTTCATGTTTTTTTATTAATCTTTTTGTCATCATTGGTAACTTATGACAGAATAGATTTCTCATTTTCAGTCATTTTCCCTCAGGTTTTGACATCATTGATGAACAGAGTTATCATCTTTACTTATTAATCCATAGCCCAATTTTTAAGAATCTAGAGGCATATGATAGCCTGTCCTCAGGCTGGTGGCTTTGGTTGCTTCAAGGATGCTAGACCAATACAAAATCTTCAAGCCAGCCCAGGCATATTGCTATGTCCCAAGCAAGTGTACTATTAACTCTTAAAGGTCAGAATGCCCAACAAAAATCATCAGGCCAAAATTGTTGCAGTTATTATTCAAATTCTGACATGGTAACTTCAGCTAATCTAACTTTGTTATATGTATATGTCACATAATTGTCTGAGTGTATAATGGGAAGAGGCTTGCAATCTGATCTGTAACCAACTCCTCTAGCCCAGCGAATCTTGTTAACCTTTTTAAGTTTACTTTGTTTTGATCATCTTGTTCCTGAGTAAGTACAAGGACAGAAGTTTGAAAACATCTCATAGCCTCATAAAGAGACCTCTGGCTTCTTTATGTGTGTCACAACCTCCAAAGCATAAGGAAGACCTTCCAGTAGATAAGGATATCTCCCTAAAAGTGGGAGGGGTGGTATGTTCAGGACTTTTCTGGGGAAGCTTAGAAGCAATATTCCTTGGAGAAGGCATAAATGGTTCATAAGAAATTTCCATCAATCCAATATCCTCAAATTGTACGGATATTAAAAGTCTCCCAAGCATGCAACAGGTGGAGATGAAAACCAAAGGTGGCACGGCGGCCATCATGTGGCTCAGCTTTGCTGGATCTTGGTCAAGCAGCTGCGCTGGCCTTTAACTTTTGCAGTTCCCATAAGATATGGCTGTGCTAGAGCTAGTTAGTAATAAGATAAGCCTGAGCTATTGGCCAAGCATTTACAATTAATATAAGCTTCTGTGTGGTAATTTGGGAACCGGCAGGTGGGAAAGAAACATCCATCTACACTTTTTCCCTTAACCCCCTCAGATAAAAAAGTCATAGTACGCCTGGCCAACTCTGGATTTCCCTGTGAACCCTGTGCTGCTAGAGGCTGGCCCCCAGGCAGCGAAAACATTGTTACTCAAACCATCACAATATCTGTGGGAATATTGTCTTGATTATTAATTGATATGAGTGTTCAGCCCACTGTGGGCAGTACCATTCTCTGGGCAGATGGCCCCGGGCTGTATAAGAAATCTAGCTGAGCCTAAGGCCACACAGCCACCAGGCAGCATTCCTCTGTGGTGTCTGCTGTTCTTCCTTGGCTGAGAGTGCGTTCCTTTGTCAGAGTTAAGGCTTCAGGGAATAGCAAGCATGCCTGCCTTCAAGTTCTAGTTTGAGTTCCTGCTCTGACTTCCCTCACTGATGGATGGTGGTCCGGAAGTATAAGCCAAATAAACACTTTCCTTCCCTAAATTGATTTTGGTCAGAGTATTTTATCACAGCAACAAAAGTGAAACTGGACCAGAAACCTAGGCTGATCCCTAACTTAGTACTGTGGGTGGTACTACAGTAAACGTAGGTGAAGCATGGTTTGTTTTAAGGAGGCAGCAGATCCCACAGGTGACAACTTCTTTGGATTTTTTAAGCAAGACAAATAAATCCTCATCCCACCCCCACGGACTAGACAGGTGGGGCAGATGAAAGAGAGAGCTAACTGTTCTCCCCAATAGTGTGGGGAGAATGTGGAGCTACTGGGGGAAGCTCTGCAAACATGCCAGGGGCTCTAGGGGGAGGGGAAGAAAGGCTTAGAAGCACAAGGGAAGACCAGGGTCCTAAGAAGAAAGGCCTGTCCCAGTTCTATGGCAAGAACGATCAAGAGACTGAGGCATCAGTAGCTCTTGATGCAGAGTGAATCTCTCTGCTGTCCTACCCTGCCAACCCCAGGTCCCACACACAGCCACATGGACTAATTTGGTGAGTAAACCTTTGAGGAAATCCAGACAGGGAGTTCTTGTTTCCTGGTATTTGGCTAACACAACCAAATACCACAAACTGAATGGCTTGTGAATGAAGTGCCCATGGAAAACCTAGTTCTCACCTCAAAGGAAATAAGAGTTTATTCTGGAGTCAAACATGAGTGACTGTGACCCAATAATATGGATTCAGGTTACTCTGAATAGTGTGTTTCAACATGGCAACAGTTGCATGAAGTTTTTAAAATGACAGAAGAAAAGGAAGTCATAAATCAAGGCACTTTAAAGATACGGCCAATAGAAACAGCAGATATGCTGGTAACAGCAAAGTGAGAAAATTTCTGCCTGAGTCTGCGATGCTATCTGATAACATTCTCAACTTTGGACTTAGGGAAAGCTAATGGTTTGTTAATATATAGTTACTATGTAGTCTAATAGGACTTTCCTGATAGTCACAAGGATGATAAGTCAGCTGAGGTGGGCAATGAATCCTCATTAAGGAGATTAAAGATAGCACACAAGAATCTGGCTCCAAGTCTGCAGTAGCTCAGCTCTCCACCACCAGCATGGAAGTTCTAATCATTCAATCAGAATGTTTTCTTTTCTTTTCTTTTTTTTTTTTTTTTTTGGTTTTTCGAGACAGGGTTTCTCTGTGTAGCTTTGCGCCTTTCCTGGAACTCACTTGGTAGCCCAGGCTGGCCTCGAACTCACAGAGATCCGCCTGGCTCTGCCTCCCAAGTGCTGGAATTAAAGGCGTGTGCCACCACCGCCTGGCCAGAATGTTTTCTTAAACCTCGGTTTACATAAGTTTGCTGTCCCACTGAAGTATGAGATGAAGGTGTTTGCATATTTGGGGCTTTCTGGAAGCAGGAAAAGAACCGGCTGTGTGCCTCTCTCCTACTTTCTCTTGTTTGTGGCAACACCTGGTCTTTCTTGGAAGCATTATCCACTCCCTGACTTTACGTTCCTATGCAAAGCATTCACTCTCTCTTCATTTCTGCTTCTGTGTCTAGACTGTAGAGACATAAAAGCCAAAAATTAAAAAAAATATATTAATAATAATCAAGGTCTACACAGGTGAATGAAATGAGAACACAACTGTGCCAAAGTATGGATGAGGTAAAGGTTTTTATTGTAGATATGAGGGAGAGTACAGCCAGAGACATCTGGAAGAGTCCAGAACAGAAAGAGAAAGTAGGAGACTGAGCATGGCCCACAGACTGAACCAGGCCATTGTAGGGGGGCAGGTGGGGACGCTGAAAAGGAGAAGAAGAGAAAGGGGACAGGAAAGGGAGAACCCAGAGAGTACATGGTTGAAATGGCAGGTTTTTATAGGAACCAGAAGCTGGGGGAAGGGAAGGGACGCTCCTCCCGGGCTGGAGAGGTTTAGGGGGCGGGATAAGCAGAGCTAGGGCTCTGTAACAGGCACTTTCCATGCAGAGAGAGCCTAGAGGCCAGCAGGAGCTTTGGTGTGCTAATAGCACCACAGTTGGCCTTTGGCCCAGGTTTCTTTTGTACCTGATGATAAATTCAACCCAGACAGGGGTCTTATCTAAGACTAAGAGGAAGTAAATGGACAACAATAATCTATCTGCGATTGATACCCACTGGCAAAGGAAAAATCAATTTTCTCCAGTGGCATCTCCCTAGGTATGGTAACCACAACTCAGGGCAGGCCCCACGCCCAGGAGTAGCTGGTCAACACAAAACTAACTCGGTTATATTTTTGTAAACTTTTTGTCTCATTTTGCCCTGTTGGGGCATTTATTGTCTTACTGGTCTTTTGTTTGTATATATTTGTTTTTCCTTTTTTGTGTTTGTTTTCTTTTAAGAGAGAAAGAGATAAAGGATATAAAGTTGGATGGGTAGGGAGGTGGGGAGGATCTGGGAGGGACTGTGAGACAAAAAAAAAACAACAACAACCATGACCAAAATATATTGTCTGAGGGGGAAAATCTATAAACAGAAAGGAATAAAAAAGGGGAAAACTAAAAGGTCAAAACTCAAGATCAAAATCCCCTACTTTACAATCAGACGCTAACTGCCTGGAGCCTGGCCAGGCTTGGAATGTCTTAAACAAATAACTACAGCTTAAGAGCCCTAGAGCCTGGCCCTGAATGGCTTGTCTTAGAAAAGATGAGAGGTGTTATAAAATTACTACCCAACAAGACAATAAACTGCCAACCTACAATCTCTTCCAATGTAATGCCACACAAATGACCCAAGGCAAGGCCAGATAACTTCTCTAAACTGTCATAAAAAGTGCCATTCCCCATTAGGGGTGCAATTTGCCCTCTCTCCTCCCCCTCCCCTTCCCCCTCTCTCTCCCCACCTTCTCTTTCTCTCCTCCTTCCCTACCTTTCCCTCCATGTTTCTGTTCACAGTGTATGTTCTTTACTAAAACATTTACAACAGTTCTTGTCTGGTGAATACTTCTACACAAACACATACCATGCCTTGGACTCATGGTTGCTGGCATGATATAGATCTGCTTTTCATAAGGACGCCATTCATGCTGGTTAGGTCCCATCCTGATCACTTCATTTTAACTTAATTCCTTTTTTATAAGGTCCCAATCTCCAAGTGCAATCCCATTCTGACATTCTGCATGTGACACTTTGCCAAAAGCAGACTTTGGAAGGAACCCTCCCACAGAATCTTATTCTAGATAAGGCCATAAAAACTCGGAGGGGCAGCAGATAAACTGACTTGGGAGCCTAACATTACTTTTATTGGTTCTCAGTGAAACTTCAAGGAGGACTTTGGTGCTTGAAAGAGAAACCTAATATTTCTGCCCTTGTGTTTTTTTTTAATTTCCAAGGCAGCTGTAGAAACTGCCAGAGCCTAAAGGAGACAGACTTGCCAGGACTCAAGGTAAGACTTCTGAATATTCTTTCACAGGGTCTTGACAGAACTTGGACCCTATCAAGAGGGACCCAAGACCTAGACAAACCCTGGAAAGGTCCTTTAGGAGCTGCAGGAGTTGGGGGTCCCTAACAGTCCCTCCCAGATCCTCCCCACCTCCCTACCCTAACGCAAACAGTAACAGGTCAAGCTGATATTGTTTGCTCCCAGGGTCCGAGGAAGAGTCTACCAACCAGCGGAGGATTCTAATCTGAGGGGTAGTCAATGAATCTAAGCACACTGAGTTCTTTAGTCTGTTCACTTTATTTCTCTAAGTCAACTCTATCTACACAGTTTCTTTTCTGCTCTCTTATTTAACGCCTCTTGGTCCCTCCTGCTCTCGGTCCCTCTGCTGTTCTCTCATCATTCTACCTAGTTCTTTCCATCTCCATCCTCATCTTTGTTCGTCTCCATCAATCCTGTTCTCCCAGTGCTCTCAGAGAACCAGTATATATACCCACACAGTAATTCTTTGGTAAAGCAATGCAATGCTTGAAGTTTTCAGGGTGGCAGAGAGAGAGGTGATAAGGATCCACACATAAAGCAATTAATTGTCAGCTTTCAATTACAACCCAAAAGGGGAGTGACTAAAGGGGAGTTCTCTGGTAGGGGCAACCAAAGGCTGAGATCAATTAGGGAATTTATGTGCTCAAACTATAATCTAGAAATGGCTAGGTAGAATGTTAAGGGTCAGTAAGTCACAAGAAAGTAAACTGTCTTTGGCACCACTTTTCCCGCTCTTCCCAGCTGCAGCTGCTTTCTGATAGGGAGGGGGACATATGCTAGGTGGCTAAGCAACCTCTGTCAGAGCATGTAGTATTTGGTTAGTAAAAGCACTTTCACTCAGAGTAATTGCTGAGGAGAAAATCTAGGAATTGCACCTGGCTGAGGAGGAATAAAAACTGAATTTGCACAAGAAAGAAGCTTGGCACCTATCACCTGCCTGGCCTTGTAGGCAATCTCCTTGGGTCAGTGGGAAGTAACTGCCTTAACTCAGTAACTAACAAATGGCTAAAACATCATCCCAGGAATGTGAGCAGTAAATCTCTTAAGTTAGGGTCTTGTATAAATAACCCGGGGTGAAGGTAAGGGGTTGAGGATTTAATTGTTAGTGGTTCTTTTCTCTATCTGTGGGTGAGATGAGTTAATGTTTATTTCTCTGCATTTGTCCTTGGAAAAAGGTATCTTTGCTAAAATACTTTTGTCTGGAGAATGGCCCTGGACAGATATATGTTAATGAAAAATAAACACAGCTGGGGACAGTTGTCCAATTACCCCAAATGTATAAGGAAAGTTGTGCCCAAGATTGAGATGCAATCCTGAGATTACACGTACACATAATATGGAAATGCACGGTAAACGGGGAGAATCACAAGAAGTTTACAACAAGAGACAGCCAATTCATTCAGTAGGCAGTAATTCCATAACGCCTTACGTGATGGTTTCCTCTAACAGAACCCTTGGTTCTGATAGGTTGACCTTCTGAACTCTAGTTGTCACTGCTGTGTACTCTCGTGGACTTTCACTACCAGCAGCTCTCAATAACAGACAGTGCACTGAAGCATGGTGGGAGCTCACAACAACCCAACCTCGGAGACTGTTGCTTGGCCACCTGGCAGGCTGCTGAAGAGTCAGAACAAGTTCCTGGAACTATTTCTCCCTCTGCCTGAGCAAAACAATCCCAGGAAAGAAGGCTGGACACAGTGGGGGCTGGGGTGGGGCTTTCCAGCTGACCTCTCCCTGAGTCCATCTGTTAAATGCATTGTGGTTTGTTTAGGACCTCAGCCAAGAACTAGTAGGAAAGTACAACCTTCTCTGTTCCCATGTTTTCCTATCAGGTCCTCCAGAGCACAGCCCAGGGCTTAGTTATCTGTGTCAAGTGCCATGTCTGTAACGATACTGTTCTTCACACACTGAACAACAGGGAACCTTCTCTGAAAAAAGTGGGGGGAAGACAGAGCTAACCCATCTTCCCCTGGCATGGAACAGAGGGTTGCATTCAGCATAGCATTTATTTTGAAAGAGAGACAGACAGATATTCCATGCAAACCATTCGTATCTCAGTTTCAGGCTGGGGTTACAGCTCCATTAGCAGAATGTCTGCCTAGAATGCACAAAGCCCTGGGTTTGACACATACACCCTCAGCTCTACATAAACTGGGCGTGGTAGTGCGTGACTGGAGTCCCAGCACTTGGGAGGTAGAGGCAGGAGGATCCTTAGCTACATAACAAGTTCAAGGACAGCTGGAGCCACATGAGACCCTGTCTCAAAAGCAAACCTCAGCTTTAGCATTTTCTGCACGGCCACGTTCAGGTTAGCTAACCTCTCTGACCCTCAGTTCATCTACAAAATATCCATAGTAATAGTATGTGGCTAGAGGAATTGTTTCATATCTCTAGGGCTGTGAGATATAAACATCTATGATTGCTATAGTTGTTGCTATCAGGTACCTCCCTGGAACACTTGGGGTTCCTAGGAGAAAGCAAGGGATGCTCAAAGTTGAGAAGTGGCACATGATGCTTGCCACAGTATGTCCCCACAGCTAAACAGTCTTGGTTTGTGTCACCCAACAGACACAGCATTCCTCTGTAGAAGTTAAAACATAGTGTTATGGAAATAATCCTGGGTTCTAAGTTCACTCCTGTGAGCTATGCTATTAGTCATCCCCCCTCAGCGCCTTGGTCCCTGAGGGACTTAGTGAAGAGATGGGGGATATGGAGATGAGACAGACATCATGGGGACTTCCTTGGCTGTCAGGTGTCAGACCAATGACAGATGTTTCTCTTGATCATTTTTTTAATTGGGTGCTGAGAACTGAATCCAGGGCCTCCTGTGCACTGAGCAGTGCTCCGTCACCAAGTCTCATTTCCAGACCTTTTTACTTTTATGTGATTTTAATTGTGAGACAGAATTTCATCAAGTAGCCCAAATTGTCTTGAAATTACTCTGTAATGTAAGTAAGTCTTGAATTTGCAATCCTCCTGCCTCAGGCTCCTGAGGAGCTAGCACCATGGCCTGTCCAGACCCTACTTAACAGGTATTCCATTGCTGTTGTTGTCTTCTTGGGTTAGCTTCAAGACGGGGTCTCGTGTATCCCAGATTGGCCTCAATGTCACTACGTGGCAGAGGATGACCTTGAACTTTTGAATCCACTGTGTTTCCCCTCCCAAGTGTTGGGACCCTAAGCATGTGCTACCACACTCAGTTTCTTTGGTGCTGGGGGTAGAACCCAGTGTTTTGTGCATGTTTGGTAAGCGTTCTACCAACCAGGGAGTCTTTCTGTGCTACTGGGGTGTCTCAAACTTTGCCACCATCAGCGTCACCTAGGAGGCACAGTAGAAGACAAACTGGGGGTGTCTGGAAAGTGAACTGAGGTTTTACCAAGTGATGCAGGCACTGCTAACCTAGAGACCACACCTGAAGATCCATTTGACTTAATATTGGAAATAAAATAGCTTAGAGTCTAGGGGCAGTGGGGTTTAGAGAATAGCCTTTTTGTTATGGATGGCTGCTAAGAGCGCTTTCCTGTGCTGGAAGTGAATTCACCAAGGATATCGACATCTGCCTTTCACAGATGAAAAACAGAGCTAATGCTCTTGCACTTGCAGGTCATAAAAAGCAGAAACTGAGAAGCAGACTCAGAGCCGTCTGACCTCTGGACCCTGATGCTGCCTTGCCTGTGGGTTCACCATCTGGGTGATTATTAGTAAACAGTGCCAGTCCATCGGCCAGCACTAGAGTCAGGCTGATGTCGGCCTTTCAGGGTGTTTTCCTCCCTCTGGGACCTGCTAGCACTGTGGAGCACTGGAATGGATTTACTTGTATTTGTCATCTAGAGTGGCCAGAAAGCTTCCCACTTGCATATTGCTAGAATCTGGTTCACAATATTTTGTGCTGTAGCATTGGACATCCTGCCAACAAGGAGTGTACAGTTTATGTGCAATAAGATTAAACAGGAGTGAAGCTGACAGGTGAGGATTTTTCCTCATCTAAATGGGCAATATTTCTACCTAAGTCTTTAATGTGCTAAGGAGGCTGCCTGCCTCCTGCCATACATCCTTCCTCATCAGCACAGGAAAGTTAAGACATCCTCCAGATCAACCTTATCAGAGGTCAAGTGGGGACCAGGGCCACATTGTTCTCATCCAGTAGCCTCAAACACTGAAGATGGAAACCATGTACTATGAAGGGTTAGGCTACCCTCAGACTCTCCAGTCTCCTAGAAATAGCAGTTAAAATATAGATGAACATAAGCCAACAAAGTGTCCACGTGGTTCAATTCTCAGAACCCACATGGCAGCTTACAACCATCTGCAACCCCTGTTCCAGGGGAGCTGACACCCTCTTCTCGCTTCTTCAGGTACCAGGCACACACATGGTGCACAGAAATATATGAAAGCAAAACCTATACACATAAAAAGAAAGTTAAATAATTTTTAAGAGACCTAGATTTTCAAGTAGGCCCAGCTCATTTGAATACTGTATCCCCAAAAACATGGACTCCCAGGAAACAAAGACACTTAACTTGCATTTTAGTGAAGACATCAATAGACATAAGATGGATTGTTGATTTATCAGTGGAAATTGCATCTTGTGTGTTTTGTAGCAGCTCTACATCATGAACAAAGAGGAGAGTGTGTCTGCTGTTAATGACCCAGATAATGCCCATGTCACCGAGCCTCCATATGCTATGGCCCCTGGAAGCCAGAGGAAGCCTTTGGAAAGGACTGCTTACCAGGCACCAGCAAAAACGCTCCAGTATACAGGAAGTGGAAACTTACAGAACCCATACTGTGTGGTCCAGCATCCAGCAGGAGTGACAGGCTTGCAGGCCCAGCCCACTCAGCTACCATACTCAGTGGGAACGGCTGATGTGCAGTGCTCACCAGAAATAACAACGGTCCCAGAACCAACACAGACATCAAGCCATCCACAGTGGAACATGTCCTCTATGTCCTATTCTGAATTTAATCCCAAGAAATTCATAAATGAAGAAGTCAGAACATTAGGGGTGAGTATGATATCATCTCTCCAGCTTTGTAAGCCCATCTCTGATGCCTCTGGGTTCAGAGGGCAAAGGAGGGTAGCAGCTTCTAAAGGCTAGGTCTGGCTGGGACAACCCCACCAATGGCAGTCCCACCCTGTGTTCCTCTGTTCCCCAGTTCATTCCATGGGCTTTTAGGGAGGCTATAAAATTGACTAGCTATCCCTTTCCTAGCTGATCCAGGGGCGAGGATCAACAACACTTTCACTAAAACAGACTATTAACCCAGGCGAGTGGGTTAGAGCCTGAGCTGCTGCCTCTCTATCATAAGAGCTAGTAAGCTCCTCTATATCCTACGTTCTCTGAGGTTGCTGATTTCCACTCCCACCAGGGGTATTCCTGCCTCTTTCCTGTATTCTCTAGTTTCATTTGACACCTTGAAAAGATCAACTTCATTCTCTTTTCTGAGGCATAAACAAGGTCAGTCCTATGCTCCACTAGATGCTAGCCAACTCCTAGTAAAATGACTGGCTTGCAGGATGACTGCCTTATAGCAAGTTCTCCATCTCAATGCACTCACTCACTCAGCATGGAGAACACTCTATGAGGAGACAGATTCAGAGATGACTAAGACACGGTCCTCAAAGACCAAGAGGGGGCATTTTTTTCCTAGTAGCTATTATAAACTGTACCTTCTGGCAATCTCCATGAAGACATCTGCATAGCTTTGGCGTTCAAAGAGTACAGACGACCCAGCTTCCTTTGAGTGGTTGTGACCCTCCTAGAGGCAAGAGGACAAGGGCAGGTTCAGGAAGGAGACAAACTCATTGAAACCCTGTTCTACAAGGCGGGGATAAGATCATGATGGGAAAAACCAAGAGACAGCTGACCCAAGCTAGTGGGAGCCCACATACTCTGGACTGACAGCTGGGGAGCCTGCACAGCACCGCACTAGGCCCCTTGAATGAGGGTGACAGATGTGTGGCTTGAACTGTATGTGAGTCCCCTGGCAATCAGACCAGAACTCATCCCGAGTACATGAACGAGCTTTTTTAGAGCCCATTCCCTATGGTGCCATGCCTTACTCAGCCTTGATGCAGGGGGGAGGGCCTTGGGCCTGCCCCAACTTGGTATGCCTGCCTATGTTGAATGCCCAAGGGAGGCCTTACCCCCTGTGAGGAGTGAGTGAAGGTGGGATAGGGAGAGGTGGGGAGAGAGAAGGGGAGGGAGGGGGAATAGTGGGTGGTATGTAAAATGAAAAAAAAACTTTAAATAAACAAGTAAACCTAAAAAAAAAAAAAAAGAAACCCTGCTCTAATGGGGATATGGCTAGCCTATGTGCTGCAAGGCTTCATATATGTCAGAAGCTTTGTCTCTAGTGTGGTGATGTTGAAAGATACCAGAGAGCCCCTGAGAGATAGGGCCTAGTGGGAGGTATAGGTCACTGGGCTAGTCCTTATAGAATCTTGATAGCTCTCATGGGAGCAAGACTAGCCCCAACCCCTCTGGCTTTCTGTCTCACTGTACAATCTCTCCCTCTTGCATGTGCTCCCGTCACTATACTATTTACCACACAGTGGCACAGCCAAGGGAGCCCTCACCAGAGCCAGCCTTATGCAGCTTAAACTGACAGTTCCAAAAGTGTGACCTAAATAGACTCTTTTTTTTTTCAAATTACCCAGCATTTGGTATTTTGTTTCAGCAATAGTAAATGAGCTAATACATACCCAACCTCTCCCTCTTTGTCTATCTGCAGAAATAGATAAGTTGATTGGGCAAAGACCAGAGAGCATCGTTTGTATCCCCAATTTATTAGAGCCACCTCTTAGACTAAAGTCTGCAAAACTGTCTCAGCAATCCAAATGCTGATCCCAAGCACCAAAGGAGATTTTAATTGTATGTGGGAAGATGATGTGGTGATGTTACATAGACATTGTAATTCTGAATTATGCTTTTTTATCCTACTAATACTGGTGAATGTGTGTTAGTTCTGGTGGCCAACTATTTAAAGGCATTTGGAAATCCAAGTTCAAAAGAAACTGCTCTGAACTGTCTTACCCTTTTTATTACCCAGGGTACCCACTGGTCCCACCTGGGGAGCTTTAAAACACCTGGAACAGACCCCACCCAGAGATATTGGTCTAGTCTAGAAGTTGGTCTAGGTGAACCCCAGTACCAATCATACCTCAAGTGGCTCTGAGCACAGGTGGGGTGATAGTGTAACTTAGCAGCCTGCAGCCCAGCTCTGCTCTCTCACTTATTTGCTCCCTGCTCTTCCCACAGGGCATCCAGATCATCATTGGCCTATTTCATATTGTGACTGCATTCAACCCTGAACTATACAGGAGTATTACTGTGCTGGGGTTATCAGGGTACCTGGTCTGGGGAGGACTGTCTGTGAGTACAAGGCCATGTGGCCTCCTTTCTAGGTGATCAGAAGGACCTAGGGGGGGGAAGGGGTGAAAAGACCCTTGAACCTTACTCCCAGTCATGTAATAACCCTTACAGCTTTGAAGTCTGCAGGCGCTGCTGAGGACTGAGGAGCCCACCTACACCCTGGCAACACCACTTTTTGCCTATAAGGAGGTTTTGGCTGCAAACATTCATTACCATATTGTTATCAGAGTTTTTAAGGTCAGAGCCTGGGTTATGCCGCAGTAACAAGCCACGCTCTACCACCCACCCTTAGTGAGCCAACTAAAGAGACGGGTCATAGCAAAAAAGAAAAGAAAGATGATGAATTCACTGTGGCCACAGTGAGAAGAGGAACAAATAGAGAGACCCAGTGACACCTCCCCCAAATCCATCTTTGGGGTTTAAGTAGAAGATAAGGAGTACACATAACTAAGCAGTTATGGTCAGGGTGTAGTCCTATCCATCACTGAGACTCATCATTGCCTCAGCTCCAGGCTGTCCTGCAAAGTGGCCTGACAAGTTGGCAGAGGCAAGCTTTTCCTCCAGCTGGCACCAAGCTTTAGCCTGTCTCTTCCTCCAGCATCAGATGCTTAGAGCAATACTAATCCCTGGTGTACAATGTCTTAATACCCTAATATATATAAGTTAGAGTCTACCGAGTTTCATGCTGTACACAGCATCTGCTTCCCAATTATAAGAGCATTGCAAAATTTCCAGGAATTAGTTAAGCAAGTTGTCCAACCATTTGGTGATAGGAAACTGAGATAAACAGTCATGATAAAGGCCTTCTCCTACTGTGTAGAGACCTCACCAGCAGGTGGCAGACATTTGCAAGCACAGCCCTGTGTTTATGAGAGCCAGGAGAATAGGAGAAACATTCAGAAGGATAGTGATGGTCTCTTGAGGGGCTTAACTTGGAGGTTAAGGTGCAAGTCACTCAGGGTCATGCAAAACTTCCACTGGCTCAGTGACTCCTTACTAGCAAACTTGGATGAAATTCACAGGCAATAAAGGATGAGTTTAAGAGGAGTTTTTTATAGCAAGGTTTTAAAAATCAGGAAAAAAGCAGAGCCTTCGAGCCTGGGTTGCCAGGAAAAGGGAGAGGTACATCCAACAACAGGAAAAGTCCAGTGAGCTGCTGGTCTAGGGTCGTTCATACGGCAGAAACTGGGCAAAGACTGAGATCGTGCCTGCTGAGATAGGTTACTCTTCTAGGCCCATCAAGGGGCAGGCTAACTGGGATCTTGGAATGTTTTTCTGACATATCCAGGCAGCTGTGTCACTAAAAAGCTCATGCCCACATGAGTGATGACTCCCAAAACCTACGTCCCCTGAACTACTCCCAAAACTTGAAGACACTCCACTAAAGAGTTTCTTTTCCTCCAGCAAGTGGCTTTTAAAAAATTTTTTTCATACAATATATTTTGGTCATGGTTTTCCCCTCCCCCAACTTCTCCAAGATCCTCCCCACCTCCCTACCCACTCAACTTCACAATGCTCACTTCTCTCTCTCTCTCTCTCAAAAAAAAATCATAAAAATGAAAATCAAAACAAAAAACAGTAAGACAAAAAAAAAAATGCCAAAAAGGAAACAAAAAGGCTCCCACCAAAAAAAAAAAAAAGAGTTTGTTTTGTGTTGGCCGACTCTTCCTGTGCATAGGGACTCCCTGAGGTGTGGTTGGTACACCCAGTGAGACTTCACTGGAGAACACTGATTTGCCCTGTGCCAACAGGTAGCAACTACAAATAGTTTCTTTGTTAAGGCTGGGACCCCATGTCCACTCCCCCTTCTCGGTGCAGAGATCCCTCCTGCCTTGAACCTGTGTCCTGTGAGTGCGTCCGTAGTCTGTGCAAATTCACATGTTCCTCAGTCGGGCCATACCTGGAGGACACTCTTTCCTTAAGGTCCTCCATCCCCTCTGGCTCTTACGATCTTTCTGCCTCCTCTTCCACAAAGGTCCCTGAGCCTTAAAGAGAGGAGGGCTCTGATGATGTCCCACCGAAGGCTGAGTGCTCCAAAGCCTCTCACGCTCTGCACATTGTCCAGTTTGGATCTCTATGTTAACTTACATCTACTGCAAGAAAAAACTTCTCTGATGAGGGTTAACTGAGGCTCTGATCTATGGATTTACAGTATGTCATTAGGAGTCATATTGCTCTTTTCCTTTAGCAGAATAATAGCATATTTTTCCCTTAGGCCCATGGCCTATCCTTTCTTTGCCCCCAGCAATTGTTAACTGCTAAGCTTTTTAGAGCTTGTGTTTTACAGGGCTCCCTGAGCCATGACACTCACACATATACACACTTAAATTAGATATTGTTTAATTTGTATGACTGTTTTACATTATTCCTAATTATTTTTCCTTGCTTGTATGAATAAGTTTTGAAGCACATTCTCAAACTGCTCATTGATGGTTATGACTATGCAGTTGACATTTTTATTTCTTTTTTTTTTAAGATTTATTTATTATGTATACAATGTTCTGCCTGCATGTATCTCTACAGGCCAGAAGAGGGCACCAGATCTCACTACAGATGGTTGTGAGCCACCATGTGGTTGCTGGGAATTGAACTCAGGACCTCTGGAAGAACAGTCAGTGCTCTTAACCTCTGAGCCATCTCTCCAGTCCTTTTTTTTTTTTTCTTTTTTTTTCTTTTTTTTTTTTTTTGTTTTGTTTTGTTTTTTTGAGACAGGGTCTCAATAGGTAGCAGCCCCTGGCTAGCCTGGAATTCTCTATAGACCAGGTTGGCTATGTTGGCCATGAACTAACAGAGATCAGCCTGCCTCAACACCACTCCCCCAGCTAAACAATTGATATCTGCACACTGATGCTCTATCTGGTGAAATAACTATACTGTCTTATTAATTCTAGTAACTTTCAGAGCTGCTGGAATTTCTAGGCAGGCTCTCATGTCATCGACTAGCGAAGGCACCACTGAAGCACAGACAGTTCTGCTCCACTCTTTTGTCATATCAGCTGGCTTTGGAGCCCCTCCTGAGGGCCTGGGTCTCAGTCTCTGAACTCAATGATCTAGGAGGAGCTTATTTTTTTTTTAGGATTTTGGACCATCCAGTTCAGAGCTCCCTCCTGACTGTACAAGGGTAGTACACTTGGC
This sequence comes from Peromyscus eremicus, assembly GCF_949786415.1. NCBI lineage: Eukaryota > Metazoa > Chordata > Mammalia > Rodentia > Cricetidae > Peromyscus > Peromyscus eremicus. The sequence goes on from NC_081416.1 coordinate 50,400,494, forward strand.
CATTTAGAAGCGTTTCATCTCAGTGATCCCTAAAGAAAGAAAGAAAGGACCGGGAATGTGGCTCAGTGGTAAAGTATTTGCCCAGCACATACAAGGGCCTGGGCTCTATCCTCAGTAGTATAAAATAAAGTAATGGGAGTAGGAACTATTGTTACGACAATAGTCATTTTACAGATGAGAGGGAACCAGCTTCAGCAGTAATTCAGAGAGGACAACTCTGAAAACAGGGTTTGTTTTTACTCTTGTTAGGACTCGTAAGCTGGTCTAGGAGCGCAGCTAGATGAATTTAGTGAAGTTATGAAACAGGAGCCCCAATGTCCTCTCTCCCAGCCTCAGTACAATGACCACCATGCTACCCTGCCCCTAACTTCCCAGGTTAAGATCATATTCAAGAATAGGACAGTGTCAGCAGTGAATGAGTTTGAACAATGGCATGGCCCACCGTGAGTTTGAGGAGACCTAGTCAGACAGTGGTAATAATGAATGACTTAGGAATCCGAGTGCCACATACATAGTACTCAAATTTTGGGACCGTGATAATGTCAAACGAAAGCTCACAGATTTACATGCCTGGGAAACAAGATGTTTGGAAATTAAAGACACTTTTTTATGTCTATGTAGTTTATCATCTCTGGATTCCTCTCAGTCTGGGCTGCAAAGGATCCCAGCAGCTGCCTGGTAAGTCATGATGCCATTTCTTTGATGACCCATGACTCTTAAAGCAATAGAGTTGGCCCTAAGGACCATTCATTTGACTGAATAAATATTTATTTTACATAATTTGCCATGAAATTTAAAGCGTGGGCCCCCACTGTTAATGCAATCTGTTTCACAACCTGAATTTTCACAATGGAAACTCCCTTGTTGTTCTTGGCAACTAGGGAGCCCAGGCTTGGGGCGTGCATAGAATTTTAAACTCTGTATTCCTATCTCAAAAGACAAACTCTCACATCTTTCTCCAATACAATCAGACATTTAAGCAGGCATCAGCGAGCAATGGTTAAGATGGAATATGGGTTGCTGGTCTGCAGGCACTCTAGCTGTCACCTCCCCTGGATCTGTCTTCCTCCTTGGTTCCCAGGTCTGGACCTGAGGGTGGTGGGGGTTGGGCTATGACCCTGTACTCAAGTACACAAGACTCGGAAGGAGGCAAAGAGGCAGGGAGTGCAGGGCCAGGGCCCAGGGACGCCCTCATTTTGATGGCCACAGTCTGCAGATAGTCCGTTTGGCATCATCATCAGTGGCTTCTGCTTTCTTGACCTGGGTGTGGTGGGTCTGTGACATAATGCCACTGCCTTCCTGGGTGTGGAGGGCTGTGACATAATGCCACTGCCTTCCTGGGTGTGGTGGGTCTGTGATATAATGCCACTGCCTTCCTGGGTGTGGTGGGCTGTGACATAATGCCACTGCCTTCCTGGGTGTGGTGGGCTGTGACATAATACCACTGCCTTCCTGGGTGTGGAGGGCTGTGACATAATGCCACTGCCTTCCTGGGTGTGGTGGGTCTGTGATATAATGCCACTGCCTTCCTGGGTGTGGTGGGCTGTGACATAATGCCACTGCCTTCCTGGGTGTGGTGGGCTGTGACATAATACCACTGCCTTCCTGGGTGTGGAGGGCTGTGACATAATGCCACTGCCTTCCTGGGTGTGGTGGGCTGTGATATAATGCCACTGCCTTCCTGGGTGTGGTGGGCTGTGACATAATGCCACTGCCTTCATGACCATAGAAGTGGAGGGAATCAGCCTGTAGGGTCCTCCCAAGTTGGTTTCAGAGCCCCTTTGGTTATCTGTTTGACCCGGACAGTATCACTGAACTTGAACAAGGGGAAGCTGGTGGTGGACTTGGAGGTCGGCTGGGTCTCTCTGACAGTCCACTGGATAGCCTTTATGAGGGATTGGAAGGCCTGTAGTGACTTGAAAAAGGAATGGTTAGAGAGTCTCTCCAACTGCTGGTCTCTGAGCTGGGGAAGCAGTGGGGAAGGCCTTCCAAACATAATCTCATAAGGGGTGAATCCCTCCCTATGGGTGTTGCAGAAAGCCCACGACCTAAAACAAAACAAAGGAAGGATGTCTAGTTACCCTTCGCTGGACTATAAGAGAGTTTGGTTAGGGCTTTTTGTTTGTTTGTTTTTTAAATGTCCTGCTTATTCATTTTACCTGGCCAGAATTATGAGGCCTATATGCACAAAGAAGTTTCCAAACTGTACCTAAAGCTTTAGATATTACTTAGAAGATTTTGGCTATGAAAGCCAGGCCATTGTCAGACCGCATTGCTGGAGAGAGGCCAAATTGGGGGACTAGTTCCCAGAGAAGCTTTTTAGCTACTATTTGACAAGTTTTAGTCTGGGTGAGGAATGCTTCTACCCATCTGGAAAAGATATGTATAAAAACTAGCGTGTACTTGTATCCTCCTCCCCTTGCAGGCCAGAGCTCTGTGAAGTCTTTTCCCGGAGTTCGCTGGGGTGTTGGCCTCTCATTTGGACCCCTTCCTGGATAAGGGCTCTCAATTTTGCATTTGCTTGAGCATAAAACTGGCATTTGACTGAGATATCCCACGCCAGGCTGTCCAGTCGAGGTATAACACACCTTGGTTTGAGCAACTCAGAGTTTTTGGACCCCAGATGAGTAGCCTGAGGAAGACCAGTTACCAGAATCCTGACGGTTGTTTCTTGGAGAATGATCTTTCCCTCTGGTGTTCTCCACCAACTTGTGGGTTCAAGCTGTCCTTTTTTATGGCTTTCATCCTCTGTTTCCTTTTGGCTGTACCATGTAGTCTCAGGTCAAGGTATATCACAGGAATTCAACAGAATATCAATAGGCACCTCTGGTCTTAGGACCACATTTCTGGCAGCCAGATCAGTGGCTCTACCTCCTGCCTCAGGGGAGTCATCTTTTTAAAGTCCTTGGCAGTGGAAGATAGCAGTTTATAGGGGAAGCCACATAGCCTCTAGGAGGACCAAGATTTTTTTCTTTGTTTTCAATGTCCTCTGCCCTGGTGATGAGAAGCCCTGTTTCTCTACAGATCATACGTGGACATGTGTGGTAGTAGAAGCAGATTGGTCAGTTCTGTTCTCTGGGCTGAGGTACCTGCTTTGGGACCAAATAATTTCATTTAAAAATAATTACTGCAGCCCCATGAACCTGGTTTCATCTTTAATTAAGCTACCTCCATCCGTGTAGAGCATTGCATCAGGATCTTTCAGAGGGCTATCACCTGGAGACAGTCATGGATGAGCACCTGCTGGTCATTATCAGTCAAGAGAGTAGCATGAGTGATAGTGATGGGTTTTTCAAACAATACTCGAGGACAGTCCAGGAGAGGGACTTGCTATTGGTTCATACAGGCATTAGATAGCCAGAGTTCTGGTATTCCTTGGAGGAGGGCCTCAGCTACAGGGGAGGGGGGAGGATGCTGTGAGCGTAAGTCTGACCAGAGTTAACTTGTTTGCTTGTTTTCACTAGACTAGCAGTAGCTACCATAGCTCTTAGACAGATGGTCCATCCTGGGGCTACAGGGTCCAATCATTTGGACAGGTATGTCAAAGGTGTTTCCATGGCCCCAAAGTTTCAGTTAAACCCCCCCCTTTTTTTTTTGTTTTGTTTTTTGTTTTTTGTTTTTTTGAGACAGGGTTTCTCTGTAGCTTTGGAGCTTGTCCTGGACTAGCTCTGTAGATCAGGCTGGTCTTGAACTCACAGAGATCCACCTGCCTCTGCCTCCCGAGTGCTGGGATTACAGGCGTGTGCCACCACCGCCTGGCTTTAAAACCCCTTTTGCAGTGCTTTTGTTTCCTGGACAAACAGATGAAAGGGTTTTGAAAGATCTGGAAGTGCTAAGGATGGAGCCGAAGTCAGGGCTGTTTTTAAAGCCTCAAAAGCCTGTTGTTCAGTCTCAATCCAGATTAGAGGCTCAATGCACCCCTTGTTCTGGTGTATAGAAGCTTTTCCATTTCCTCAAACTCTGCTATACATAGGCACACCTAGGAACACTCAAACCTGTCTCTTAGTCTTTGGAGTTGGGATTTGAAGGATGGCAGCAATCCTACTCTGAGACAGGCCCCTTTTGCCTCCTCCAAACTGGTAGCCAAGATAGGTAGCCTCTGACATAAAAAAAAAAAAAAAAAAAAATGGTTGGGCTTTCTTATCCAACACTCTGTAGCCCACAGTCTGTACCTCTTACAGCAGTCCCTCAGTAGCCCTTTTACAATATATTTTATGTTGAGGTTTGGTTTTTGGTTTGGGGGGGGGTGTTTTGTTTTGTTTTGTTTTGTTTTTAGTTTTAGAGGCTAGAAGGAAGTTATCAACATATTGTGAAAGTATGGTCCCAGGAAACCTCTGCCAGAAGGACAGGAGATGAGCACTTAGTGTCTCATCAAACAGGGTTAAAGAATTTTTAAATCCTTGGGGCAACCTGGTCCAGGTAAGCTGCCCACTGTAACCTCCCTCTGGGTCTGTACATTGAAAAGCAAAGATTGGTTGACTTACCTCTGCCAATGGAAGGCTGAAGGATGCATCTTTCAGGACCAAGATAGTATACACCTGTTTCTCTAGAAGACTCAGACTCATGAGAGTGCATGGGTTTGTGAGGTAGATGGTCTTGACCTGCTTATCTCTTTCCTTAAATCCTGGACAAATCTATAATTAGAGGTCCCAGGCTTCTTCACAGGCAGGAGGGGTGTGTTCCAGGGTAACTGGCAGGGTACCAGGATGCCTGTCTCCCTAAGCTAGGCAATATGGACTGTTGTTACCTATTTTCCCTCCTTTTGTCTAAAAAGAAAGATTTTAACTCTAACATAGTATAACTATATACAACAAAAACAGTTATCAAGTAAGAATTAATTTATAATATTCAGTCTATTTATATTTAACAAATTCAGAGAAAGCATTTCATCATCCCTCTTAGTGACTCCACAGTTTTATACATAATTTACTTTCTATCATAACTAAAGAAAACTGCAACTATAACTATCTAGTCTTCAACTCTTATCAAAGACCCAGAAGGATGTAATATTATCTAACAACAGAGACATTTGGCTGCTTGGACAGTCACCCAAAGTTCCTCTGCAACATTGGGGCAGCCATCTTCAGCCTACAGGCCTAGAGTATCTGGCAGACTTTTCTATGAAGCAGGAATTTTGGACTGTCCTGTAGTTGGAAGGTTTCTCCAGTCCCACCAGGCCCCTGCATTCCCACAGCCTGCTTATAAAATAATCACTCAGAAGCTTATATTAATTATAACCGCTCAGCCACTAGCTCAGGCTTATTACTGATTAGCTCTTACACATAAATTAACCCATAATTCTTATCTATGTTTAGTGACTTGGTACCTTTTCTCAGTTCTGCCTTGTCATCTGGCTTCCTTTGTGTCTGACTAGCCACTCCTGACTCAGCCCTTCCTCTTCCCAGAATTCTCCTTGTCTGCTTGCCCCACTTATACTTCCTGCCTGGCTACTGGACAATCAGCATTTTATTAAATCAGTGTACAAAAGCATTATCCCACAGCACTGTCCTGCCTTGTTTTGGCAAAATTCATCAGTCACTTTCCTGTGTATCCAGCAGAATATCTGATAGACTCTTCTGTGAAGCAAGATTTTGAAGGACTGTCCTGACTTGTTTTGGCAAACTTCAACACTCACTTTACTGTGGGTCCTGAATGTCTAGGCTGCACAGCACATTGTCAGCAGGCAAAAGCAAGAACAATTTCTTTGCCTGTTGGCTAACCTTGCCACAATGAATATAAACTCCATAAGGAGTTTCCTCAATGCCCATCATTGCTGAAGTAAATTGATACTGCCAGGAACAGATGTGTCTCACTGTCATGAAAAACTTTATGTTAACAAAACATTCTAAATACCATTATTCTGTAGGTCTTTGAAGGACCATCTATCTATCTAAAATATATCTCTATATGATATGGAAAGCATACCTCACATATCTACAATTTTGATTGTTATAAGTAACTAACCACTAACCCATTTCCTGATTATCCTATATAGTTTATAATAACAACTTTCAAAAACTAGAATTTTACCTTACATTTTTAAATAAACTGCACAGGTATAATACCTCAAACAAGAATAGAAACATATATACAATATGTTGTAACAAATATAACCTTAAATTTTTATCAATATACAAAAATCCTTTAAATAAGAGTAGAAACATATATACAGTGTAACAAAAATAACTTTAAATTTGTATCAATATACTATATTCTCCTAAATGATAACAAACATCCATAACCCACCAAATAACCAAAAACCACCCACACCCTTCTTGGGAATGTGAGCATCGTGTTCTCCACACTGCTTCCTGCTGTCTGTGGATGAAGTATCTTTAGGGTCCCAGAGAGAAAATTTGAGATAATGACCAAGTCCTGGGAAGACCAGCAGTAGCCTTTGCTGATAGATATCACCTGTCAAGTTTCAGGAGGTCTTGCCTGATCAAACCTGATCCATATTAACCCTGAATCAATCGCCTTTCATCTTCTGTGGGACAAAAACTCCAAAGCATTTTTTATTTCCATTTGAAAAATACATTTTTGACTTCTTTTTTAAAGTTAAGACGGCCATAAAGAATCTAGGTTGGTTCAGTTTTGCAGTCCTGTCCACAAGCCCCTGTCTGCCAGCAGCTGTTGTTTGATTGTCAGCACTCAGAAAATTCAAAGTCAACACACTACTACACAGGGTCCAGACTCCCTGTGTATTTCCATCCTACGTGGCTTTTTCCTTTTACTCTCTCTTTAAAGACTTTTTATAAACTACTCATTTTTTTTTTCTGTGACTATACCTTTTTTCTTTTCTTAAGCCTACACACATTATTAAACGCACTGTGACCTATTCAGAGGTTTTTCCATCTGGATATCTTTTACTGCATATCTCTAGTCTGTTTTGACCACAGAAGCAAACTTTAGACTGCTAAGGTACACCTGGATTCACACATGCAGCTCTCAGCTGGCTCTGCCTGCTCCTCGGGTCGTGAAAACCTAAAACTCACTGCCAGGTTGGAGGTTAGGTTGGAGGTTCACGAGCAAGAGCTGCATTAAACCTTCCTAGCTGTAGAAGCTGGTACCTGCATTGCCACAAGTGGTTTTATTTAGAGCTGCTGGCTGAACAGCGCTACCTCTTAAAGGAGCCATGTCCTTTTTCTTTTCTTTTTTTTTTTTTTAAGCTTTCTCAGGCACTATGGAAATTCGAGCCCCACATTGGACACCAAATTATTGTTGCTTGTTTTATTGCTGTTTGTCTTTTTGAGGGCCTGCCACCCAGCTCCCAAATAAATCACACATGGAGGCTTATTCTTAATTATAAATGCCCGGCCTTAGGTTGGCTTGCTTCTTGCCAGCTTTTCTTAACTTAAATTATTACATCTATCTTTTGCCTCTGGGCTTTTATCTTTTTCTATGTCCATATATCTTTCTTTCTTACTCCATTGCTGGTTGTGTAGCTAGGTGCCTGGCCCCTTGAGTCCTTTTCCTACTCTGGCCCCTTCTTTTTTCCTCCCAGATTTCTCCTTCTATTTATCCTCTCTGCCTGCCAGCCCTGCCTATTTCTCTCTCCTGCCTCACTATTGGCCATTCAGCTCTTTATTAAACCATCAGGCGTTTTAGACAGGCAAAGTAACACAGCTTTGCAGAATTAAATAAATGCAACATAAACAAAAGTAACACACCTTAAAATAATATTCTACAACAATGGACTGCAATTTCCCTTTTTGTTTCCAGGGTCACTGGGTATTGTTTAATCTGGATGGAAGTAGTTGAACTGGTTAGTTGGACAATTATAGGAACTTGGGGTTGGGCCAGTCCTGGGAGGTTGGTTTCTGCCCATACTCCCGGGGAATCTTTGTTTTAAATCTGAGAGATAGTCCAACTGTATCTTTTGATTGGGGACAGGACTTTCAGATAGGAGACATTGTTCTGAAGAAGGCAGGACACCAAAATTTTTCTGGGTATCTGTAAGTCTAACTGCATATCATCATCAGAGAGGGTGACAATGGCTTTTAGTTTATGTAAAAGGTTTCATCTCTCAGTTGGCTCCCTATTGTTAAACACCTTTTCATCTACCTCCAGCAACTGGGACCTACTTGTACCTTTAACTTTTTCTAACTTTTCTAACTTTTTTCTAATATCTGAGGCCAATTGGGTGACAAAGGCAATCTCTTTTAGCAGCTGTCTTCAATCCTTCTAGTGAAAATTGTTTAAAGTACCCTTGGCCAGTGTTAGACAGAGGGAAAATCTGTTCTTCCTGGGCTGCATTGTCTGGCAGCAATCCTCACACCTAACCCAGAGGCAGTTTTTCTGCTTTTCTCAGAGAATGGTGGGTTTTAAGTTCTCCAATTATATGAATCACTGATTGAAAGGGAACATAATTTCCTCTTTTCTCACCAGGCACAGGCCTGGGGGATCTCTTCCCTTTCCCTAGGACTACTTAGAGCAAGTAGGGTAGGGAATGGAGGAAGTTTACAACTTGGGGAACTATTTCTCCCTTGATGTGTGCATTCTGCTGAGACGGCAGGGGCCCCTGGATGAGAGGCCTCCTCCCCACCCCCACACACGGTCTAGGAGTCAAACAACAAAACAAGAGAGTGCTCTGGGAGTGAGACAGGCAGAGGTTTGGGGTTTCACTGGGCAACCTGGCAGAGCTAGAAGGATTCAGATCCCCAACAAAAGGTCACAGGTCTTAAGCATGGGGCAGGGGGGTCACACACCAAAGAAAGCCGCTGGTCAATACAGGGAAACAGAACTGACAGAAACACATAGACACACAGAGAGGCACATAGTAAAGACAACCAAGATGGCCACCACACACTCATACACCTGAACAGACTAGGGGAGTCCAGTGATCTCACATAGATCCCAGACATTGGATCAGCAGCCATGCCCAGCCTTTCTTTTGTGTCCTAAACAGCAGGCCCCCTAACCAGAGTTACCTCCAGAGATGACAAATCAGATAACACTTTTTGAAGGAAGTTTAGCTGGGGTATCAGAGAGGCCCAGACCACTGCAAGCAACAAGACCCTGAGTTTCTAGCACAAGGTTGGGTTCTTTCCACAGGACTTTTCATGGTAGGGGTAGAAAATGGGGAGGAAGGGTTTAAATTAAAGATGGCTCCAGCTGAGACAAGATGGAGGAATCTTTTTCTCTTGTCCTGTCACAAGAAAAAAGTCAGGCTTTGCCTCAAATCACCCAGGGAATATGTGACAGAGCTGGGACTTAAGTCCAGAATTCTCTGGTTCCAAAGCTGTGTTGAAACCCATTGCATTTGCTACTGCTACATAATGAATCAGATCTCAAAACAAAATAAAACAAACAAAAAGCATTTAGCAATTTGGAAAAGCCATGAAAATTTGCTTTGCAATAACCTAGGAGTGTTCTGCATTAAACAGAAAGCCAGACCTGGGCCAAATGGGGATGAACATGTATTTCAGTCATCTCCCCAAGGTATTTCCTACTTTTTTCATTAGCTGGACATGAACAAGTATATCTGGAACAACTGTAGCCCCGACCATAAGGTATAGGTCCCTCTGTCCCCTTGTACCTTTGAAGTGGTATTCCTCATCTCAACAGCCAGAGAAGAGCATGGTTGTCCATTGACCTGAGCTGCAACCTTATGGAGCCTCAGCATAAATGCAGAGCTGGTTCCAGGACCTCCTTCCCCTTGTTTCCTCTACATGGCTTCTGTGTTTAAGGAAAGTGGTAGATAAAGAGCAGGGTTATTCACAAAAGCATTTCCAGATTCCTAATCCCTGGTCTGCAAGTCCAGTTTCTGCTACCTGGGTCTCCCTTACAAAAGGAGCACCCTCTCAACTCCCTAACATCAAGTCATCTCACATTGTCCTTGAAATGAAAGATAAACAGCGCTAGTTACGGTACTGGTTACTACATGGAAAGGTCATGGTCATGACAGAACCCAGTATCAGTATTCAGAGCTTTTCATTAGGAGGAATGGGGGGTGGAGAGAGGAGAACCAGGCCTGGAGAGGAAAGCATGTGCAGAGAGAAGGAAGATGGGGGGGGAAGAGGGGGGGGTCTGCATCCGGCTTTTTAAAGGTTCCCGGTGAACATGCACAGGCAGGCTTATGGAGCTACACCATGCATGCGCTGATTGCGTGACCATGCCTCGTACACGTAGTTGCCAGCACACACTGATGATATAAGACACAAGGCCCTTTGCTTAACTCCTGAACTGTGCATGTGTGGCCATGCAGCTGGACTGAGGGCAGAATTCCAACATTCCAGACTTTTTGCTTATTATAAAAAAGGTGAGTGAACAGGAATAGGGGCGTTGTTTCTCCCGGAAAAACTGCTTCCAGCTGACTTGGAGGGCGTCGATTGGCTCTTGGGGGGGAGGGAAGGGGGTTTCTGAGGTAGACAGGCGTCCTGGGATGGTGGGCTGTCCTGCTGTCTCGGAGCCGTTCATCTTTCTTGGCTTGGCACTCTGGCTGCTTTTGTGTCTGACAGGATGCTCCAGGAAGGTTTGGATTTGGCACTTATCTTGAAGTAGATCTGACCTGTCCAGATGGACTTAAGCTGGTTTCTGGAGCTTGGGAAAAATTTTGAACATATTAAGAAGCAGCCATGAGAAAATTAAAGTCTTGGGCTGATGACCATTGCAGTGTTTGGTACTCTGCTTGTACTGGTTAGTGTTAATAAGAGAGACAGAGAGATTGGAACATGTTTTTAATTTTTTTAACCTGAGATAAGCTTTATCAGAGACAGATTATTTTAAGGCACCTGCTTCCTTTACTAGTTTAGCATCCAGGAGACACAGGTGATCAATTGTTGAGAGCATTTAATAGTAATAGATGGTTATATTAAAGTCTGTTTTTGTAGAGCCCAGACACTTTTGGGTCTGGGGATGTAAATACCTTTTAACTGTTACAGTTTCTTACTTGATGATCCCTGGACTCCAGCTCTGTGGTGGTCCTGTAACAATTAGCTGAGCAGTTAATTAGAAGAGGGAACTGGGAAGAGAAAAGCTTGTGGGATGAGAACCCATTCTTTTGGAATTAGGAACAAGGCAGAGAACAGGGCCCTGTCTGTGTGCATGAGGAGGAGAAGCACTGTGACAGGTCTGGAGTGAGGCACATGGAGGGAGCAATGAAATGACAGCTCCTATCTTAGCTGGAAATTTTTTTCCCATTAAGTAACCCTGAAATACAATTAGGTCTGGTGAGGTGGGTAAGGTTGTTTTCTCTTCCCCAACAATAGGGAAACGAGGAGAGGTGGGACCCCAGGACTGAGTAAGTGGCTCCGGTGTCCAGGAGGAAAGAAACGGATCACTTCTATGCTGTGTTCTGGGTTTCCTGAAAGCCATAGCCAAGCCTAGAGGTCTGCTGGAGGACTTAGTTTGATGCTCCCAAGCCCCTTGGTGCCTGGGTGCAGTCAGCTGACCAGTTGTCTCTCTAGGTGGCACTTTGAACAAGGCTCAATTGAAGGCCTGGCAGGGTACTCACTAGCCTGTGTGGCCTTTTCTTTCCCCCACACTTAAAACAGGGATCCAGCGGCTTACATGAGCTAGTCGGATAGCGTGTGTCAGCACTTGGCAATTCTGTTCTTGGGCTTTTCCATCTCTCCCCTGGTAAACCTTAAATGCCACAGCTGAAACTTCCACCTGTGGGGTCAGGAGCCTTGCTCTCTAGGTGCTTAAGGTTTAGCCCTTATATCAGGGAGGTCTGGAAGACGAGACAGATTTTATTCCATGTCTTGAAAAAAATTTTTTGATAATCCATTGGCTTGAGGACAGCTTTAGAAAGACCCACCAGGAGGCAGGCTATAAACTGATCTCTGACTAAAGAGCCATCCTGATTACTGTGATCCCCATGTGGGTCCTGATCCTAAACTTATTTGCAAGCATCCTAGCCTGCTTTCAGACCCATCAGTACTTCTCAGGGCAGCTTGAGAATGAGTGGGAGGAGTTAAGGTGAAAGCCAGGGTTGGGTTTCAGAAGCGGCCCACCCAATACTGGAGATCCCGCCCAATACCAGAGATCCCACCCAATACTGGAGATCCCGCCCAATACTGGAGATCCCGCCCAATACCAGAGAGCCTGCCCAATAACAGAGAGCAGAGCGGAAGTCAGATAGGCAGAATTGGTAGCACATGGCAGAGAAAGAATCAGAAATGGAGAGGAGAAGGGTTCAGGACTTAGGTAGAAAGCTTGGGGATAAGGTAATTCTTCTCATTTGCCCATTCACTGGCAGAAGTTAGATAATTCCCGTGAAATATCAGGGTTGAAGCTGCTGTTACACAGACAAATTTACTGGTATCTGGGGATATTTAAGGCATTTGTCAGAGGAGGAATGAAACCATGAGAAGGAAGGCCCCACGTCCCATGGCTGCAGCTGAGAGAGAAAAGATAAAAAATTAAAATAACAAACAGGATCCCTAGGCTCCTATTTCAAGCGTCCTTGAGAATAGGTAGTCTGTGGACTGGCGTTAACAGCACAAATTACCCAGTCATCGTCACGAAAAGGGCAAGGGCTGGGGCATATGTAGCAGAGGACCCCCCAGGGGCCCAGACAGCATCCAAAACTTCATCAAGATTGAATGTGTCATGGTACGAAGCCGAGGACCCCCTAGGGGTCCGGTGCAAGGAATATAGCTCAGGCTACAGTTGTGGGAAGTGGCGGGGGACTCACCAATCTTGGCGGCACATGTGGTGTGCGCAGAGCAGTCCAGCGGCTGGGCAAATGAAAAAAGCGGAGTGGGAGATCGCAGGTCCAGTGAACCTCTGTATAGGTTGCCAATGCTCAGCCCCAGATGCAAAGAGGTTGGAATGGTCTATTCGAGTCTTCGGCACCAATAAAATGAACGGTAAACGGCACTGGTTATGGCACTGGCTACCTCGTGGAAAGGTCATGGTCACGACAGAACCCAGTATCAGTATTCAGAGCTTTATTTAGGAGGAATGGAGGAGGGGGAGAGAAGAACCAGGCCTGGGGAGGAAATCATGTGCAGAGAGAGGGAAGATGGTGGGGAGAGAGAGAGAGGGTGGGGTCTGCATCTGGCTTTTTAAGGATTCCTGGTGAACATGCACAGGCGGGCTTACGGAGCTACACCACGCATGCACTGATTGTGTGACCACACCACGCACACGTAGTCACCAGTGCACTGATGACATAAGACACAAGACCCTTTGCTTAACTCCTGAACTGCGCATGTGCGGTCATGCAACTGTAGTAAGGGCAGAATTCTAACAGTCCTTCAATGTCCCAACAAGACTGGTCAAACACCACCTACATCCTCTGGGGAACCCATTGCCCTTGCCAAGCAAGAGGTGTGGCATTCCTGGGCCTCTCCATCTTGCTCGGATGTCTGGCTTCTAATTGAAATCTCTGCTTCACTTTCTTTGCCTGACAGCTGCCCCAGACTCAGCCCAGATATGACATCTTGATTCTTCTTTATTTTCTTCCCCAGAACCCCACTAAAGGAAGCAGACTGAGTAGAGACAGGCAGTAAACAAAGCTTGTTGATATCTCAACATGGAGAAGCAGAGCCCTCACACCTGAAAATCTTCCCCAGCCAAACTTGCCAACCCAGGCTCCAACTCCAGGCTCACCCTCAGCGTCCTTACTGTAACACAAATCTTAAATGGTCTTATTAATAAAAACAAACCCAGAGCTAGGTATTGGGGTGAATGCTGAAATATCAGAGAAACAGAACAAGTCACATCCAACCTTACCTTGCCAACTTCTCAGCTGACCCTGTTTCCTCAGACTGAATGTCTCTGAGTCTTCATTCCAAATTGATCTCAGCTAAACTGCTGCTCAAAAGCCTAAAAGCTTTAAAAGCCTAAACGCCCCTAGTTCCTAGTCTTCATGCCTTATATACTTTTCTGCTTCCTGCCATCACTTCCTGGGATTAAAGGTGTGTGTCATCACGCCTGGATGTTTACAATGTGGCCTTGAACTCACAGAGATCCAGATGGATCTCTGCCTCCGGAATGCTAGGATTAAAGACTAAAGACGTGTGCTACCACTACCTAACCTCTATGTTTAATATTGTGGCTGTTTTGTTCTCTGACCCCCAGATAAATTTATTGGGGTGCACAATTGCACAATATATCAACCACACCTTATCTTCTTACTGTCTCTTCTCAGGGCAAGCTTGGTGTCCCTGCTTCTTCTGCAGAGCAGGCCAGCAACCTCACCTTGCCTCCAAACAGCCTTCCAAATCTCATTGCCTCCCTCAGCTGCTTAGCCAGGTGTTGATATTCTCCCAATGGGTGGTTCTTGCCCTAAAGAGACATGGCATGAGCAATCATTATCTCATGACCCCAGGGTAAACTAACAGGCTTCTGCTCCAACCAGCCTGGCCCTCTCCTTTCTGCCCTGCTCCTCTTGTCCTATGTCCTGAGTCATCCCAAATGCTGAGCTGTGACATTCCCCTCCCTTTGTGTCCTTCAGGTGAGCACCAACATCGGCATGAATGTCATCAGTTCCATCTTCTCCCTTTTGGGCATCATTATTATCATTGTAGATCTGTGTGTTTCCAGCTCTAGTCTTAATTCACTGACGGTGAGCAATACAGCTGATGGGTCTCAACACTCCTTCAGGATTAAGAGAGCTTACACAGTTGTTCCTAGAGCAGGAAGGAATTGCAACAGAATTCCATCCTAGTATGATCCATAAATTATATAACTTCCTCCAAAATCCTGCAATTGCTAAGACAATCACAATGTTCCTCACACCAAGTGATGAGTCTGAGATTAAGAGGCAAATGGTCTGGGGGTGGAGATATGGTTGTTTGCCTCAAGCTGCAACCTGGTCCTCTTTCAGGACTAATCAAGCAGACCAAAGAAACCTGGCAGAGCAAGAGACCTATCTACAGGGATGAGGACAGTCCTCAAGGAGAGCTTCCCTGTAGGCCCCAGAAGAAGCCTAATCTAACTGACAAAAGTTGGCCTTGACAGGACATGGCAGGAAACTAGGCAAGGTTGTTGGCATCTGAGTCCAGCCCTAGGCAACAGGATGAACTGACAAAGAAGTAGAATAGAAATTTAAGATTCCAATAGGCCTGAAGCCAAATCCTGGTGTCCCATCTTCTGCTGAAGGAGAAGAGTGGGGAGAAGTACTCCTAGAACTCTGCCTCCACAATGCACTATGGTAAGGCCACAGCAGGAAGTACGCTGAGGTCAGTCCTGCTCTCAAAGCTCTCATTCAGGCAAGACCACAGAGATCAAGCTAAGACAGCCAAAGCCAAGCAGATCTGACGATACATCACCACTGGTACATCACCAACTCACAGTAAGGACCCCAGCCCCTCATATAGGTTCACAGTCAGGGTACTTGTTAGGGTACATCACAGTTAGGGGTCATCTCAGAAGTAAACTTTAAAACAAGTAGTTTTGTAGAGAGAAGAAGTAAACATGAACTCAGGGCAAAGAATCTAGGGTACTTACACACCAACCCTTACTAGTCATCAATGGAAGACTTCTCTCCAGAGGATTGTTTGAGCTTCAGGCTTGTGGTATAAACAGTAAAGTGGGCTCCTGAGGCCGTGAAAGTCCACAATAAAGAAATGCAGTGGCTGACAGGTGGAAGTTGAGGTACACTGAATGGATGTGGCAAAGGTGCCTAAAGGTAGCATCTATACCAAAACACCACACACAGAGGGGACCTTCAGTGTTCCAGATGAGGCATATGGCATTGACTTTAGGAGAGCTACAAACGTAGACTGTCATCCAGTCAACCCTAAAGACTGAAATGCCTCCATTTCCTCTCTGCCCCTAGGATTGTCTGAAGGCAATCTCTGGGGGTCTCCTCCCCTTTGCCCTCCTGGAATTCATCATCACCTGTATGATCTCACATTTTGGGTGCCAGGCTGCCTGCTGGCCCCATTTTGAGGTGAGTGTTGGACTTTATTCCAGGAATCAGAGCCTACTCTGGAGAGGTTTAGCAAGAGGTGACTAGAGTTTGAGAAAAGTGAGGAGTGAATGGGGTGTATCAAATAAGTTTTGGTGAATAGCAAACTACCTCAAAACCAAATACCTTCAAACAGCAAGCATTTACTTCAGCAGTTCTCAACCTGTGGGTCATGGCCCCTTTGGGGGTCACATATTAAATATTTATATTACAATTCATAACAGTAGCAAAATTACAGTTATGAAGTAGCAACAAAATAATTTTATGGTTGGAGGTCACCACAACACGAGGAACTGTATTAAAGGGCCAAAGCATTAGGTTGAGAACCACTGATTTATTTGGTTCTTGGTTCTGAGTATCATCTACTTGTATGGTGATACATGGTTTGCTCTTCAATTGATCTCAGATGGATTCAATCTTCTAAAAAAACAAAAAAAAAAAAGCAAACCACGTTTATCCCCATCCCAGGAGTCCCAAGCATCCCATCCAATTCCATCACCATGCTTGAAGTCCACAGTCCAGTTTTGGAATAGAATATGGATCTTCTTGACACAGCAACCTAGAAACTAAAAATATTTGGGGGCTGAGAATGTAGGCTGAGAGTTTGGTTGGCATACAAGAAGCCCTGGATTTGATCTCCTGTATTGCATGAACTAGGCATGGTAGTACACACCTGTAATCCCAGAACTTGGGAGGCAGAGGCAGGAAAATCAGAAATTCAATGTCATCCTTGGCTACTTAGCAAGTTTGAGGCCAATCTGGACTACATGAGACTCTTGTCTCAAAAAAAATAACAATAATAATAAAAACAAGTTCTGTTAACATACCCAACAGAGTCTAGTGAGACAAGAACCAGATAAGTCAAATACTCTCTCCCATTCAATAGAGAAAGACCTTATGAGAGGCTCAGGGTGGTCACTGCTCCATAAAATTCTAAAATCCTACGGAGCAGTCTAGAGATATGGCTCAGTGGTTAAAAGCACTGACTAGAGGACCCAGGTTCAATTCCCAGCACCCACATGGCAGCTCACAACTGCCTGTAACTCCAATCCCAAGAGATCTGATGCTCCCTTCTGCACTCTGCAGGCACCAGGCACGCACATAGTGTACAGTCATGAGTGCAGGCAAAACACCCATACACACCAAATAAAATAATTCTTTTTATTTAATCCTGAGAAGTAATATGACCCCCATGGGGGCAGAGAACGTTCCTTGGTTAGGAATCAGTTCGGCTTTGAGGAAGGCCCCGCCATTACTTTGTCCTGCTTCCTGGATGCGTCTCCCTAACCCACTGTTCCCCGGGGTCTTGACCTCTAGTCTCTTGGCTACTGTGAACAACAGTTTCCCTTTCTCATAAGAAAGAGTCCACCTTTCTATCTTTGGAGAGATGGGCAATTACCTTATCATATTTGTACTTTGAGTAACATCAGTTCCTATTTAGTGGGCTTTTTGCTAGTGCAAGTCCCTCAAAATCTCTGGGGATGCTTTGTGTACCAGATTATGGCTTTTGCAACTTGACAAAAGCCTCATCTTTGGTTGTGTTCTAAACAGACCTCTCTCTAAATCTACCAACACCCATTTTGAGATCAGGCCTCTCCGGGACCAAGCCCATAAGATTTTTAGAAGCTTTTCAGTGTAAGCAAGGGGCCTCACTAAAGGCTGGAGACATGGTTCATTCAGTCAGTAAAGTGCTGGCTGTCCAAGCATGAGGACCTGAGTTCAGATCCCCCAGCACTCATATCAAGAGGCAGGTTCTGCAGCATATGTCTGTAACCCCAGCACTGGTGGTCAGGGGAGGTGGAACAAAGACAGGCAGATGGAGCTCATTGGCCAGCTAATCTAGACAATCATTGAGCTCCAGTGATTCAGTGAGAGACTCTGCCTCAAAAATAAAGTGGAGAGCAGCTGAGGAAGACACACAGTGTCAATCTCTGGCCTCCACACACGTGTACACACAGTCACATGTACACCCATGCACTTGTGCACACACACACATAAATAGATACACAGTCTTACTTAGCACAGGGTTGTATAGACACAGTCCTTTCTGTGTGGGTCTAATCCTAACTTGACACTTGTTGCTAGGCTTAAATCTTACTTTAAATATCATTTCTCCATTGGTAACTTCAGAAATCCAGTCCTAAGATGTAATAGCTCATACAACAGGCACTTAGCTCATGAGCTTCTGGGCCTCGCAGCAGGCAGTTCTAATCTGCTGGGATTGCCGAGTTGACAGTTGATTGCTGAGATACCCAGTGGTTGGGTGATCTTGCAGACACACACACATGTGTCTGGCAGTTAGCAAGCTGGTTGTGAATAGGAAAAAAAAAAAAAACTGGGTCACTTATCTCATTATTCGTCAGGTCAGTCCTGCCTGCTTTCTGTTCCAACGAGCAGCAAGAAAGATCAAGCTACAGTAGGCAGATATGTCACAGGCCTCTACTTATACCCCCATTACTATTACCTCCTTAGCCAAAGAAAGTCATGTGACTAAGCCCAGTATCAACGAGAGAGAGTCTACCCCAGGCATGGAAAGGGGAAGGGAAAGAAGTTGCTACCTTTCTTGAAGTTCACTACAGAGGACACTGATGCCTTCCTGTCCTTTGTCTTTCAGAATATGACCATGGTCTCAACCATGTTCAGTAGCAACACAGTCAACACGTCCAATGGACCTTTCAACATGACCAATGGACCTGTCAATACGACTGATAGACCTGTCTATACGACCAATGGACCTGTCTATACGACTGATAGACCTGTCAACATGACCAATAGACCTGTCTATACGACCGGTGGACCTGTCTATACGACCGGTGGACCTGTCTATACGACCGGTGGACCTGTCTATACGACCAGTGGACCTGTCTATACGACCGATGGACCTGTCCATACGACCAATGGACCTGTCAACATGACCGATGGACCTGTCAACAGCACCAGCCCAGACAGTGACACCAACATCCCAGTCCCCAGTAATGCTCCCCCTGGACACTCATAGAAAGATAGAGATGATCTTGACCAGGAATAGCTGACAGAATACCCATTTCAATGACATGGAAGTACCTCTGCAACAGTAGCTTTGCTTCCACATGAAACAACTGAGACCTTGGCCCTGGCATAACCACTAGGCCAAGATGAACACCCATTTTTCCCCCCTCTTCACTCTTAAGCTTCCCTTTGGTTTGTTATTAGTGTGCTTTTTCAATTCATAAATGTTTCCCTTTGACTCTAGGTGTCTTTTAACTTGAACAAACTGCATCCGAGGATGCGTTGTTTCCATTCTGTTGTTCCACGTGTATGCTTACTATTGAGAAGTCAACTCGAAAGTAGTGGACAGGCCAACTGTCAGTTCTGCCTCTAGTTGCCCCCCCCCCAACTCTAATCCTGAAAGGTGACTTCCCCCACCCGAGGGACATGGGAGCAGCGCAGAAAGCATGCATGGCCCAACCCTGGTGTGTGTCCCCAGCACTCCTGGGTGTGTGGGAGACAGCAAATGGGCACCAGACTGCCTGCTGGAACTGTGACAAGCAAGCCACCCAAGCCCAACAAAAGGCTGAGCGTGTTAAGCAATGGGAGAGATGCCAATTTAAAACCCTGTATTACTTATACGAAGGGGCTCTATAACAGGGCCTTTCAGACCATAGTAGTCCCTCACTGCTCTCCAGCCCCCTCTTCTGTCCTTCTGTCTTTTCCCAGAATCCTTACAATGGACAACATGGACATGGTCCTGGTGCCGTTCAACAGCATGACCATGGCCCCTTTCAGATCCCCAAGGCTGTTTCCAGCTGAAGAATCTACAAAGACCAAAGAGCCTTTCTTTCGCTAGTGTGACCCCGGCTCCTGGCACTGCTTCATGGAGTGCCTATGTTTAAGCATTTCTTTTTATTTCATGTGTGTGTGTGTGTATGTGTTTGATGTATACACAGGCACATATTGGTGCAAGGATGTGTGTGAGTGTGCTTGTACATGTATGTGTATGCATGCAGAGGACAATTTCAGATGTTTTTTCTCAGGTACTCTCCTCCTCCTCTTCCTTCCCCTCCTCCTTGAGACAGAAGCTTTTTACTGGCCTGGAACTCACCAAGTAGACTAGGCTAGCAAGTCTAATCTGCCTGTTACATCTCCCCAGGTCTAGGACAACATCACACGCCATCATGCTGGACTTTATTTTTAACATGGACTCTGGGGACCAAACTCGGGTCTTTGTATGTGTAAAGCAAGCACTTTGCCAACTGTCTCTTCAGCCCTCGAGCATCTCCTTTCCACCTGCAATAAGGAAGGGTGATAAGAGCAAAAAAATAAGAAGATTCAAAAACTTCCATTTTGCAGTAGCCACTAGCCTGAAGCTCCCCATAGTCAACTCCTGTGACACATCACATGACAGTCACCAGAGGGCCCTGAGAGTGCCATAGTCTTTACAAATGGGGTTCTTAAGTCCACTCAAATGCATTCTAGTACAGTAATCACAGTACTAGGACGTAAAGGGCAGTGGGCAGCCAACATGTGAACAGTGTGCCTCTACTGCACTGTCCACAGAGACTGAAGGTCCAACAGTAATTAGAGAGACATCCTCGGCCCATCTCTCACAAGAGGAAACTGGGACTCAGAGGGAAAAGGCTCTGTTTTGTCCTGTTGCTATGACAAACACCATGGCCAAAAGCTACTTGGGGGAGGAATGGTTTTATTTTAGTTTACAGCTCCTGGTTCATCATAGAAGGAAATCGGGGCAGGAATCTGGAGGCAGGAACCACGTAGGAATGCTGTTTCCTAGCTTGTTCTCTGGCTGTTTCCCAGGCTGGCCTCAAATCCCTTGTAGCTGAGGATGACCTTAAACTCCTGATCTTCCTGCCCTCATCTCCTAAGTACTAGGGTGACAGGGATGCGCCACCATGCCTGACTCCGTTCCTGTTCTGAAATTTCGGTGTCCCATAGGGGAAAGAGAAGTCTCTCTCTTCTCTCGCCTCTGAAGTTTCCAGAATCTTTCAAGTCAGCAAACAGTAGACAGATTAACAGGTGAAAATATATTCAAATTTATTAGGTGCCTGTCATAGATCCTCACAAATTCCCAAGGAAGAAGAGCTAGATGGCAAGAAATAAGCCGCTGAGGCTTGGAGGGAAGGGGCAGCAAAGGGCTGAGGAGAGTGGAGGAAGGGTACAGGCTGGACAAGGGTCTCAATGCAGGAACACAGATCAAGTTTCTCTTGGCTAATAAAAGTTGTAGGCAATGGCTTGTGACAGCCTGTGGTGTTGACCTTCAGTGAGTGTCCTATGACATTAACCACCCCCCTTAATAAGATGGGGGCACAACTCATTGCAATGATAAGGATGTTTATTTACTCCTTGAGGGGAGCCTGCCACCCAGTTCCCAAATGAATCACACATGGAGGCTTATTCTTAATTATAATTGCCTGGTCTTAGTTTGGCTTGTTTCTAGCCAGCTTTTTCTTAACTTAAATTATCCTGGCTACCTTTTGCCTCTGAGCTTTTACCTTTCTCTCTTTCTGTATTTCTTTTCTTTCCTTCTTCTTCCATGTCTGGCTGTGTGACTGGGTGGCTGGCCCCTAACATCCTCCTCTCCTTGTTCTCTTGCTTTCTCTTCTTTTCCTCACAGATTTCTATTTATCCTCTCTGCCTGCCAGCCTTTCCTATCCTTTTTCCAGCCTCACTATTGGCCCTTCAGCTCTTTATTAGACCAATCAGGTGTTTTAGACAGGCACAGTAACACAGGTTCACAGAGTTAAACAGGGGCAACATAAAAGAATGCAACACATCTTTGCATCATTAAACAAATGTTCCACAGCGTAAAGAAATGTAACACATCTTAAACTAATATTCCACAACAAAGAGGGTGAGAGACACAGGAGGGCTGAAGGTCAGAGACCTTGGTTCTTCCTTAGCTCAGAGATTAACATGCCAACAAGCTATGCTCTGGAGTGTCTCTTTCCTAAGCCCCAGACAGTGCCTATGGTTGCTGGTATTAGATGATCAGGCTACCCCAACGATTATCCCAGGAGATTTGGACATGGGGAAAGAGGCATCAAGATTAACATGAGAAGCCAGTGGGCAGAGACTGGGAACCTCCCTACCCAGGCTATAGGTAAGGAACAGAGTAGCACCACATACCCATGACAAATGTGGGTAAAGGTAGGTTCTATGCAAATGACCTATAAAGGGCCCTGATGTTAAACTGATTGACACTTTTGAGCCTCTGAGCTGTCCCAGGTGTCTATCCAACATCCATTCTCAGAAGAACCTTTCTCTTACTAATAACTGTCCCTGTCTATCGATACCCATGTGTCCCTGGTCTAACTCCTCACTCAGAAATCTAAGTCTAGAAACCTTATCACGTGCCCTCTAGATTCAAACCTATGCCTATAACAAAGAGGCAGATGCTCTGCTACATCACAGAGAACATTCATTTTTGTTCCCAGTCTACTGTTGCCTGGCCAGGTCTGGTCTGACCTGGACTTGGCAGAACTATCTCATGCACTTGTGTTCAGTGGAAGGCCAGCTCCACAGCCTTGCCAACCATGGCTGCATGTGTGGGGCCTCACCGGGGACAATGGGTGATGTCATGTGCATCATCCTCCAGCAGGGAAGCCAGGCATGTCCAGGGCTAGGTGCAGAGCTCCCAGTCTCCTGTGTCTCAGGTTGGGACTGATCACTCCCACTTCCTGTTGGCATAGGAAGTCACAGGGCAGCCCAGTTTTGAGGACTTGGGAGAACAACTCCAACCCTCTCTGCAGGTGTAGACACACATTGGCCTGAGGACTAAGGCCATTTTTACATTCAACCTGCCACACTGATCTTTCCCAGGGTTATCCGAGAGCTGGCCCAGGCCTGTCCCCAGGATGACTTGAGCCTATAGGTCCTACCCAATCATGTGGCTTTCTCAATTGCCTCACAAGATGTTCTGTGAGATCCTGAACCCAGAAACTCACAGGCCAAGTACTTGAAGGACACTGTGTATACAAACATACACACACACACTAACACATGTTCACATCAATGTTCATGCTTAGACCCTCTGCCACCTGTCATCAGAAAGCTGTGAGTCTCCTGGGCCCCTTGTCTAACGGTGGTCAAACCTGGATGGACAGAACACAGGCAGCCTGCTCAGTCCTCTCAGGGCATCTCAGTGGGGTGAAAGTCTTATGGGTCTCCACCCCAGTTCTGACACTAGTAGTGGGTACCAAGTGATCCACTTTCCTTTTGGGTCTTGATGTTCCCTTCCAGAGAATGAAGCAAGAGAATGGGATACTCTCGGGCCCTTTGGAGGCCAGTGACCACACAAGCGGCTGCCTCTGGCCCCCACCTCTGGGAGACAGGCAGAAGCCTCTGAGCCGGGAAGGACAGAGAACCTACCAGAGGCGCAGCTCCCAAGCAGTGATTTCCAAGCCCCACACGAATAGCAAGGTTTTCACAGGATAATGTGTGAATGTGGGAGCGCAGAGGCAGAGGGGAGCCAGCAGCCCGCACAGCAGCCGTGGCAAGCCGGTGAGTACCCCCATTGTCCTTCTAGAAAGACCACCCAGGGAACATAATAGGAGAAGAGGTGGGGCTTTCTGGGGTCCCCCAGAGAGGGAGAGAGAAAGAGGTCATTGACGGGAACCCACCTGGCACTAAGATTTGGAAGGAAGATCTCAGGGCCACCCATTCCAGCTCAGGGCAATAAGAGACCCACTGAACAGTGAAGGGGGACAAAGGGGGGTATCTGTCTTCTCTCCTCAAACCCAGGGCGGGGGACCTCAGGGAAACAATCACCCTCCCAAGAAGTAGAGACTCCCTTTCTCCAGAAGCCAACTCGTTAGAAGTTTAACCTAGACAGGTGATTCCAAACCATGCATAGGTGTCCTGCCTGTCCCTTCTCTGAGGGGAGGAGAAGGACCTGACAAGGGTCACTGCTAGAAAACTCTTCTGGGCAAATACTATGTCATTTGCAGATGGGAAGCATTAGTCAGGGGAAAGAAGAGGCTGTCCCTGATGCCCAGCTGCAGTGGCAGGAGCACCGGAGCACAGCAGAAGGCCATGGGGTGGGAGAAAATGACAGAGAGCTGCTTCCCCATGGCATGTCTGCATCTGGTGGCATCACTTCTGGGACTGTGGGGCAGGCGGGGGCTGTCCTGGAAAAGCTGAGATTGGAGACAAGATGCCTGGTGCCACAGGGCCAGGCAAGTTCTTTCCTGGTCTGAGAAATGGCTGCAGACCCAGGATGTATATGTAGAAATCTTAGAAGCCTGAAACACCTCACCCCCACTACTGTACATATCACTTCTGTGATATGCGGGGAAACTGAGGCCCAAAGAGATCAAGCCATTTGCCCAAATTCACTCAGCTACTTCCTCTCACCAGATAATAACATGCGTTCTTACCAGCCTGAGCGCAGGATCTGTGACTTAACTACAAAGCAAAGATGTGTTAGCATACATTTCATCCCAGGATCCCCACCCCTTAGAGTCACTCCCTTCCAGCTGCCAACACCTCCCCAAAAAGCAGCTTCAACTGGGAAATAAGCAAAGCTGCTTTGGGACCTGGGTGGAAGAAGAGGCTGTCTAGAGACACTCCCAATATAAGTGCTGGCTGCCCAAGAGTGTCCCAGCTAGCGTGCTGGGGCAGCCCACCAATACAGGTCCCCCTGCCACTGAGGCTATTAACAGCTGAAGCCCAGGAGGAGTGAAAGCCTCCTCCATACCAGTCACGGGGCCAGACATTGCTAGGTGGTCATTATTCTCTTCTGGAGTGTTGATGGCTCTGTCTTGTTTTACGGTTTCAATCAAGCCTAAGGCAGTGTGCTCTGTGAGTGCTAGCTCTTTTGAATGTGGATATTGGTTCTTTGCTATAGGATGTGAATCAAATGTTGATTTCTATGATGCAAATAGGTATCTATTTCTAAGTAAAACTGCTTACATTATTTTTTAAAGATTCACAGCGATTATAGCAGAGTGACACTTTGGCAGTCCTGTGGCTTTTTCAGTCACTCTCGAGCTAAATAGCAGCAATTTAGTAGTTAGCAATTAGCCTGACTGGTCTTGTGTTGTGTCTTATCGGGCCTGGGGCTGCTCCTCTGCCCAGGGACAGCAGGTAAGAAGGGTGTTGGATGGCTCTCATCTTTTCCCGTGACTTTTCTTGCTCTCCCCCACCCTACACACAGTAGTGACATCTCCGAGGACAAAGAGGACAGGGACCATGCTGGGTGCTTTGTGAGTTGGTGTCACCCTCCCTGAGATAGGCGCTTCTCTAAAAGGGTGTCTCCACAGAGACTCACCCCATTGCAAGGATCTCTCTCCCGGGTATCTCTCTGCAAAAGAGCTCTTGCCCAACCTCGGAATCCACGGTCCAGTGAAAAGAAGCTGCATGGGGCTTTCTCCCAGCGGGTCCCTCAAGGAAGCCTCTCTGCCGTGGTAAAAGACAACCAAAGACATGTCCCCCACCCCCTTCCTGTGCAGTGTCAAATCTACTTCCAGCCCCACTGGCAACCCTGGGTGGAGGGTATAAAAGCCAGCCCACAGCTTCTCAGCCACCTGCCTTTGGCAAGTCCCCTGACACCCTTGGTGACATCACTCACTTCAGAGTCTGTTCTCTGTGACCAACACATTAGCCTTCAAGGTCCATGACTTGCCCTACTTACTTCTGCAAAATGGCCTGCATAACATCTCTGTCCCAGGGCTGCCCTAAAGACTGCAGGAGAGCTCTTTATAAACTGTTAAGGGCTTTGCATGAAGGGCTGTTATTACTACATCTCATTCAGCAGTTGATAATCAGCACGGTTGTCCTGGATGTCCTGAGTTTCCAGGCAGCTGTTCCCTTAAGGCAGGGTGGAGTGGCTTTCCTTCCTATGCATATATGTGTGGCGGGATCTGCTGGCTGATTGTTAGTAAGAAAGAGGGGAGCACTGAGGTAGAGTCACCTGGAATACCACAGATGGATTAGTCACTGACAGGGAAGGGAACGTGTGAATCTCGGGACCTGTGTCATGTATTCCTGCTTGGGTTTGCCACTTTACCCTGCCGAGGGTGCAAAGCCTATTTCTGTAGGTGTTTCTTTTCCTCTGAGGGTCACGGGGCTCTGTGTTTGATCGCGTTTCTCACCACCTGAGAGAGATGCTGTTAATGACGCAAGTGCTCCCTGCTGGGTGGTTAGAGCCCTGTGGGAGCCGAGAGTTCTTCTGACCCCAGAAAATGTCCCGGGTACACATATGACTGACTCATCATGGCCCTCAGACATGATCCTCACCTGTCCCCCGTGAAATGATAACTATGAAAGCAAGTGTGTCCTTTTAGCCTAAAATTCTACCTTTTCTGACTCAGGTGTTAAACTGTCCTTAGTACTTTTTAAATGTCCTTACTTAGGGAAGTGCTGCCATGGCAGGCTCACTCAGCCCCCTCTGGTTTTTAATTTGATCACCTGTGAGTATCGAAGGGTGTTGGATGGCTCTCATCTTTAATAATAATGGCTCATATATAAGTGAATGTGTGTGTGTGTGTGTGTGTGTGTGTGTGTGTGTGTGTGTGTGTTGTGTTTCTGGAGGATTGATGGTCAGGAGAAGCTAGATTATGCTTCAGGGACACATAGTTTAGTGTTTATGTATGTGTGTATGTGTATGTATATATGCGATGCGCATGTGTGTGAGTACATGTACAAGTGTGCACACACACGTAGAGGCCAGAGGACAACCTCGATGTCATTCCTCAGGTACCATCCACCTAGTTTTTTCAGACAGGGTCTCTTGCTAGCCTACAGCTAGCCAATTTGTCCAGACAGGTCAGCCATCAAGCCCTAGAGATCTGCATGGCTCTGTCTCCCCAGAATTGGGATTCTAAGGACTCCACCATGCCCAGCGTTTTTATGTCATGGCTTGCTATCCCCCATCCCCATCTTAGTGTCATAAGACAGCACAGAGTGGTCTCTTCCTCCTGCGTCATAGCCCTGAAGACATTACTCACTTGGGAATCCAGGCAGATAAAGTGGGCTCTGTCTGCAAGATGGCTAGTTACTATGACAATGAGGAAAGACCCTCCACAGTGCCCTGGACCGGTCACTATTTCCTTAGCTCAGAAGTTGTGAATTTGGTTTTAACCAAAACAAGTCGCATGAGCACACCAAACTTCAAGGCACCCAGAATATAATAGCTAGAACAAGTGGACAAATGACAGAGACTGCCCCTGGAGGCAGCAGTGAGGGACAGCTGCAGGCTGGGACACAGACAGACTTGGACTTGAATCCTTGCCCTCAAATTCACCAGCGGAGTTACCTTAAGCATGTCCCTTCTCTGCGGGAAGCCTCAGTCATCACACCAAGATGATAAACTGTGAAAATTATCGGGTCACTGAGGAAGTGAGAAGCAATGTATCAGAAGCATCCAGAGACAATCGTGTCCTCAAGAAATGGTTAGCACATGCTGTTAGTCCCATAACCTGGGGCAGGGTGGAGGAGGAGGGGGGGGCCTTGTGAACAGTTCAGAAAGTTTCAAATGTCAATAATGATGTAGACTGGATAACAACACTGCTTTGAAACAAGCATACCACAGCCCTTTGCCAGTTTCTCAGAATATTCTGGTCCATTTTGACTTCTGGTCCTCTCTGTCAACCTCTGAGATGAGGTGAGCAGATGTGCTAGCTATATCAAACACCTGGGGTGATCTGCATATAAAGAGAACAGGTTTGTTTCTGGCTCAGTCCATGTTCAGTTGCCCCTGTGTTTTGAGCCTATGGGAAGGTAGGGCATGATAGCCAGAGTGTGTGGCTAGTAAGCCAAGAAGAAGCCAAGATCCCAAACCCCCTTCAAGGACATGCCCCGACCCCCGGGACCAAAGGACCCTCCACCAGCCTCTGTCCCTTGCATGCTCACTGTGGCTCATGTGCCTGACCTTTTGGTCTCAAGCTGGTTCTGGAAAGTTGTGGGATCTTTAAGAGACAGAATCTCTCTGGAGAAAGTGGCTTGTTGGGGCGAGGGCTTGAGGTCAGCAGCCTGGCCCTGCTTCCTGCCCACTTGATACTTCCTCACTACAGGAGTACTGCAACCAGACACCTCACCCTCCTGCCACCATGCCTTCCCCAACATGACGGACAGTGTTCCCTTGAACTCTAAGCCTAAATAAACCCGCTTGCTTTAACATGTTTACTTTTCAGTATTTAGTCACAGAAACAAGAAATTTAAGTAATACAAGGTTCTGTCACCTGCCAGTCATATCATCCTGGGGACCAAGTCTGTCTAACCTGCAGGCTTTTGAGGGACATTCAAAACCCAAGTGCTAGCCACAGTCACCACAGCCATCTTTACCGTCTTTGTACAGAAATATTTGGTAGCTTGATGTATTTTCCTTTTTACTCCAAACCACAGAAATTAATGTAAATGTCATTTAAAGCATCAAGTAAATTCCAGTGACCATTTACTATGGTCCAGGCAGTGTTCTGACACTGAAGTTGGAAAACTCCAGCCCACCGATTGGATCCAGCCCATCTGTTCATGTCAATAAAGCTTTATTGAAACACAGCCCCACCTATTTATGCATCCATTGCCTGCGTCTGGTTCACACTACAGCAGAGGCATCTCCTACTGGGAACAGAAACTACTTGACCAAAGCCCAAAATCTTACTAGCTGAGTGTCTGCAGGGAATTCACTTATATATGAGTGTTTGCTGGTGCTGTCCTATGCAGTGTTTGTGTCTGCTAAGCATCATTTCAGTGTGAGGGTCTGGAAACTGGAGCCCCAACTGAGTCCCATCATGTGGGAAGTAATAGCACTATTCCTAGACACTTGCTCCTGATATCACATGTTGGCCACCCAGCTTTTGCTGGAAGAATTCCTTGAAGTCCTTGAAGATGTCAAGTGACTTCTGCCACTCTTTGTGTGGGATTGTTGTTTAACAACACTATTTACCTGAAACATGTTCTTTTTTTTGCATGTGTGTGCATACATACATATCTGTATGTCTGTGTGCACATGTATGTACATGTTTATGCATGTGCATCTGTGTGCATGCATGTGTATGCACATATGTGTGTGCATGTATGTAAGTTCACGCATGTGCATGTGTGTGGAGGCCAGAGGTTCACTCTGGGTGTCACTCCACCTTGGAGGTAGAATAGACAACTACCTTGTTTTCTGAGAAGGAGTCTCTCATTGGTCTGGAGATCACCAAGTAGGCTGGGCTAGCAGACCAGAGAACCCCAAGGATCCAAATGATTCTGTCTCCCCAGCATTGGGATTACAAGTGTGTGCCCCCATACTTAGCTTTTTATATGGGTTTCTGGGATTCGGACTCCAGTAGGTCCTCATGTGTGTGCAGCAAGCATTTACCAACTGAGCTGTCTCCTCAACCCACGAAACATTTTATTAATCGCCTACAGTGGACAGAAAATGCTCGTGCCAGCAGATGTTACCCTGTGCTTCCTCTGCTGTTCCCTTGGAGGTACTCCAGCCACTGGAACCTGCTTCCCTCTTTGTGGGGACTCAGCTATGCCTCTCGAAGGCAGTCCCAGCAGGACACCACACTTTATAGTCACCAGTGTGGACCAGGCCCATCATGGAGCAAATGGTCCAGAGGACACACATGTGGCAAGCCCCACCCGCCAGGATAAAGATGCACATCCACTGAGGTCCCCCACAGACCCCCGGGGAATGGGCTGTGTCAAGGGCCCGCTGCTCTAGAAGCACAGACGCATTTGTGTTTCCCACAGTACTAGAATTTACTGACTAACAATAAATTTACAGTTTCATTTGCTGCAATTTGCCATAGCTAGCTGTTGAAAAACTCAGGTGCTTTGATTCTGATACTAAGAATTAGTGTTAACTCTCAGGTCACACGTTATACACCTCATTCTGTGTGTGTGTGTGTGTGTGTGCGTGTGTGTGTGTGTGTGTGTGTGTGTGTGTGTGTGTGTGTGAGAGAGAGAGAGAGAGAGAGAGAGAGAGAGAGAGAGAGAGAGAGAGAGATTTACAGGCTACAGAGTGTACAAAAGGACAGAGAGGCCACAGCACAGTTTAAGAAAGTCTTACCAGAGGCAGCAAGCTATTAGAGACACAAAAGTTCGCTGCATTGGTTGGATAAGATATTAAGGACTGGGGGGTGCTGCAGAGACACGGGACCATGCAGGAGAAGTGCAGGGCTGCTGCAGACAAAGAGACAGACTGGCAGTAGTTTCAGGAGGCTGTATCAAGCAGTGGAGACAGAGCTAAGCTGAAGCCCCACAATCTGCCTGTTGGTTCCGTGACACACACATTGGGTGGTCCGATGCCAGGTCAATGGGGCCGTCACCACTGCAGTGCTGGTATCTTCTTTATAGGGTCCAGGTGGTACTTTTCATCCACAGGAGTAAATTGTTTGTGCCTCGTGGGCGGCACTGGGCAGGAGGTGGTTACCTACATGGACAGTGAGACAGAGTCATCTTGTCCCATTATTTGAATGAGAGCATCCAAACACTGCCTTTCAAATGGAGTCACCCAGGGCAGGGCAGAGCCAAAAGCCACTCTTTTACACAATATGAAGTAACTTAGAGCATAGCACAGCCTGATCCTCCACAAGCTGTGCAGTCTGCGAGCGGCAATGTCTCATGAACACAAACTGCAGTCCTCAAAGAGTGGGTAAATACATATTCATGCACTGAATATATAAGGTTTAACAACAAACTTCAAGTGAAGAGGTTGGAATGATTCCCTGTGTATGGTGATATTTTATTTTGTACTAAAATGTTATTTGTATGTTAATAAATAAAGTTGCCCAGGGGTCAGAGCTATTAGCAAGCCATAGGAAAGCCGGGCGGTGGTGGTGTACGCTTGCAATCCCAGCACTTGGTAGGCAGAGCTAGGTAGATCTCTGTGTGTTCAGAGATACAGCCAGCATTGGAGACACACGCCTTTAATCTCAATACCAACCATAGAAGACCTGGAGGTCTATAGAGACAGGCAGTGACAAGGCGGTCGTGTGGTTGGGTTTACAACCAATGAGAAGGCAGAACCGAAAGTTTTAGCTCTTAGCTCTGACCTCTTGGCTTTCTTCTTTGCATTGGTTCTGTGTTTCTTATTTAATAAGATGGTTGGTTACATCTACACCTGTGTAAATCACGGCCTTTACCAGGCCTATAATGAAGCAGGGTCTAATGCCCTTACCACTACTCTTTTGGTCAGGAAACTGAGGCAGGAGGAAGTGACCATCGTGCCCTTTGTCTCATAGCAGCTACATGGACCAGGGTTCAAATCTTGTCTTCTGTCACAGAGCTGTGACTTGGACTGCTGGGTTCTTCACCATGTGTGAAAGCCAGCAAGGAGGATGACTGTTTTAATGTCACATCATCCACTAAATTAGTAACTGCAGCACCCTGGGAAGCTGCTACCTGATGTCAGCATTCCCTAGAGTGTTTTCCCAGGCCAGCCACACCTCAGGTTTCCACAATTCGTGTTTATCTTGGCCATAATAGTGGTTATTCCTTGGGTAGTCAAGGGGAGCAGGATGTGTTGCCCCGGGGTAATTATGTACCCACAGTCAACAGATGTAGCCTAGAGGAAGGAAGAGAGGGGTACATCCAGTCTGGTCCTTATCTCTCTGTGAGTAAAACGGTACTTCAGCTAAGCTCCCCTTCCCACAGTGGTGTGTTCTTGAGCAGTCCCTCACCCTCTCTGGGGAAAGGAGGATGTTTAAATACATCTCAAAGGTTCCACTTGGGCTGGAGATATGGCTCAGCAGTAGCGGGCTTGCCTCACCTGTAGGCTGGATTCCATGCCCGGCATTGAAAATAAAAAGTTCCTTCCATGTAATGTAGGAGAAATCAAGATCAGAGTCAAGAGTCAAAAAAGCCTAAGATTCAAGTTTAAAAAAAAAAAAAAAAAAAAAAAAGCCACGGCTTTCACAGGAGCCTAATTCCCTCTGTGAGTCTCTTCTCTTTCCCCCCAGCTCTAGTCGGGAACTGGGGCTCTTCTATCTCCGGGCCTCAGTAAGCAAGAGCAGGGAGCTGCGCCATTTATCAAATGTGTAACCACCACCACTGCCTTGTTATCTCCTGAGCCTTCATCCCCCAGGCTCTCTGAACACGATGTCCACACCTCCTGCCAGCAATGGCGTGTTTGTCGTCATCCCGCCCAGCAACGCCAGCGGCCTCCGCCCACCTCCAGCCATTCTGCCCACCTCCATGTGCCAACCTCCAGGGATCGTGCAATTCGAAGAGTCACCGCTGGGGGCGCAGGCGCCCAGGGCCACCCAGCCGCCTGACCTTAGACCAATAGAGACCTTCTTGACTGGAGAACCCAAGGCTTTAGGGGTAAGAGAAGCTCCCCCACATGACCTGAGACAAAACTGCTGGGCAGGTAGTGAGCCTCAGGCTCAACGGGAGGTAGGGGGTTGGGGGAGGACCACAACACACAGACGGGATAAATGTGAGAATTCATTTGTGCGCCAGGCAGACAAGGATTCCTTTCCCCCTTGGAGCTCACCAGATAAACAGTAAACAAATGACCAGAACTCCATCGAGGAGTAAGAATGATGGATGCGGGACCGCAACACTAGCAAAGACAGAAAGATCTCTCTGGGGAGATGACAATGAAGCTAAATCCTAGGTGTTAAAGCCAACCCAGCAAGAGCTGGATGGGTGGAAGGATGTGTGAAGGCTAGGATTGCCTAGACTGAAGAGCAGCAAATGCAAAGGCCCTGAGGTGGGAACGGGTGTGGGTTGTTGAAGGAAGATATAGAATACTGACTGACATAGCTGGAATGTAATGAACGAAGGAAGACCTGACGGGGAATGAGAATGAAATGTTGGCAAGAGCCAACTCCTGTAGAGCTGACAGTCCGTGAAGGGTAGCTTCCAAGCCCTTCTTGTTGGTTATGCCGGCGCTGCCCCTTGTGGCTGGTCACCGCCCGCGACGGCCATGCCGGCGGCGAAGGAGCGTGCTGATTAAAAGAATCATAGCCATGGTTACCTTTTTAGAGCTTTATTGGGGGGGAGGGGAGACAGAGAAAGACAGAGAGAGAGAGAGAGAAGGGGGGAGAGGGAGAGAGGGGGACCGACGGGGGGAAGGAGCGGAAAGGAGAGGGGACAGAGAGAGAGAGCCCACAGAGGGCTCAACCGCTTTTTTAGGCTTGGAAGCCGGCGAAGGCTGATGACGTAATTAAAGGACGTAAATAAGGACCAAATCCTAACACTTCTCTAATCTCAAACGGCCTTAGATAGTGGTCTCTAAGAAGGAATAAAATATAGGTAATAGGTGGATAAATGGATAAGACAGATGCTAGATGATGAAAGAAGGATGATAGGTGAATATAATTAAGAGGGTAATATAGATGGGTGGATGATACATAAATATGTTTGGTAGATGAGAGATGGTAGGATGGATAAATAAGACAGGATAAATATATAGGTCAGACTAATATATGATAGAATAGATAATATATAATAGGTGATGATTGATAGATATGATAGATGATAGATTAAAAAGTGAGTGATGGGGCCTGAGAGATGTCTCAGCAGTTAAGAGCACTGGCTGCTCTTCCAGAGGTCCTGAGTTCATTTCCCAGCAGCCACATGGTGGCTCACAACAATCTATAATAGGATCTGATACCCTCTTCTGGCATGCAGGTATAAGTGCAGAGCACTTGTACATAAAATATAAATAATTTTTTTAAAGGTGATGGATAAATAGGCATGTGAGTTGCTAAAAACAAAAGCTTCAAATTCGATTGAGGTTTTTTAGTGTACAACATAAAGTGAGTTTCATAATGATGTGTTTATACTTGTGCATCATTGTCCTTTGCTCATAATCATAACAGAGTTTATTTGGGCCAGAACTCATGAAACCAGGCAGCCCTCAGAACCAAAAGAGGTTCAAGCCCCACCCAACAGAATGAGCAGTGAACTCTCACAGGCCAACATATGTAACATATCTAACTCAAACCTGCTGGAATGCAGAACTCCATCCTAAAAGCTGTATCAGGGTTAGTGGTGTGTAAGGTGACTAGGGATAGCAAATTAAAATAAGTTATTGGCCAGGCGATGGTGGCACACATCTTTAATCCCAGCACTCGGGAGACAGAGGCGGGCGGATCTCTGTGAGTTCAAGGCCAGCCTGGTCTACAGAGAGAGTTCCAGGACAGCCAAGGCTACACAGAGAAACCCTGTCTCCAAAAACAAAACAAAAGACATTCTAAAATAAGATATTGCTTCTAGAACCCTGAAACCGCTTGATAACTACAGCCCCACTCACAAATTATGCATTGGCCTGGAGCTGCTGGTGGGCTGAGGAGAGCTTGTTCTATCTTGATTTAATGCTCTGGCCTCAGCTTACGGAAATCGGAGATGACTCCCAGTAGCTGTGGGAAGCCAGACCTATGGAGGTTGGCCGCTCTCCTGAGAGGCCCGCAGGGGGCGCTGTGGAGCTCGGTGGCCTGATCCCTCGCTGCCTCCCACAGACGGTGCAGATCCTGATCGGCCTCATCCACCTTGGCTTCGGCAGCGTCCTGCTCATGGTTCGCCGAGGCCACCTGGGGATGCTCTTCATTGAAGGTGGCGTCCCCTTCTGGGGAGGAGCTTGCGTGAGTGCGGGGGTTGTCGTCCTACGCTGGGGCGTGGTCCTGCCCAGATCACCTTGCCCTGCCCCACTCCCAACATTTTCCTAGCCTTTGCCCATCCTAGGTCAGGATATAACTCTCCTCCCAGACTAACCTGGGCGTAGTAGTTATCACTCACCCCTAACCTTCATCGTAAACCTCAGCCTGGTTCACTCCCAGGAAACAGCCAGAAACTGTGAGGAGCAAGCAGGCCAGAGTCCTAATCACACCCGGGCTACCTTCATCCTAACCCTGCATCCACACCCCACCAGCAAAAACCCCTCACTTCCCTCTGTGGGTCCCAGCCCTGACTGGGCTGATCTCTAGGGCTTCTCCCTGCCCTGCGTCCATTCCTCTGGCCATACCCCACTGGAAAACCAAATCAGGGCTTCCTTGTCTGCCCCTAGGTGCCAAAGAGAAGGAGTTTGCAAGGTGGTACTGCTGTCTGTGGCACTACCAAAAGTGCCAGTGCTCTGGTGGTGGGTAGCCTCCAGCTACCTCCAGGAAGTGCAGGCTTTGGGGTCAGCTTAATGGGGTCTACACTGAAGCCCCACTGTGTATGATGGTGGAGTCCCTTCTGTGTATCCCAGACTGTCTTGGCTAGAGCTCAGAGAGGCCACCACTGCTGAAACTCCACAGCTAGAGCTGAACGGCTGGGAACAAACTTTATGTCCTGGCTCTAATGGTCCGTAGTGGGCCCAAGCTGGAGGAAAATGCTGGCAAGCAGGAGTCTAAGAAGGCACTGTCTCAGGAAGAAACAAAGGTAGCATTCTTCTCTGAGCTCCCCCCTGCTTCAAATTCTCTCGCAAACTGTGCCCCGTGCACATGGCAGGAGGGGAAAACAAATCAGAGCATGCTTGTCAGGCTCAGGAGACAGCAGGGTCCTGAGGCCTGGGCAGGCCACGTGAAGCTCGGTATTCAGTCTTTATCTTAGAACTTCACAGGGCTCGGGAGATCGATCGCTCAGCGTGCAAAGCCCTCGCGTGGCGAGAATGAGGGCTTGAGTCCTGTCTCCATCGTCCTTGTCAACAGCCAACCTGGGCTTGTAATCCCAGGGCTGGAGAGATGCGGACAGGCAGCTCTCCCTGGGCGTCACTGGTCAGCCCCAAGTCCAGGTAAGAGCGTCTCAAAGAACAAAGCAGGAGCTCCTGAGGAGGATTGACACCCAAGGCTGACCTTGGCCCACAGGTGTGAGTACACACACACACACACACACACACACACACACACGCACGCACGCACACGCATGCATGCACATGCACGCACATGCACACATGCCCTCACATCTGGGGCTGCTGCCCAACTGAATATCAGCCCCGTGAGAGAAGGATATTATTCATTTTATCCAGTTCTATCATGTTTTTGACACCCAACTGCTACTTGGTAAATATTTGATGAGTGACTATTTGAATGTGCATGTCCTATGAGGCTTTAGTAATATGATCTCAATGAAAACGGATACCTTGTAAACTATGGCTTGAGGTCTCAAGACACAGGCCTCTTTTTTGTTGTTGTTTGTTTGAGGCAGAGTCTCTATTTGTAGCTCTGGCTGTCCTAGAATTCATTATGTAGACCAGGCAGGCCTTGAACTCACAGAGATTTGCTTGCCTCTGCCTCCCAATGCTGAGATTAAAGGCACGAGCCACATGCCAGAGGACAAAGGCCTCTTACAGAACCACTAAGACGCCCTTAGAAATATACCCGAGATGCCTGGCCAGAATGCAGACAAGAAAGTTTATGGTTCTCTGCCTGTACCTTTGTCTTCTTGTCGGAACCTAGGCATGATGTGCCCTGGTCAGTGTCCCAGCCAAAACCTCATTGGGCCCTCTCTTCCCCACACAGTTCATTATCTCTGGGTCCCTCTCGGTAGCAGCTGAAAAAAACCACACCAGTTGCCTGGTAAGTCTGAATGGAGACAGAGAATCAGGGGTGGGGATGGGGCCCACTCACCTGGGTTGCACCCAGGACCTGGCCCCCATCTGCCCACTCATTTGGCCCATTCAACAAGCATTTGGTGGGGATTTTCTAAGTGTCTGTGGAAGGAATTTAGACATCCAAATACAGAAGGAAGAGATGGGACATTTGTAAAATGCCACCGGAGGTGGTAAGGGTCTAGAGATGCAGCCCTCACAGACATTCAGAGGAAGCCCATGCAGGAAGGGTCCCCTGAGGAATAGCCACTAAGCTGTCTCAGTGGGTGGGCCTAGCCTGGGGGAGGGGAAGTGCAGCAGTGGGGGGGGGGGGGGGGACCGGGGCAGGTACCTGCTGCAAACCTGGCCCAGGAAAGCCACGAAGAGGGTCAAGTCCCCTCCCCAGCAGCTCCCAAGAGGATGAAGAAGCAAAAGGAGGCATCGGGTCCTCTTCCTGGGGTCCCAGGGAAAGAGAAGAAAAAGAAGAGTGAGAAAAGAAAACCCAGCCACGTGCAGGGCTCGTGGCCCCAACCCCAGGGCCGTGGGAGGGAGGGTGTGGGAGGCTGGGCACAGTCAGCGGGCGCCTCTGGTCCTTTCTGCTCTTTGCCTCTTCTTGGTGCCTGTCCCTCCCACAGGTGAGGAGCAGCCTAGGGACCAACATCCTCAGTGCCATGGCAGCCTTCGCTGGGACAGCCGTTCTTCTCATGGACTTCGGTGTCACTAACTGGGTGCGTTGGCAGGTGTCCCGAGGGGTACTAAACCTGGAAAGATAAGGGCTGCAGGCAGGACTAGGGAAGACCCAGTCGTCCGCAGCCCTGGGCTACTTCCAGAGCCCGCTGCTCCAATAGAGCTCACGCGTGTACTGACACCGTGGCCCTACCCCAAGATCGGGTGTGGGGGGAAGGGAGATGAAGCCTGGTGGAGTGGAAGGAGCGGGCCGGGGCTGGAGTCAGGAAGGCCGGATCCAGGCATACCTCTGCCTCTTGCCTGGGCAAGTTATTCTCGGTCCAGAGCGTCCCTTCGCTTTTAAACTCTGGGTTTGACTTGACTGTGGTTTGGGTCCCCAGGATGTGGGCAGGGGCTACCTTGCTGTGTTGACCATCTTCACCATCCTGGAGTTCTTCATCGCTGTCATCGCCACCCACTTTGGGTGCCAAGCCACCCGCGCCCACACTAACGCAGTGAGTACTCCCACATCCTGTCCAGAGCCCCCGAGGAATGCCTGTAGTCTGGGAAGAGACTGAGCCTCCAGGCCCTCCCACTTCCCCTTCCGGGCTGAGCTGTGATGAGCTTCCAATAAGATGCTAGGGGACCCAAAGTTGTGAAATGGGACTATTCACCCCATGGCCACAGGGGGCGCCAGCCGTAGCGGCAGAGCTGAGACCTTTCCAGAATTGGAGGACTGGGTTGGGGTGGTTGAGGGGCGCACCTCGCACAGAGGTGTCCACAGACTGTGAACAGGTGGGCACATCAGATAAGACAGAATGGCTCGGTAGAAGTTAAATTCATTTTTCATGGGGGAGGGGGGGACGGGGGGTGCAAAAATAGGGTGGGAAGAGGGGGTACTGATAGCACAAAGGCTTGTCTGAGCATGAAAAGGCAGCCATTGGCTAGTGGATGCCATTTAAAGTTGGAACGAGGCGGGGGAGGTGGGGGGAGGTGTGAGATGAGCTGGATTCAAGCACAGTGAGGGGCTAATAGTGTGGAAGCAAGCAGCTGGGGACCACAGCTGCTACGGTTCAGGCAAGAGCTATAGAGCCCCGAACTCAGAGGGGCTGTCCAGAGAGGAAACATCAGCTCACTAGCCCCTAGAGAAATGAGGTTTGTCTACTTCGCTCACTGCGGTGTGTCCAAGCCCTGGATCATAACTAACCCTAGAAAAGGATGTTTTCTGAAATGTTAGTTAAAGGATGCTTTTTTTGTGAATGAGCATTCGGTACTAAGGCGCTGTTCTCAGAGTGCCCACAGGAGGGCACTGTTGCAACACTCCCGCAGAGACACCCAGGATTACGGTTTTCTGTTTCTTTGCAGTCTGTGATTTTCCTACCCAACGCCTTCGGCACAGATTTCAACATCCCCAGCCCGGCAGTCTCTCCACCCCCTGCCTATGACAATGTGGCGTATATGCCCAAGGAGTCATCAGAGTAGAAGATCGCAGCTCCTCTTCTCCAGGTTGGAGTCCAGGCTTCCCACTCTACCCAGCATCTCTCCACCTTCACCTTGTTCGTTCTGAGGCAGCCCTTCCCCACCCAGGCCCTCCAAGTCACGTGCAGTGTGTCACCGAGTGGTGTGTTCCTTCAGTTTCCTGTTTCCTCCAGTAGTGTCTTCCTAAAAAAGACATAGGACTGATGTCCAGGGCACCACCCCACTCCGAGTCCTGTCACCCGACATAGATGTCCCCTGGGCTCCTCTGCACTGTCCTCTGCTCATCGTGGGAAATCTTGGCATCACGGAGGTTTCACGGGTTTGCATTCTAGAAGGTCATTAAGCACGGAGAACTCAGAATGTTCCAGAATAGACTGGCATTTCAGAGGCTCTGGCCCTACCACAGAACAAGGCAGTGGGCCTGACCTCCAGGCTCCTGGTCCCCAAGACCAGTTCTGTTCGTTGTCACTTGCTGTTACATCTTTGGGTTTTCATTTTCCCACCTGGAAACTGAAGTGCTAAACTACACAACCACAAGGCCGATCCAGCACCCCTGGGGTCCTTGGGTCTAAGTCAGGTATTGCCCCCACTCCCTCCCGAAACCTCCTTTTTTAATAGGACATTGGTATTGACTCTGGCCCTTCCCACATACTAGGACAGGAGGATACAGAGGAGACTGACTGACTCTTGCACCCAGGTCATCATCAACAGATGACCCTCCTGAATCCATACCCCACCCCTGCCTGAAAAGCAAGGGTGTCCCTGAGAGTTACCATGGGAACAGGGCTGGGTCCCAACAGGAAGAAGACACCTTCAGCCCAGTGTTCGTAGGCCCTGACATATGGCTTGTTCCATCCATACTGTGGAGAAAAATAAACAGCGTGGCTTGGATTTTGAGTTGGTCTCAATGTGGTGGCTTTTGCTTTTAAAGCTTAAGGTCTTCTGAGGGCCGTTCATGGTTAATCAGAGGTTTGGGTAAGTATCCCACTAAGAGCGGGCAGAAGGTAACTTCTTGCAGCCAGGGACGTCTCCATGCCTTGACTTCGATGATGAGCTTGTGGGTAATGTGTACACGAGCACTTGTGCATATGAAAATGAACTAAAGTGCAGGCAGGGGACATGGCTCAGTGGACAGGACCTGAGTCTGGATGTTCATCATGAACGTAAGAAGCTGGGCACAGTGGCATGTGTCCGTAATCCCAGCACTGGGGTGGCAAAGACAGGGAGAACCCTGGGGCTTGCTTGGCCAGCCAATCTGACTGAATCTGTGAGATCCAGGTTGAATGAGACCCTGCCTTGAAGAGTAAGATGGGCAAATGGAAGAACAAAGGAAGTCCTAGGAAGCTTGGACTTAGCACATAGTACCTTTTTCTCAAATACAATCAGTATTGCAGAAAGGATAACTCCAATGAAGTTCCATAACACACATAATGTATATACTTGCTTGCCAAATGCTGACGCTAATCACAAGTACCCTTTAACAAATACTAATGAATTCAAATTGTACTGACCCTAACTAAACACATGAGAGTCTTGCCAGATTTGCCCAGGCTCTCACCTCAGTCTGGTTTGGATGCCCATTTTCTGACCTACCTAGATCTGCATTGCATCATTAACTTTGTGCCTTCCCCAGTATCCCATGAAGTCATCTCCCATGATTCCCTTCCAACTTCCTCATATCTAGATTGAGGACTCAGAATGTATGCTAACCTCTGTCATCAAAAGTTTTCTCTGGTCCCACCCAGCCCCATGGTCTCACAGCCACCTATAAAATAATCACTCAGAGGCTTAATATTATTTACAAACTGTATGGCCTATGGCAGGCCTCTTACTAGCTAGCTCTTATATCTTAAATTAACCAATTTCTATTACTCTAGGTTTTGCCACGTGTTCTGTGGCTTTACCG
Source organism: Peromyscus eremicus (assembly GCF_949786415.1). Taxonomy (NCBI): domain Eukaryota; kingdom Metazoa; phylum Chordata; class Mammalia; order Rodentia; family Cricetidae; genus Peromyscus; species Peromyscus eremicus. Next base: position 50,440,856 of record NC_081416.1, read on the forward strand.
GTCTGCTTGAGCTTCTGATCACTGACAGAAAGGATGGTACTTCAGCACAGGGACCTTGAGGGGGCACTCTCACTGTTCCCAGGGGCTCGCTCCTAGCTTCCTATTTGGTCAGTTCCACAGTTATTGAGACTGTACTTAATAATCAGAGGGGGTGGGGCATGGAAACTAACTCTTGGCTTTATTCCTATGATGAAGTCAAGTTCCACCTAGAGCAGGTAGGAAATATTTTTAAAAGCTGGATTCTTATTTATTTCTTTAAACACTGATAGCTTTGCCTGATCTTAAACTTCACACAAACGGAGTTATACAGTGTGTGTATTTCTTTGTGTCTGTCTCCTTTTACTGAATAAAATATGTTAGCCATTTTTCTATAACATCTTATATTTCCATTTTATTGTTTTAATAGTTTTGTAAACATTTTGTTTTATTCTACCACTTTCATTGACTTACCTGTTGATGGATAACTAGGTTAACTCCACTTTGAGGCATCATCAATAAAGCAACTTTCTTGAACACACAAAAAGAGAAAAGCAAGATGGAGAACAACTAAGGAAGACACCCAACATGGACCTCTGGCTTCAACATATGCATGTGTGCATGCTCCCACATACAGGTGAACATACACCACACACACCCATAAACACACCTGCACCGAGAGATGTGCCCACAAACCACACACATACACACACAAACCAACTGGATATGCGGCATGCACTTTGACATGTGTTATTACCTCCGTTTTTAAAACTGGAGCAAAGATAAACAGGAAAAGCACAGGAATCCGCTAGTTCTGCATGCTACAGACTGGACAACTTGAAGCCACACATGTTCACTGTCTCGCCACGGCCCTGGGCAAGATCCAGACGCGCCTTTGATGGGTTCTCCTCTTTGAGTCACACAGGCTGCAAGCTTGGTGGCAGCTGGACTTCACTCTCAGGGCTTGCTGTCACTTGTGGTCACATGACCATAGTTTTAAACCCATATCTTTTTCAAATAAGCACTAACATGCTTACAAAGACGGTATATCTGAGTCTTCCTTATCACCGGAGATCAAAGTCAACCAAGACCTAAGGATGGCCCTAGCTCCCTTTGGGAGGGACACAAGGAGGGTCATTGTTAGAATTCTGCCCTCCTCACGCCAGCTGCATGACCGCACATGCGCAGTTCAGGAGTTAAGTAAAGGGTCTTGCGTCTTACGTCATCAGTGTACGCCCGTGATTATGTACCCGCCAGTATGGTCATGCAATCTGTGCATGCGTGGTGTAGTTCTGTAAGCCCACCTGCGCCTTAAAGAGCCATGACTCAGACCCTACCCTCTCTCTGTGTTCTGTTCTCTCTCCCCGACAACCATCTTTCTCTCTGCTCTATGCACGTTTGTCTCCCCCAGGCCTGGTTCTTCTGCCCCCACCCCTCTTCCTCCTAATAAAGCTCTGATAGTAGGTAATTGGGGCTATGCCTCATGACCTCTCCGCACAGTAACCAGCACCAGTAACCAGCCCCGCTTATCATTCTTACAGTCATAATACTAATCTCTCTACCGTGTTGATACTTGGACTCGCAAAAAATTGAAAAGATTCTTTCAGGGGCAAATAAGACGACTCAACAGCTAAAGTTACTGTACAACCTGGCAATATCAGTTCAATCCTCAGCACTCGTGTAAAGGTGGAAAGAAAGAACCAATTCCACAAAATTATCCTCTGACCTACACACACACACACACACACACACACACACACACACACACAGCAGCAGCAGCAGCAGCAAGGGTGCCCCCTGCCACACACACATCAAACGCACACAAATAAAAATTTTGAAAATTTCAATAATCAAATCACTCAACTGCTGACTCCCCCCACCCCCCTCACCCCCTACTCCCCACCCCCCACCCCCCACCCCCATCCCCCACCCCCACCCTCATCCCCCGCCACATGACAAATGCCTTCCATCAGTTCTGCTCCATTAATTGTCTGAACTGTCAACATTGCAACTGTCAAAATCTGCTCGGTTTTGGAAGTGAGGTGGTTTTAAAGGATCTTGTCCCCACATGCAGCTCTGTACAGCTGGGAGTGTAAGCAAGGGGCGGGTCCTGGAAGGAAGAGAGCCAAAGTCTAAAGCCGTAAAGATGTTCTGATTTCCTCCTGGGACTCTTCGAGGCAGCTCTGGATGAGAAAGCGCAGCTGAAGCCACAGCACAGGTCCCTGGGCCAGGTGAGTACCCCTTCTCCACGGCAGAAACAAGCAAGGGGGGGGGGGGGTCATCGGGGCCTCATGCGGGGTTCAACCTTGACACAAGAGACCAGCCTCACGTGCTAGTCCGTCAATAGCTGCAAGCTCTAGGTGAGTGGCTGTAACTTGATCCCCCAGAAGGGAGCAGGGGTGACTATCTATCGAGCAGCAGTGGCAGCAGCTGGGGAACAGATGTTCCGTGCTATAGAGCCCTGGGAAGCAGGGTTACCATCAGCCTCTCTCCAAGGAGAAATCTGCTACCCGCCTAGTCAACTACCAGTTGGAGATCCTGAGAGCTGAGAGGAGTGTCACCCCCTCCTTCTAATTCTGGTGACCTCAAACACACAGAGAGACAGATTTGAGAAAACAAAGAGCGAAAGGGACTTGTGGAAGGCCACTTTCCCAGAACCACCCATAACATCAAGTGCCTAGCCCCCGAGGCCCTGAGAAAGGTTGCTTTTCACATACCCGGGCTCCTTCTGAACTAACATAACTGAAAACCACATCTTCTTAGGCTGGCAGCCAGCACGCTGTGACTCCACACCTCTGGTCCTGCCTTTCTCTGCCTGACATGCCCATACACACATCTACACACACGCACATCTATGCACACATATTACATACACATATACATGCGTACGCATGTAAACACTCATTGCCCTCCCTGTTCTCTTGACTTCGTCTGCACCATCTAATTAGGGTCACATTCAGAGCAAGGTTTTCTCAGCCTTCCAACCCAGACCTCTCGTGGACAGATCGTACCCATTCCAACACATGCTCCTTGGTGTCCAGCTCATTGTGCTGCCGAGTCCTGAAGGTCAGTGTGGGCTCCCAGTTCACTTTCTCCACATACCAGGTCCTCTCCCCTCTCCACAACCTTCCCAGCCAGCAGGAGCCCTTCCCGGCTCTGAGCAGGAGTCAGACGGAGGCAACTGTTGAACAGGTGTGGGGGTTCACTCAGGTCTGTGGGAAGACACATTAAGGATGAATCTTCAGCCATTCCATCTGCAGAGGGACTCAGCCTCTCCCGGAGGAAGACACCTTCCCCCAGCCAAGGGCCTTTTTAATGTTCTCCAGTTTCCACTTTCAGCAGGTTGATTTACATATCCCCAAAACATCCTAATTAAGCTTCCAAAGGGACAATGCCAAATGCAAATTCTCGGTTAAAGAATATCGCAGTAGGCGGAATTTTTCCCAACCAAGTTTTGCATAGGCTTTGTACCCTTGGGAAATTCTCAGGCAAGATTCACTTAGAAGGCAACAAGAAACCCAAGTAACCAAGAAGCAGAAGGTGGATTAAGGCTAGGATTACGAGCAGGTGTAGCTCTGTGGGAATTCTCCCACAGGCAATGAACTTCCCACTCCTAGGGATTAGAATGGGATCTGTCTTAACAGAGAACTAGACAAAGGTCGGGTGAGAGTCTAGGTGTAGGGCAGGTTGGTGGTATCACTGGCTTTTATTGCTACCTCTTCATCCCCACAGCCCAGCCTTGAGGCAGGCACTGACGTTCCTGTGTGCCCATAGAAACAGGCTTAGATGCTGAGATGCAGGAGCAGAGCCAGGGTTGGGCCTAACTTGCCTGCTTGGAAGATTCATGTTCTGGCCCACTGAGGGCCTGAAGGGTCCTCCCAGCTCTGCTCTGCCTCCCAGAGCCTAAGGGAAAAGAGTCCAGAAAGTCCAAGGCTGAGTATAAATCACCAAGACCCTTAGGGGTCCCTGAGATACCAGACAGCTGGGTCTATGGGTCCTCAGCTGGCTGAAGAGCCTGGGAAAGGGGACAAGTAAATAAATTCTCCCTCATCCTGCCCGTCCACTTTCACCCCAAGGCGGCTCTGCTCCAGCCCTGGAGTCCTGGAGGCAAGAGGACAGAACAACAGGGCACAAGCATTCTAGAGGTCTGCAGTCAACAGCAGCTTTAACTGTTGGACTCCTAGGGAAATCTATGAGAGGAGGGTTGTGTGTGGGGAGAGAGGGGCACTATTGAGGAGGCTAGAAGCCCAGTGTGGTGGTCTGAATAAGAGTGACCCTGATAGGCTCATATATGTGGATACTTAGTCACCAGGATGTGGCACTATTTGAAAGGATTGGAAGGATTAGGAGTTGTGGCCTTGTTGGAGGAAGTGTGTCACTGGGGGTGGGCTTTGAGGTTTCAAAAGACCATGCCAGGCCCAGTGTCTCCCCCCACCCCACCCCCTATCAGGATGTAAAGCTCTCAGCTACTTCTCCTTGCTTGCCACCCTGCTGTTACACTCCCTGCCATGATGATAAGGAACTAAACTCTGAAACTACAAGCAAGCCCCCAATTAGATGCTTGTGTTAAGAGTTGCCTTTATCATGGTGTCTCTTCACAGCAATAGAACAATGACTAAGATAAAAGTTGGTACCAGGGACTGGAATATTGCTGTGACGGGTCTGACCATACTGTCTGTTGAAGAAATATAGAAGACTCAGGGACTTTGAACTAAAAAAAATTGAATGCTTTGAGTGTAGTTTCATGGGCCATAGTAACAGAAGCATGGAAGGCAGAGGTGCTGAGAGCAAGGTAGATGATGAGAGCTGATTCAAGAGGTTGCAAACGGGAAGAATATAGTAATAAGTGGCCTAGAAACCATTCTTGCTATTTTAGCAAAGAATGTGGCTGCTTTCTACCCTTGTCCTAAAAATCTGCCTGGGGCTAAGTTGAAGAGTTTTGGATTAAAGGTGTTGGCAGAGATGATTCCAAGACAGGCTAGTGTTGGCGATGTCATGTGGTTATTAGCAATCACGTTTATTCAGGTCTATAATGTAAAAGTGTAAACCAGACAAAGAGAAACACAAAATGTACAGTGTGAGAAGAAACAGAGTACTAGGGTAGGTGATGTTGGAGCCAAGTCCAGTGCTCAAGGAGATAGAAAGTTTAAAGAAAATCCTGATAAATAGAACAAAAGGAGTAGTGACATCAGGGCAAGACCCCACCCAGCTAAGCTTCCAGCTTGTGAAAAAGAATTAAAGAAAAGCTTAAGCAGTGAAAAAGACCAACAACAACATAAAGCTGATGCAAACAAATGTAATTGAACAAGGAGGTCACGTTCCAGCCCCATCAAGCAGCAGAACTTGTGAGTTTCGGCCACATAGTTCTGGCTTTAGAATCAAGGATACAGGAAGGATGTTGTGAAATCTCCCTCCATGGCTCAGAGAAGCACTGATGTGGCCAAGCACGTGTTAGGGGTATCCCTGCATAGATCCCCAGAAAGGCCATTGAGTGAAGCTATGAAGATAAAGCCTGGATTGCCTTGGAGACCTCAAGATGGAGATGCCAGAGTCATGAGATATCTGTCTGCCAAGAAGAGTTGCAGACTTGCCATGAGTCATCCCCAGTGGTGGACAGGTCCTAGCAAACAATGTAAGGAGTTGGTGAGGGAAGGAGGTGAGCCAGGCCATGGTGGTGTTGAGAATCTTGCAGCCTGACTGACTAGCAGCCAGAGTGCTTCTTTATTTATACAGAATTTAGTAAACAGGGATAGATTCATGTTGTTCTAAAACATAGATCATATCATTTTTGTTTTGGGACATGTGTTTCACTTCTTTTTGCTCATTGCTTAGTCATCATTGATAAACTATACTAGAACAGAGTTATCTTCTCCAATCATCTTACCTCATTTTGACATCATTGATAAACAGTTATCTTTTATGACCATTTTTACTCATTAACCCCATAACTCAATTTTTAAGAATCTAGAGTTGTACGTCAGCCTGTTCTCAGGCCAGTAGCTCTGATTGCTTTAAAGATGCTAGACCAAAACAAAATCTTCAAGCCAGCCTGGGATATTGCTGTTGCAGGAATCCTAAATGGTCTTATAACAAAAACCCAGAGCCAGATATTGGGATAAATATTGAGAGATCAGAGAGACCAAGGAACAAGCCACAGCCACTTCTCACCTTGTCAGCTCCTCCACAAATCCTCAGACTGAATGCCTCTGAGTCTTCAGCTGAAAGGGTTGCTCATTCCTGTCTCCTCAAGCCTTAACATGCCTTTCTCTGCCCAGCCATTTCACTTTCTATCTCAACTTTCCTAGTGCTGGGATTAATGGCATGTGTGTGTGCTTCCCAAATACTGGGGTTAAAGGTGTGTGCCACCACTGCCTGGCTCTGTTTCTCTCCTAGACTGGATCAATCTCATGTAGCCTAGTGTGGCCTTGAACTCACAGAGACCCAGACAGATCTTTGCTTCCTGAGTGCTAGGATTAAAAATGTGTGCCACCACTGCCTGACCTCTATGTTTAATTTAGTGGCTGGCTCTGTCCTCTGATCCTCAGACAAATTTTGTTAGAGTGCAACAAAATATCACCACATTTCTCCTTTTTTGTCTAAAATAATAAAGAAAGTTATAACTAATATAAGAAAAATTATACACAATAAGTACAATAACTATATGTAATATATACAGTCAAGAACTACATTAACAATGTCCAGTCCATTAACATTTGACAAATTCAGAGAAAATACTCCATTATTTATCATATATTGGTGAATCCAAAGTGTTGTACCTAATTCACTTTCTATCCTAACTTGTATTTCCAACCAAAAATTATCTTTTGATATCTTTCAAACATACACTTTACACCTCTTTAGTAAATTCCCTTTCTGAATTTGTTAACAAGGAAAACTATAACTATAACTATAACTATCTAGTCTTCAGCTCCATCAGAGACACAAGAAGGAAATATTACCTAAGTAAACAGGAAGTGCAGGCAAGTGACTTCCAAAAAAATGTGAGAAATGACAGAAACAGCTGGCTGCCTGGACAATCACCCAAGTTTCCTCTGCAACGTTAGGGTGTCCATCTTCAGCCTACAGGTCTAGCATATCTGACAGACTTTTCTGTGAAGCAGGATATTCTGAAGGGCCTTCCTACTTTGTCTTGGCAAGGTTCGGCCATCCTTTCTTTTGTGTCCTTCTTGTCTATTTTGGACAGCATACTGTCAGCAGTCAAGGCAAGGGCATTCTTTTGCCCAGTGGCTAACCTTTACCACAAAGAAAGTAAACTCCATAAGGAGCTTCTTCGATGCCCATCATCTTTTCTGAAGTAGATTGGTGCTGCCAGGAGCAGACATGTCTCATTGTCATAAAAAAAAAAAAAAAAAAAAAAAAAAGAATCTGTTATTAAAACGTCTTAAATGCCAAATTCTATAGATCTCTGAAGTGTTTGAAGATGGCCTGTCTATCTAAAATATATCTCTGTTTGACCTTAAAAACATACCTAACCTGACTACAAATTTGATTGTAATGACTTTTAACTTGCACTTCTTCATTATCCTAGTTTATAATAACAACTTTCAAGGACTAGCAATTTGCATTGCATTGTTAAATGAGCTGTTTAGATACAATACCTTGAACAAGAGTAGAAATAAATGTGCAGTATGTTCCAACAAAAACAATCTCAACTTTGTATCAAAATACAAAATTTGTATACAATATACAAAAATCAAATCCAATACAATATAAATATTTTATATTTAAAACTATATTTAAATCTAGTAGTTGCTTTTTGAAAGTAGATTCAATAATCTACCTTTTTATCTTATCATATCCATATTCTCATTTTTTTCAGCGTATATATCCTATCATTTCTATATCTTTTTTAGAGTAGATTTAATAATCTACCTTTTATCTTATCATATCTGTATCCTCTTTTTTTTTTCAAAACAAAAACCCTGAATATAATCTCCTTTGTAATCAAACACCTTAAACAGTGACAATTATCAATGTTCCCATTGAACAACCAAAAACCACCCACCTCTTGGGAATGTGGGCATCATGTTCTTAAATTTACTTCCTGCTGTCTGGGGCCTAAGGCATCTTTAGGGAATGCTGAAAAGAAATTTTTTGGGTTAATTATCAAGTCCTGGGAGAAGTAGCTGTATCATTTGTTGTCCAGTCTCTGCACAATGGGAAAGTGCAGGGCTTGTCTCAAGTCTCAAGTCCTTGCTGGAGTAGTCTGTGAGGCTGGATCATCTCAGCTAGCCATCTTGAAATTGTCCTGAGCACTTTGTAGTCCAAAGCCGATCTTTGGGTGGTGTTTGTCAGCTTAATGACGTTATCATAGTCCATGTAGAATTATCATTGTGGGGTCCCATCTTCTTTTTGGAGACTTCAGAGATTGCATTAGGCCAGATTATTCCTTTTCTTGGTGATTCTTTCAAGGTAGTTTTCCCTTCTTTGGATGCTTACTTGTCCAAAGTTCTTTAAATTCCTCAAGATGGTTGTTTTTCTTTTCCTGGAATGACAAAAACAAAACCCTGCCCAAACCCTAATTTTGGGGAGATTCCAAATCTAATCTTTATTAATTTTGATTTATGGTTTCCCCCTAGTTTTTTGTTCTCTCTGCTGTAGCTGTTCTATTATCCAGAACAGTCTGGTTTTTTAAAATAGGCCGGGCGGTGGTGGCGCACGCCTTTAATCCCAGCACTCGGGAGGCAGAGCCAGGCGGATCTCTGTGAGTTCGAGGCCATCCTGGACTACCAAGTGAGTCCCAGGAAAGGCGCAAAGCTTCACAGAGAAACCCTGTCTCGAAAAACCAAAAATAAATAAATAAATAAATAAAATAAAATAAAATAAAATAAAATAGGCATTAGGTTCTTTAATTGCTCTGGGAAGGAGTTTCTTCCATGATGACGGGAAAGGACTGAATGGAATTTGACATGAGGGCCTGCAAGAGGCCCCTCAGGACATTTCCTGACAGCAAAGGCAAAGGATTACCTTGTGTGTCCCTTGTTGATCTACATTCAATAGTCCAATGTCTGCCTTTGCCACACCTTCTGCATAACTCAGAAGGGAGGGGAGTCCTGTTGGGATTATTCCTTGAAAAAACATTGTTTCTAGGAATGCAATGTTTACAGTCCCTTCTTAAGTAACCTTGTTTACTACAATTGAAACATTTGGCATTACAATTTTTCTTCAGACCTCTTGAAATCACCTCTCCTATCTAAGCATCATCATGGTCATGAGATTCAATATTGATTGTATCTCAGATCCATTCCTCCAAGGGTGCTGATCTTGCCTTTAATGACCTAATTACCTGTTTGCATTGTGCATTACCATTTTCAAAAGCCAGAGATTCAATTACTATTTGTCCAGCTTCTGAGTTTGGTATCATTCTACTTACTGCTGAAGATAGCCTTTATAAGAAATCTGTGACATTTTCTTTTGGGCCCTGTATAACTTTAGTAAATGACTCAATTTTCTTTCCTACTTCTTCAATTCTGTCCCAAGCATTCAAGGCTGCTGTGGCATAAAGCCAGGGTGTGGTCATCATATAAAGATTGTTTTTGTATATCCAGCATAATCGTCCTCCCCAAGAAGTTGATCTTAGGAGATTTCAAGACCTCTAGCCCTACTCCATTCATTGTTTAATGATCTTAGCCTCATCCTCCCACCAGGTCCTCCATTGTAATTGGGGACCAGTTCCCAAGACAACCGTAACCAAATCTTTCCAGTCTTGAGGGATAATTCTATTACAAATTGACCACAAATTTAACATCTGCTTCACATACAGTGAGTGCATGCCATATGAGACCATAGCTTCTTTGAATCTCCTCAAATCTAACATTTGCACAGGAGTCCAATCAGCTCGTACACAGTTTTAGGGATATCTATAATTTGGTAGTACCTGTAAGGTTACTGGATAAATTAAGGTTGGCTGTTTGAAAGCCTTAGGCTGTTTCTCTGTAACCTTATAATGCAATGCTGAAATTAGTTCTCTTTTAAATTCCTCTGTCTGGGTCTGAATATTTCTATAATCTGTAATTAGTTTTTCTAAGACTTTTATCTTGGCACTCATATCAACCAACTTGGCACTCATATAAACCAACTTTTTTAGCGATAAAATAAGAATGATCAAACCAATAATGTTTATAATTGACATTACATCAATCCCATATAAGTTAATTATCCTCTCATTTAATTGTTCCATTTTTGGATCATCTAGTGTATTATCAAACAGAAACCAAACTCCTCCCATTATTAATAGTGTTTCCCTTTTTGTTTAATATGGGAAAAAACTCTGTCTTTTTTTTTTTTTTAACTAATTCTCCCTTTTAAGAAATCCCAGTTGACTCACCAAATCTGCTGACAATGATGATTCAGATGACGGTAAAGTGAGGCAGCTATCTATCTAGTATGGCAGCAGCCGGAGCAGAGGGTCCAGTGAAAGCCAGAAGGAAGAAACTAAAGAGCCCAGCTGTCTGCACGGGGAGGGAGAGGTGGGGACACGTGAGAAAGATGCTAATTCCGGCACATTTGGAGTCTGAGCCTGGGCCTGAGCCTAGGCCTGGGCCTGGGCCTGAGCCTGAGCCTGGGCCTGAGCCTGAGCCTGGGCCTGAGCCTGAGCCTAGTCCTGAGCCTGGGCCTGAGCCTAAGCCTGGGCCTAGGCTTGCAGGGTAGGGACTTCGGGCCAGGCAGGGTGGAGACTCTGGTTACATGCAGCTCTGGCCTGAGCCAATGGCTGCAAAGCCACAGGCAAGCAGCTTTTTCATGAATTCATGCCCCAAGAGTTGGATGCCAGTTTGTTGCACAAATCCTAAATGGTCTTATTATAAAAACCCGGAGCAAGGTATTAGGGTAAATGCTGAAAGATCAGAGGAAACAAGCCACAGCTTATTCTCACCTCACCAACTCCTCAGCCAAAAAGAGTCTGAGGATTCGTGGAGACAGGGTCTTCTCTTTTCGGCTGAAAGGTTGGCAAGGTAAGAAGTGGCTGTGGCTTGTTTCTTCTGATCTTTCAGCATTTACCCCAATATCTGGCTCTGGGTTTTTATAATAAGACCATTTAGGATTCGTGCAACATATTGCCATGTCCCAAGCAGTGTATTATTAACTCTTTTTTTTTTTTTTTTTTTTTTTTTTTTTTTTTTTTTTTGGTTTTTCGAGACAGGGTTTCTCTGTGTAGCTTTGCACCTTTCCTGGAACTCACTCTGTAGTCCAGGCTGGCCTCGAACTCACAGAGATCCTCCTGCCTCTGCCTCCCGAGTGCTGGGATTAAAGGCGTGCGCCACCAACGCCCGGCTATTATTAACTCTTAATGGCCAGAGTGTCCAAGAAAAGTCCTCAGGCCAAAGCTGCTGCAGTTATTATTTAAATTCTGGCATAATACAATGTTTACATTTTATATCTTTATAGAATTTGTTTATATGTCTAATCCTGACATTCTTTTTTTTTTTTTTTTGTTTTTGTTTTTGTTTTTCGAGACAGGGTTTCTCTGTGTAGCTTTGCGCCTTTCCTGGAACTCACTTGGTAGTCCAGGCTGGCCTCGAACTCACAGAGATCCGCCTGGCTCTGCCTCCCGAGTGCTGGGATTAAAGGCGTGCGCCACCACCGCCCGGCTAATCCTGACATTCTATTGTTCCTTGGTCATATGACACCACAGTGGCGCTGCTTCTGCTAATTTTTCTAAGAAAGGGAGGTCCTGATGTCTCATTCTTATATCATCTTTTACATCATTCTTTGCCCAAAATATAAGTCTCTGTATAGGGCAGAGGTAACTTCAGCTAATCTAACTTTGTTGCTGTATATGCCATGTAATTGCCTGAGTATATAGTGGGAAGAGGCTTGTAATCTGATCTGTGGCCATTTCCTCTAGCCCAGCGAATCTTGTTAACCTTATTAAGTTTACTTTGTTTTGATTATCTTGTTCCTGAGTAAATACAGGGACAGATGTTTCAAGAATGTCTCATAGCCTCATAAAGAGATCTCTGGCTTCTTTTTTTTTCTTCTTCCCCCCCACCCCAGCTAAGGACCAAACCCAGGGCCTTGCCACTCTACCACTGAGCTAAATCCCCAGCCTCTACCTCTGGCTTCTTTATGTGTCACAACTTCCAAGGCATAAGGAAGACCTTCCAGTAATAAGGATATCTCCCTAAAAGTGGGAGGGGTAGTATGTTCAGGACTTTCCTGGGGAAGCTTAGAGGCAATACTCCAGGGAGAAGGCATAAATGATTCATAAGAAATTTCCCATCAATCCAATATCCTCAAATTGTACAGATATTAAAAGTCTCCCAAGCATGCAACAGGTGGAGATAAAAACCAAAGGTGGCACGGCGGCCATCATGTGGCTCAGCTTTGCTGGATCTTTGTCAAGCAGCTGTGCTGGCCTTTGACTTTTGCCATTCCCATCAGATATGGCTATGCCACAGACTGGGTATAGAACCAGCCCAAGAGAGAGAACTATGTTGTAGTCAACAAAGCTGAAAGGAGTTGGGAGATCTGAAGTGTGCTTTGTTATCAGACATGAAGATGCAGAGTTTGGAGTTTGCCCTGCTAGTTTTCAGTCTTGTTTTGGTCCAGTATTTCCTCACTATGCTCCCTTTCCTCCCTTCTGAAATGGCAATGTATACTCTGTGCCACTGTGTGTTGGAAGTATGTGAACTGCATTTTGATTTTGATTTTATAGGTGGTTATGGTTTAGAGATTGCCATGAGTCTCAGAAGAGACTTTGAACTCTTGACTTTTAAACAGTGTTAAGACTGTGAAAGACTAAGGGGACTTTTGAAGTTGAACTAAATGCATTTTGCATTATGATATGGCTATAAGCCTATGGTGGCCATGGAGTGAAATGCGGTGGTTTGAATAAGAACGTTCCCACATAGGCTTATGTATTTGAAAGTTCAGTCACCAAGGAGTGGTGCTATTTGAAAGGATTAGGAGGTGTGATATTGTTGGAGGAACTGTGTCACTGGGGGTGGGCTTTGAGGTTTCAAAAGGCCATGCCAGACCAAGTCTCTCCTCTCTCTCCCTCTCTCTCTCTCTCTCTCTCTCTCTCTCTCTCTCTCTCTCTCTCTGCCTGTGGATCAGGATGTACAGCTCTCAGCTACTTCTCCAGTGCCACGTGTGCCAACCATGCTGCCATGCTCGTTGCCATGATGATAATGTACTAATCTCTGAAACTGTAAGCAAGCCCCCAATTAATGCTCTCCTTTATAAGAGTTACTGTAGCATGAATCTTAAAAAAGGTCTTATTAATAAAAAAACAAACCCAGAGCCAGGTATTGGGTGAATGCTGAAAGATCAGAGAAACAGAACCAGCCACAGCTAACTTCACCTTGCCAGTTCCTCAGTTGATCTTGTTTCCTCAAACTGGAAGCCTCTGTGTCCTCATCCAAAAGGATCTCAGCTGAACTGCTGCTAGAAGCCTAAAAGCTTAACAAGACTCCATTTCTTGGTCCTCATGCCTTATATACCTTTCTGCCTCCTGCCATCACTTCCTGGGATTAAAGGCATGTGTCACCATGCCTGGCTGTTTCCAGTGTGGCTTTGAACTCACAGAAATCCAAGTGGATCTCTGCCTCTGGATGCTAGGATTAAAGGCATGTGTGCTACCACAGCCTAACCTCTATGTTTAATATTGTGGCTGCTCTGTTCTCTGACCCCCAGATAAGTTTATTAGGGTGCACAATATATTGGGGAACACAATATCACCACAAGTCACCTTTGTCATGGTGTCTTTTTGCAGCAATAGAACAGTGACTAAGATACCTGGGAAAGGGGACAGGCTAAGGTCTCAAGTTCATGTCTAGGGAAGTGGGGGATTTCACGAGGAGGGTCAGATTGGGAGCTACATGTGGACGTCAGAAGTCTGTGTTTTTCAGAACAGTGATAGTGATCTCCTAGCTGTGTGGCCCTTATCTTAAGGACATGGCTCAGTCAGCAGCCTGTGTTTTACACAGCAGTGATGACAACCTCTTAATGGCTGGCGAGTCCCTTATCTTAAGGCCATGACTCTGGAATGAGAGTGAATTCTAGAGCCTGGAAATGAAAAACTGGAAAAAGACAGGCAGGATGGAGTCACCATGAGCAATGGTCTGCTGCTAACATATCCTTCATTTTGGCAAGTGGCAAGGGACTTCATAACCCACAACCCTTCCCCTCTGCTGTCTAAGGTCTACCCCCTCCAGCCCCTCCCCCTCAAGAGCATACCAAGTTCCTCTTAGCATCTCTCCATTCCAATTTCAAGTTTGAAATAAGCCTTGAGAACCGAGCCCAGTCCCCAGCCCCCAGCCCCACTGTGATGCACCCATGAAAACACCAACAGGAGGGAACAGATGCCCAAAAACCTAGAACCAGAGGTTTGGAAGTTTGTCATTTAGCCCAAAGCAGACCCTACAGAATATCAATTGCACAGCATGGCTGGACTCTTATGAAGAAGAGTCTATAACAAATTAAATGTAGAAAATATCCTTAGTATTAAAACAGAGAACATCCCTGCATGAGTCCTCAGAGCCTTGAAAAGTAAGAAGAAAGTGATGTGTTAGGTTTTCTAAATTTATTTAACCATGGACCCTTTTAAGGCAGGTCCATTAGGACCAGTGTTCCATATGATGTGCTTTGGGAAGGGATACTCTGTCCTCTTGAGTCTGATTCCTTATTGGATATCTGAACCATTTCCACTGCCATGGCTCCCATAAGCAAGTGCCCAGGTAGGGACACCTCCACATCCCCAGTGCCCAGATGATCATTGTCTTAGTTAGGGTCCCTATTGCTGTGAAGGGACACCATGACCATGGCAGCTCTCAAAAGGAAAACATTTCATTGGGGCTAGCTAACAGTTCAGAGGTTTAGTCCATTATCGTCATGGTTGGACATGGCAGCATGCAGGCAGACATGGTGCTGGAGAGGTAGCTCAGAGTTCTACATCTTGATCTGCAGGCAGCAGCAGAAGACTGTGAGCCACACTGGGCATAGCTTGAGCATAAAGCCCACCCCCACACTTCCTCCAGCAAGGCCACACCTCCTAATAGTGCCACTCCCTATGGCCCAAGCATTCACAAACATGAGTCAATGGGGACCATTGCTATTCAAACTTACCTTCTCTCCCCCATCTCCCCAAACCCAGAAGACATGGGCTTCACCACAGGACCATGGTTTGGTTCACCTTCTGTTGTCTCATTCTAAGCCACAGGATGGAAACTATTTACAAAATGCCCACATACGCCAGGCCTCTGACCCCTAGATCCTGCCAGCCTGCAGGGTAGCCAGTGGGAGCTCTCTCTTTAAGTGTTTATCTAATTATTCTTTATCAATTAAAAACTTGGGAGTCAGATAGCAGGGTAAGCATCTGAATGATCAGAGGAGCTGTGAAGAAGTGACCAGTGACCTCCCATCTCTTTCGTTTCTCCATCCAAAGGGGTCAAGACACTCTCTAAGCCCCACCCTACTACTTCCTGTCTCTCTATTTGTCCTCCAAAACCTCTATGGTTAATTTTGATCATCTACTAGCTAGGTCTGCCCTCTGATTCAAAGCAAACTTTACTGTCAGAATGCGATCAAAATATCACACAACGCTCTCTTACAGTGGGCATGAAGTTCATCTGCTCTTCATTTCCTGCAGTCCCAGAGAGGCTGAACACAGCAGCTAGCCCTTATTCCCAGATTCTAGATTATTCCAGTTTAAATCAAAGTCAATGGGCTTCCACTTTCTGAGTCCCCACTTGGCTTTGCACAGGGCCTTTTTCTGTGTGTACTTGTTATATGTGTGTGTGTTTCCTCACCCGTAGTAAAAGCCTTACTTTACCATCTGAAAACATACCAAGGTCAAAAGCTGCTGGACAAGGCCTCCACGATCCAGGGGGCAGAGGTGACATCGAGAGTCACAGCCAAGCCTCAGACACAAGCTGGACTCTGACAAGGCCTTCTCCTTGGCCCACAGCCAGGGTGCCCTGCCGGAGTCAGTGACTGCACAAGCTCCCATGATGATTTCCAGCAGTGGCACCGGGGAAACCTCTCAATGGCAGGGCCTAGGACCTGCCCAGCCTGCGCAGAAAGTGACCCAGCCCATGCAGAAAGGGACCAAGCCCCAGCATCTGGCTCCAAATGGGCACCTTGAGAAGCCCCTGGAGAGAAGTGTTCTTCTGCAGAAGCTGACTGTGAGTAGGGAGGAGACCCCCAGGGAGGAAATTGAGGGAGGTGCCTCATTTACACTCATCCTAAAATCAAGCAAAGGCAAGGAGAGGTTGGTGCTTTGTGGGGTGTGAACAGGGCCCAGGATACCAGCCCTATAGAGTCAGGGCAGGACAGATACCCCAAGTGTGGTTTTGACATCCTTACCTGTCACTACAACAGGCCCTGGGGATGGGGTCCTTCCTTGATGACCAGGACACCTGAGAGGTGGGGAAAGGAACTTACGACCACCAGTAGGTCCAGGCACTGATGCCACCTCACTTTGGTTACTTCTGGCTTCCCACCCAGGTCTTTCACATCGCTATTGCTTTTGCACACCTGGCCTTTGGCGGTTACCTGCTCTCCACAGTTAAGAATCTGCACTTGGTGGTGTTGAAGTGCTGGTATCCATTCTGGGGAGCTGTCTCTGTAAGTAGGAGCCCAAATCAGTGGATTCAGGGGTACACGGGCCCTTAGGAGGCCCTTACATTGGAGGCTGGATGCAGCCTAGAGGCACAAAGCATGTGCCCACCTTCCCCGTCTCTGCCCCATTCCCTCAGTCACACTAGACATAGCTCCTTTCAGAGAGCACCTGTCACTCGTGGGCCCCGCGACCCCCCTTTAATTGAAGCGTGTATGTTGGACAGGGAAACAAGCCAGTATGAGCTAGGCTCACAAGGATTCTGAGCATCCAAACTACCTTAGTAGCCAAAGCAACCCTAGTGCCCTCCACCCCTATCGGGCTCTTCCTGCAGCCACACACAGTTGTGATCCACAACTCTGTCCTTCGGGACATCAGCCAGGATGAGAGACAATATGAGAAACATACATGCTGTTCCCCAGAGGCTCCATGCTCCTCCAGGACTCCAGGGTCCCTGGTCCAGCCCTGAAAACCACCTTCACACTTAGCCCCAGCTCCATAGTGTTCTCTTGGGCGAATGTTTTCACATCATCTCTAGCTTCCCTCCATCCCCATTGCCCCAGGTTAACACTCCCACCACAGCGACAGGGCTTTCTACACATGAAGTGCCCATCACCCTATGGTCCCTGGGATGAGAACACAGCAAAGACTCAGCATACATGCAAAAGATAGATTCAAAAAAACATCCTAGACCTCAGATCCAGGAGCAATGTCCCCCCACAAGTGCAGAAGAAAGGTTGAGGTAGAGATGGTTACTGTGATCCCAGCTGTGGATCTACATGGGGTCTAGAGGTTTGTGTCCTCCGTGGGTAAGCATGTTGAAGGGCAGAGCCTGTCCACAAAGTGGTGTTTTCTGCCCCACCAGCCAACAGGGGTTTGATTTCTTAGAGAATGAAGGGGACTTTGTGGGTTTTGAAGTACCTCGACTTCCCTCCTTTGACCATCATACCTGGTCTGCAGTTTCTCATTTCAGGGATCTTGGCAATGACAACAAGGACATTTCCCAAGACCTTTATGGTGAGCTGGCACCCTGAGATCTTTCCCTCAAATCTAGGGGGAAAGACAAGGGCATCTGTGTACAGGGACGACCAGGACGAGTGGCCAGGAGCAAGAGCACTTCTTCAGAATCGAAGAGGACATCTGAGAGGCTCCAGATGCAGACAACTGGCTAGATTTGACAGGGAAGAAGGGGAGCCCACCCAGAACTCCTGGCTTCTCAGGCGTGACTCCAGGCACCCATCCCTCCATCTAGATCAGACCTCGGCTCCTCTATTAGTTGCTCTTCTCTTCCTGTGACAAAACACCTGTTAGAAAGTGACTTATGGATTAAGAGGGTACAGTCCACTGTGATGAGGAGGACTCGGCAGTGGGTGCGGGAGGCTGCTTGCTCACATCTGAGTGGATCAGAAAACAGAGAGAAGAATGCTGGTGCTCATCTGACTCCTTTTTAATTATTCAGTCTGGGCACCCCTTCCCCACCCGTGGAATGGTGCTACCCACCTTTAGGGTGGGTCTCTCCCCATCATTTAAACCTCTCTGGAATACCCTCCCAGACACATCCAAAAATATGTCTCCTCAGCGATTCCAAATCCACTCAAGTTAACGATGAAGACTAACCATTGCATCTTCATTCCAAATCTATCAAGCTTCTTTTTTACTTATTTATCCTTTCACGATTTCATGCATCTGTATTATGTACTTTGATGATATCTCCCCCACCATTTTATCCTCTCTTCTGCCTTCCCCCTCCCACAAAACCCTTTCTTCCTCCCTTCAAGTTCTCTTCCTTCTTTCATATCTTTTCTTTGTTTTTTTGTTTTGTTTTGGGTTTGTGACCCATTGTGTTTTAATTAGTGTTGCCTACATGAGCATAGATGGGCGTTATTTACTGGAGCAAGGACAAATCTAGCAAGTTTTGACTTCACTCATTATGTAGCCATCCAGCCCCTAAGCCAGGAACCTGAGGACCTCCTGGCTCTGCATCCCTTCCCCAAGTCCTAGGGCTGCTTCTAGATAACCCCTCAGCTCCACACCTTCTCCAGCCTATACCCTCTCTTAGCTCACTTCTATCCCTATCAACTCTGATCTGGGGGAGTCATCCCACGCTATCTCCTCACAGCAGCCCAAGAGTTTGTTCTGGAGTATAAGCTTCTTGAGGCGGAGGGTAACCCAGCAGAGGCAGGAGAAACCTGGCAGAGACCTGTGTGACAGGGTGGAGGCCTATTTTAGGAGCTCAACAGGATAGATGGAGAGGAGGGGAGACCCTGGGGTATGAAGAGGCAAGACACCTCCACGCTCTTCCTGCCCTTCCCTGTGATGTCCTCTGGATGTTAGACTCTGACAGTTGGCCTACCTGACATAGAATGGCCATTGGGGAGAGTGTCATGATGCACCCTTCTTTCCTATAAGCCTCATGCATCTGGCATCAGCTCTTGGAAGGACCAGTCTCCAGGTGGGGGGGGGGGGGGGGGGAGGGTGTCACAGACCAAATTCCTGGAAGGAGAGCCTTGAGTTGGATCACTAAGCTCTAACGTTTCACCTCTGCTTGCAGAAGATACTGTGTGTGACAGGAAACGTCATCAGCTTCTTGTGTGCACTGGCAGGCCTCTTTGTCATTGCCAAGGACCTCTTTCTGGAGAGTCCTTTTCTATGGCCAATCTGGAGACCATACCCCAACGACACAGTGAGTTCCCCTCCCCTCATGATTCCTCTGATTCCAAGGAGGGAACAGCCTTGAGCGTGGCTGAGAACAAGCAATCAGGCCTCACAAAATCTGTCCTGGAACCAGGCACTGCCAATCTGAACACATTCCTCCAGAGGCATGGTGGAAGCAGCATGCCTGACCTTCTCGTGAGTCAACATCAGGAAACTGGACTGTGCTTCAAGTCACTATGTCCAGCTCTACTTTTACACATGGGAAAACTGATGCCCAGAAAGAGGGGATGTCCTGCCTGGTGCTGAGCAGCAAAATGACTGCAA
This sequence comes from Peromyscus eremicus, assembly GCF_949786415.1. Lineage (NCBI taxonomy): Eukaryota > Metazoa > Chordata > Mammalia > Rodentia > Cricetidae > Peromyscus > Peromyscus eremicus. Next base: position 50,460,390 of record NC_081416.1, read on the forward strand.
GACCACACCCTAGAACTGCTGATTCCACAGCTAAGGCACCTCCTCCCCACAGCCTGGTAGAGCTGGCTCAATCCACTTTGGCAGTGAACACTGAGGTTCAGAAAAGATAATTCAGTGGCCAGAAGTCACGCAGCAAGTCCAGGTACAGTGAAAGCTTAAAGCTTTCTTTAAGCTCTCAACAGTGAGCCCAGTGCCCTTTCACTGTATCATGGATGCCTCTACACCAGGAGGAAGCGCTGCCCCTCTAAGCTAGGTGCCAGGCTCGACTGTGACACACGGCGAATATACACACATGCTTCCCTGGTGAATGTCAGTAGCTTTGCCCCGAGTGGTTCCCAGCTCACCCTTCCCCCGCCCTGCTATGAAACACACTTTCTCTCTGGGCCTAGACAACCCCATCGGCTGAGCAGAGTTATCCAAATGACCCACAGGGCCACTTCCAGTTCTCCCAGGGTCTTGGAAGACCCTCTGGTCCTCACACTTTGGGAAACACTCACCCAGGCCCCCTATCGCCAAGCACTAGGCATGGAGCGTGATGGAAACAGCCCCCATCCCTCAGAGTCCCTCTCTACCCTCCCAGGGGAGCAGAAGCCCTGCTGCTTCTGCTGTGGATCTGCCCGGCAAACCCAGGTGACAGGCAGGTACCAAGGAAGCCCTGTCCTATCTCCCGCCACTTGCTGCAGGTCTATATCCAGAGACTGGAGCTGACCCTGCTCTGCTTCACCTTCCTGGAGCTCTTCCTGACAGGATCCACAGCCGTCATAGCCTGTAGGACAGAACGTCTGCATGCCGAGGTGAGGTCTTTGCTGTGGGATGGTCTGTATGTCAAGTGTGTTGCTGATTGGTCAGTAAATAAATCACTGATTGGCCATTGGCTAGGCAGGAAGTATAGGCGGGACAAGGAAAAGAATTCTGGGAGGTGGAAGGCTGAGAGAGAGACACTGCCAGCCGCCATCAGGACAAGGAAGATGTGAGGTACCAGTAAGCCATGAGCCATGTGGCAAAGTAAAGATTAATAGAAATGGGCTAAATATAAGAGTAAGAGCTAGACAATAACAGGCCTGAGCTAATGGCCAAGCAGTTTAAATAATGTAAGAGTCTGTGTGTTTATTTTATAAGTGGGCTCTGGGACTGGCGGGACTTGGTGGCGGGAGCTGGAGAAAAATTCTCCAGCTACAAATGGCGTCCAACGTGGTGGCAAGAGTTTCCACCTAAAAACTTAGAAAAAAGATTCTAAAACGGAGCTAAAAACAGCTTCTTAATTGTCTCTCTCAAATAAGCGGCAGCTGCCGGTTTGAGCTACTGGCGGGTTCCTAGCGTGCGCTCTCGACCTGCAGTATGGTGGGAATGAGGCCTCTGCAAGTAGCACATTAAACTGTGTGGTGGATTTAGCCTTTGCTAGTACAAAACAAAAAAAGAGGTTTCTGGGCTACACGCTACTTTGGTAAAAGTGTAGACCCACTATTTCTGAGAGTCATGGCTCCCAGAGCTGGCGGAAAGCGGACCGCCGCCATGTTGGGAAGCTGAAGTGGGCGGAGCCAGCAGCCACTGCGCCATTTCAGGCTTAGAAGGCTGCAGTTTAAAGCAATAGGCTCACGCTAATATAAAAAAATAAGCCATGTAAAGATGGCTACCACACAAAGAATCTGGATTATGTTCTCTTTGATATTCGTAACTGCAGAAAAACATTTGATTGTAAAAGCTGTTGAGTTATGCCAAAATGTATATTTTAAAGGTACCTTGACTTCAAAATTTGGATATAAGGATATGTTGCTTTGGAAAAGAGTCTCTGCTTTTGTTTCCACAGAAAGCCAGAGACTATGGATTTGTTCCAGATTAAGATACATCAGGTTTGACCAGCCAAGACCCCCTGAAAGGTCTCCAGTGACACCATGGCCCAGATGATTCAACATCCAGAATGGTTTCAAGGCAACTGGCTCAGACGATACAGCCTCATGGACTACTCCATGATCCTAAAATTTTCTTTCTGTCTCCATAAGATACAGCGCCCCCCTCCAGCAGGAAGTAGTAAGAGAAGCTACGCCCAAATTCCCAAATATACCAAGCTGGCTTTAGAGATGGAATTGGCTCACTCCCCCTCTAAACCCAGACATATTGCTCAAAGAAAAAAAAATGGTTAAGAGATTCTTGTGTCCCAACTCAGAAGAGCCCTCTGGTGTGGGACAGAGAAAAAACAATATTTTTATTTAAATCAGGTTGATTATAAATACAATCTCTTTCTAAAACAAAAAGGAGGATAGTTTAGATATGATAGGATGAAAGGGTAGATTAATGAACCTACTTTTAAAGAGTAACAACTTGTTTAAAATGTTTTACATTGCTATAGATTTTAGTTTATTGATACAAATTTAAACTTAATTTTGTTATACTGTATATATATTTCTATTCTTGTTTGAGGTATTATGTTTATGTAACTCATTTAAAATTGTAATGGATAATTAAAAAATAGATTAATAGTTAGTCATCTATGATAATATTTGTAGCCATGTTAGTTAAGTCTTCTAGGTATACATAGATATATTTCAGATAGATAGGTAGTCTTCAAACACTTCAAAGACCTACAGAATATGGCATTTAAAATGTTTTAAAAGTTTAGACTTTTTGGACAGTGAGACATGTCTGCTCCTGACAGCACCGATTTACTTCAGAGAGGAGTATGGGCATCGAAGACACTCCATACGGAGTTTATCTTCACCGTGACAAAAATAGCCATTTGGGCAAGAAACTGTTCTTGCCTGGACTGCTTGATCAACTGGACATGCAGGACCCATAGAAAGGTGACCACTGAACTTTGCTTGACAAAATGGTCCTTCAGGTTTCTGCTTTGCAGAGAAAACTGCCAGACATTCTACAAGACACAGAGAAAAGTAAATAAGAGACTCTAGGCCTGTGGGCTGAAGACAGATGCCCCAACTTTACAAGAAAACTTTGGATGACTGTCCAGGCTCAGCTGTCTCTGTCTACCCTGCAAGACTCCCAAAAGTTGCTTGCATCCTTCTCCCATTTCTCAGGCAGTATTATATCCTTCTGAGGTCTTTGATGTGGTTAAAGACTAGATACTTACAATTTTCCTTAGTTATAATAAAAGATAAGTTAGATATAAAACCTTAAACTCACAAATATAAGATAGATAGGATCTCTTCTTTAATATTGTAACTGTAATTCTTGCTTGATAATTGTTTTGTTATATGTATTTTACTATGTTAAAGTTAAAACCTTCCTTTTTAAGAAAAGAAAAGGGGAAGTGCTGTGGGATGGTCTGTATGTCAAGTGTGTTGCTGATTGGTCAGTAAATAAATCACTGATTGGCCATTGGCTAGGCAGGAAGTATAGGCGGGACAAGGAAAAGAATTCTGGGAGGTGGAAGGCTGAGAGAGAGACACTGCCAGCCGCCATCAGGACAAGGAAGATGTGAGGTACCAGTAAGCCATGAGCCATGTGGCAAAGTAAAGATTAATAGAAATGGGCTAAATATAAGAGTAAGAGCTAGACAATAACAGGCCTGAGCTAATGGCCAAGCAGTTTAAATAATGTAAGAGTCTGTGTGTTTATTTTATAAGTGGGCTCTGGGACTGGCGGGACTTGGTGGCGGGAGCTGGAGAAAAATTCTCAAGCAACAGGTCTTCCTGGAGACAAACCCTCAAGACATGGGGACGTTGGGCAGCAGAGAGCTCGGAAGGGACAGACAGCAGGCAGGGCTCACAGACTGAGTACTTAGGAGACATCGGGTCCTCTGTGGAACACTGTATTCGTATCCATATAATTAACATAGCCATAGTGACACATATAAATGTAGCTTTACTTCATTTTCTCATCATCCTTTCAGGCAGGTATGTGTGTCCCATTATACAGATAAGTAAACTGAGACTTAGAGAACTCACACCACCTTCTAAAGCTAGACCCAGCCCAGCCCACGTTGGGAATTCTAGCTGTGGGAGCTACTTGCTTGTGGTCAATGGGACACTGGAGGTAGAACTCTAACTCAGACTCCACCAACTAACCCCATGAATCTTTCTTGATTAATGTGAGAGAGACAGTAGTCACATAAGGCCTCTAGAAGTTCCCTCATCAAGCCTCATGTGGACTTTGCGACTTCCAAAGTGACTCTGCCAAGACACACTTCGTAAATAGCTAATCATACATGTGCTAGGCCAATGGGGACAGTGATTTCTCTTTGGCAGGATAAGGATGACACCCCTCTCGTTCCTGACGCACCTGTGGAACTTGAAGGTCTCTCGATGGGGCCACCACCAACCTATGAAGATGTGGCTCAAGGTAACACACGAATGAGCAAACTAAGAGGTGAAGGGTCTTCAGCCTGGGCTCCCCAGACCTTCACAAGTCACTGTGGTCACTTCTCCCTGGCACAGACAGGAGCCAGTTCCCCTGGAAAAGGAACAAACAGTGCTATTGTTAAAACAGTCCACCTAAGAATGGGTGGTGGTCCCTTCCCCTACACCACACACTCTAGACCCAGATACCTCAGAGTCTGAGTCAGCTGGCCAGAGCCTACTCTGCTGAATCAGAGTAGGACCAGATGCCCTCCTTGCCAGCCTCCAGAGTAGCTCTTGGGTAAGCCCTCCATGCCCTAGTGGAGTTGGACTTTCCTTTGGGCCACCAGCTCACAAATAATGACACAGAGACTTATTATTAATTATGAAGGCTCAGCCTTAGCTTGGGCTTGTCCTACTAGCTCTTTTAACTTTTTTTTAAAGATTTATTTATTTATTATGTATATAGTGTTCTGCCTGAATGTATGCCTGCAGACCAGAAGAGGGCACCAGATCTCATTATAGATAGTTGTGAGCCACCATGTGGATACAGGGAGTTGAACTCAGGACCTCTGGAATTGCTGCCAGTGCTATTAACCTCAGAGCCATCTCTCCAGCCCTAGCTCTTATAACTTAAATTAACCCATTTATTTTAATTTACATTCTGTTGCGTGGCTTATTACCTCATCTCTCTGTACTGCCCATGCTGCTTCTTCCACATCTGGCTGGTGACTCCACCTTTTCCCCAGAGTTCTCTCTCTGCCCAGAAGTCCCGCCTGTACCTCTTGCCTAGCTATTGGCTGTTCAGCTTTTTATTACATCAACCACAGCAATACATCTTCACACAGTGTACAAATAGCCCACAACACCCAGCCTCCCATCCACAGTGGGAGGCTGCCCATAGCAGGGGTGAATGGCCTATTTTTAGGGTAATCATGAATCATAGGGTTTGGGGGCAGTCAGAAGGATGTCAAATCAAAAACTATACAAGGTCTCTGTTTCTGGGGCCTCAGTGTCTCCATCTATAAATGGAGGGGAAATAAGGACCACGATCCAGGAGGCTCCTGTAAGCTCAGAAATCTGAGATCAGAAGTGGAGTTCAAGATGAGATTCTAGTCTGGGAATTCTAAACCTGCTCATGCTGGTGGGCAAGCCATGGGAAGGACCTGCCTCCCTTCCCTCCCAACCTTCAGTACTCAGAGGAACTCACTCGCCAAGCTGGCTTATTTATGGGCCACACTGGGTTCCTTCTGTTTCTTTAAGTTGATTTGTTTCTTATTTTAAGATGTCTCTTTTTAGCCATAAAAATTTTTTTGATAACCAAAGTAAGCCCCCCAAATAACAAACACGGTGAAACTAACCATCACCAGATTCTTGACCCCTCTGCCCTGACCTCACCCACCACTCACTCTGCTGCAGCCTCCCTAAGGCACCTTGAGATTCCCCAACACACAAACACATCCTACCTCTGAGCCACAACCCTAGCCCTTCCTCCCCTGGACCCTCCTCCCCCTCTGACCCGGACAGAGCTTGCTCTGAGTCTTTCCTAGGCCACCAGCTCTGGATCACTGCTGGCCTCACTGACACTTTCCATCAACCTCCACTTCACACAGGCCCCAGGCACTGGAGAGAGTAGTCTAAGAATGTTCACTGGGAAGTGCTGGTGTAGCTCCACACTGACGTCCTGCCCGCACTGATGATGCGTGCACAGGGGGTGGTAGCATGGCTCTGGCTCTCCAGAAAGGGCGTTGCAGTGAGGAGGTGGGATCAGTACATTCAAAGGAATGCCAACAACATCAGCCCTCTTAGCTCAAGGGAACCCTGTCCTCCCAGCAGCCCATCTCCCACACAGTGAGGGCTCAGCACAGATAAACCCAGATTTTTCACTGGGTCCAGAGAGCACTCAGTCCTTGCTCTTGACTTGGAGGAAAGGCCAAGTGTCCCTGCACCCTATTTGATTCTAAACATCATTGAATCGTAGCGACATGAGTCTATTTAAAGGAATGTATTATGTATTACATGTGCATGCTAAGAGTGGGTAGCTCAGTTGGTGGAGGGTTTTCCTAGCTGGGAAACAAGCAAAGCGGATCTCTTCACCTGCCTCAGCTTGCAGAAAAGATGTGGATTTGAACTCTGACTTCAGCTCCAGTGCCCACGGCCCTTGAACTTGGAATTCTGCTTTCCAGCCTCATCAGTCTTCTATGTTAGAAGAATCTTTGTGAATCATCTCAGTTAATCTCATGTCACAGGATAAACTAAGGCCCCAATGGGTGATGCAGGCTCACTGAGTGTTACCCAGGAGGTAGTGTTGATGGGCGTGAGGCTGGATCCCATGTCTCATGTTATTATCTCTCTGGCCCTGACTCCTCAGCCGTGTCCCAGCTGCTTCCTGGGGCCCTGAGAGCTGGAAGAAGATTTATTCTTGTGTCCAGCACCCATCCTAGCTCCCCAGCTCCCAAACCTATTGTTTCTCCAGTATGAGATTCGAGCCCCGCTGCCACCCCAGGACATTAAGAGAAACCCCCAAACACGGGCCTCCTTCTCCAGCACTGAAGGGTACTTCAGCACTGAGGCGGGTCATGGATGCCTAATGGTTATTCCTTTGTCCCACAGATAAAAACTGAATTCCTACAGAGGCAAATCCATCCTCACCTCCCTGTGGCTGGACTCCAGTGTAAGACAGGCATGACTCACACAAATAAATGTACAACTGCTATAAAGAGAAACTGAAGTGTTTGAGAGTGTGATAGAAACAGAGGGGAAGTGAGTGGAGGTGTGCTAAGGGAGCCTACAGGTCCAGCTATCCAGGCTCTGCCAACTTTTTTCTTTTTCTTTTTCTATTTGTGTGTGTGTGTGTGTGTGTGCGTGTGTGTGTGTGTGTGTGTGTGTGTGTGTGTGTGTGTGTGTTTGCATGTAGTGAGCATATACGTGCATGCATGTTTGCATGTGTGGGATATGTAGGGGGTATGCATGCATGTGTGTGCTTGTGGAGGCTATTGATGCAAGAAACCATCCCAGATCGAATGTAGAGCCTAAGGTTTATCCTTGTTCTTCCTCCTTATTCACTGAAGCAGGACCTCTCAGTCTAACCCAGAGCATGCCAATATGGCTATTCCCACTGGCCAGCCTGCTCTGGGAATCCCGTGTCACTCTGCTTTCTAAGCCTGGAATTACAGGTGAGTCACAGTGCCCACCCAGCATCTACATAGGTTCTGGGGATCTATAATGGCTAGTTTTATGTCAACTTGACACAAGGAAGCTAAAGTCACCTGAGAGGAAGGAACCTCAATTAAGAAAATGCATCCACAAGATTGGGCTGCAAGCCTGTAGGGCATTTTCTTAATTAATGATTAATGAAAGCCCAGCCCATTGTGGGTGATGCCATCCCTGAGTTAGTGGCCCTGGGTTCTATAAGAAACCAGGCTGATCAAGCCATGTGGAGCAAGTCAGTAAGTAACTTCTGCGTTAGCTCATGCCTCCCAAGTTTCTGACTTGTTTGAGTTCCTGTTCTGACTTCCTTCAATGATGTGCAGAAGTGTAAGCCAAATAAACCCTTTCCTCATCATGTTGCTTTTTGGACATAGTCTTTCACCGCAGCAACAGAAACCCTAAGTCACAATCCAAGCTCCAACCCTCACCCTCACGTGCGGCAAGTACTTTCACCACTGAGCCATCTCCTCAGCCCTGCTAGTTTTTTCTCCTAGAGACTTAGTTCTTCCCAGGCAAGATCTAAGTCCTCTCCTTCTCCTCCCTCACCACTCCCTGTGGCTGTGATCACTTCCTCCTGGTCGCTCTTTCCTCTAAACTCTCCTGGTGCCTGGCATTGATTCTGATGCCAAGTGCTTTGAGTGTTCGAGGCCCCTGCCAAGGGCTGAACACTGTTACCCACCAGGGTTCGGCCAGGAAAAATATCCCTAGGGATGCATGCTGGGACTTAAGGAATTGGCACATGAGATTACAGAGCCTGGCAGAACAAGGGCAGGCAATCTGCAGAGAGGCAGTCTGGAGGGCTGGAGCCACCACCCACAGGAGACTTCCTGCGTCTTAGAAGCCTCCATCCTCCTCCCTCCAGGAGGAAAGGTTTCTATGAGGAGACCTTCCGAACAGAGGAGCCTTGGCTCTGTTTTGCATGCCTCTCCACAGAGGGAGTCAGGTCCATCTTGATTAGCTAAGAAAGTCTCTCTCACTTAGGCAGTTATGGACTTGATCCCAGCCCCAAAACATCTTCACAATAAAAGCCAGACTCTTCTGATTGCCTGGGGAACTGGACTGTGGCACGACTTCTCTTGAGAACCTGTGAACAAATATGTATTCACTCCAAACGGGGAATCAATGACAAACCAAAGGAAGAAGCCCACCCATGTAAAGCAGTGAGTGTGCTGGGGTCACCTACAGGAGGGACCCAAAAGCAACTGTACCACCAGCGTGAGAGACACAGCTCGTAACAGCTGCATCCTTGGGATTCCCTGTGCAACTGACTTATCGCCAGATCCAAGAGAGTGTCTCCTATCCCCGGGGACTGTGTGCTGCTTTATACCTCAGGGAGGGTCCTCAAGAGTCCCCCAACTCTCTGGATTCCCTGTGTGCTTCCCCGAGTCGTAAGAGCTTGCCATCTCCTTCAGGTAGGAACGTTTAGGAAGAAAAGACACACAAGAATCTTGCTGAGGTCACCTACCAAAAGCCTATCATAGTCACACAGAGATACAGCAGCAAGAGGCAGGTGATGAGACCAGAACCTACAGACTTACTTCTGCAAGCTAGAGGGACTGGTCTTCAAACATCCCCACACTAAACTTTTGATTTCAGCCACTTGCAATCATTTATTGAGTCTTACTCTGGGCCAGACACACACACACACACACACGCATGCACGCACGCACACGCACACGCACACACAACACACAACTCAGGCAGAGGGAAGTTAAGTCATCGCCTCGTGGTCACATGGTTTAGATGAGAAATAGCCTTGGTCCCCAGATGGTGGTGCTGTTTGGAGAGGTTATGGAGATGGGCAGGGGAAGCACGTCACTGGGGGTGGGTTTTGAGACTACAAAATGTCCACCACGTGAAGTTCTCTTTCTGCTTCATGTTGCAGGTTAAAGACGTGAGCTCTCAGCTCCCTGTTCCTGCCGCCATGGCCGCTGCTGTGCTGCCTTCCTTTCCCTGATGGACTCTCGTCCCTTGGGAACCCTCCACCAAAATAAAGTCTGTCTTCTATCAGCGACCATGGTTGGTGTTTCACCTCAGCAACAGAAAAGTAACTAACACAGTCACGCACCAGACAGTGCTAGACCGGGGAATCCCACTTAGTCACAGGCTGGAGCCTGGACTCGGACTCCGGATCATTCTGCCGTCTTACAATGGGCAGGTTTACAGTCCCAGGGAGTTCAGAAAGTCGGGAGCCGCGTGAGCCCCGAGAGAGGCCAGTCTTCCTTGGGTCTGCCCACAAGTTAGACAGCCCCCGGGGCATCTTTCAAGAGTTGTGTCGCTCATGCTAGTTCCTGTATGCTGGAAGTGAGTGAGCAGGGCATTGACATTCTCTCTTGGTCCTCGAGGATGTTTGGGGAAAGGCTGTGGTTGCAGGTAAAGATAGCATTCCTCAAGAGGCACATGATGAAACCCATGGTGCCAGAATCAGGGTGCGGAGCCTCATCTGACCCACGACCACTTCTGAGAGAGAAGTGAGCGGCTCCACAGGGAAGCTCTGGAGACTGTAAAGTAAACACAAGAGGCTGAATGTAGTGGTGTACACCTCTAATCCCAGTACTCAAGAGAGGCAGGCAGATGTCTGTGAGTTTGAGGCCAACCTGGGAGTTCTAGGCTACATAGGGAGTTCTAGGCTAGCCAAGGCTATATAGTAAGACCTTGTCTCAAAAAAAAAAAAAAAAAAAAAGTAAGCATAAAATCACCAGAGCTAGAGCCCTGAAGTCCTGAGAAAATAGAAAGGGAATCCTCAGTTCATCCTGAGATGGGGCAGAAGGGATACATGAGAACTAGATGTGTAAACTGAGTCTTGGGATAGGGCTCCTGGCGAAGTATAAAGAAAGGCATAGCACAAGAGGAGCAGGAAGCGATTACACCCTCCAAATACAGAAGACCCCATTACACAGAGATTAGCACTCCAAGTTAGCAGGTGAGATATAAACCACATAGTCAAAAACCATCCTTGAAAGTCCCTTACATTGGAACCGGGGAGATGACTCAGTCAGACTCCTAGCACCCATGAAAAAGCCAAGCACAGAGGCACTCATCTGTAGCTCTGTCTCTGGGGAGGCAAAAACATGAAAATCCCAGTTATGCCGAGTCACTAGCCAGCCAGCATAGCTCAGCCACTGAACTCAAGGTTCAAAGAAAGACCATGTCTCAAACAATAAGGTGGAGAGTGATCAAGAAAAACACAAAAAGTCAGTCTCTAACCACCACATGCACATACACACACATGAATGCACACTTACATGCTGTCTTATTACTTTTCTATTGCTATGGTTAAAAAAAAACATGGAAGGCAACTTGTAGCTGAAAGTTTTCCTATGTCCTGCCTGGTCCTGCAGCCGCTCGGACCCAATTAAATACACAGAAGCTTATATTACTTACAAACTGTATGGTCTATGGCAGGCCTCTTGCTAGCTAGCTCTTATATCTTAAATTAACCCATTTCCCTTAATCTATGTTTTGCCACATGTTCTGTGGCTTTATCGGTCTGTTGGCATGTTGCTTCTCCTTCAGTGATGGCTGACATCTCTCCCCGCCTTCTTCCTGTCTCTCTGCTTGGATGGATTTCCCACTTTCCTCTAAGCTGCCTTGCCATAGGCCAAACGGCTTTATTTATCAACCAATCATATCAACACATATTCCCAGCATACAGAAAGACATCCCACAGCAGCAACTTATAAAAGAAAGAGTTTATTGAGGGCTTAGAGTTTCAGAGGGTGAGTCCATGGCCAGCACGGTAGGGAGCATGGCAGCAGGCAGGCAAGCATGGTGCTGGAGCAGTAGCTGAGAGTTCACATCTCATCTACAAGACAGAGAGAGCTAACTGGAAATGCTGTGGGGTTTTGAAACTTCAAAGCCTGCCCCCCCACCCCTGCCCAGTGACACAATCATCCAACAAGGCCACACCTCCTAATCCTTCCCAAACAGTTCCACTAACTGAGGACCAAGTATTCAAACATATGATCCCATGTGGGGGCCATTCTCATTCAAACCACCACATATATGTGCACACAGAGGTCCCAATACACCCAGAGAGAGAGACAGGACAGAGAGAAACAGAGACAGAGAGACAGAGAGAAGCCCTCAAATTTCAAAATGTTCCAGCATGTAAAACCAAGCCCCTAAGGAAATAGCACATCCTTCCATTTCCCACTAGACTCATTCTGTTAGCTTCTAGAGAAGAAGTGGGAAAGGGTGACTGGTTATTTAAATGTTACTTTTCTTCCCCACCCCCAACCCTCTGGCTGGTTAGAAAGTCAGAAGGACAAGGCATACATAGTCAAACCTGACAGAGTTCAGTGTCATCTGTGGGATCTACTCTGAGTTGGTGTGACCAGGCTGAAATACAAGATAGAAATTGTCAGTGGTGAGGGGCCATGAAAGACATTCCTCAGCCACTTGAGAAGCTCACTAAAACAGCCAAATTGGTAGTAAGAAGCAGGAAAAAAAAAGAGATTAATTCAATGTGGCCACATTGGGGAAAAGGACAAAGAGATTCAGTGACACCCCATGCAGCCCATCTCCAGGATAGGTCTATGTACAACTAAGCAGTCAGTCAGGGTCTATCAGTGTCCAGGCAAAGTGGTCTGACAAGTTATTAGAAATGTGTAAACCACCTACACAAAAAAACTAGGCAGAGTGGTGCCCATCTTGAATCCCAGAATTTGGAAGGCAGAGGCAGGCTGATTTTTTTGTGAGTTCAAGGCCAGCCTGGTCTACAGAATGAGTTCCAGGACACCCAGAGCTACATAGTGAGATCCTGTCTCCAAAGAAAAAAACAAAAAACTTAAATGTGTGAAATCACCTTTCTAGGAGACAAGTACCTTCCTCCCGTGCACCCCATGCCTTTTCCCTCTCTCAGCATGAGGTTCCTAGGGAAATCCCCTCTTCTTGGAGTCCATTGTCCGAATAGTCTGACAGTCAAATTGAGAGGCACACATTATCTTCCTAGGATATTTCTGCCAGGCTGTCCACACCAAGAAAAATCTGTCTGGGTTCATGGGATGGGAAATCTGGAGAAGTTCCTGTCTGAATGCTTACACCTCCTTGCTGGCCCATCAGTCAGCTCAGGGACAAGCCTGGTGCGGCACATTCTTGCCTGTCCAATCTTATCCTTCACTCCTCCCACAGTCAGTGTCCTGCAGGAGTGCTCATCTTCAGGCGGGATGAGTGACTTGCCAAGGAGGCACAGCTACTGATCTAATAACGTTTGCTCGGCCAGGAAAAGACCCGGTGCACATGAGAACGGATTTCTGAGTTTGATTTGGGCGGCTTCTCTGACCCTGTAGGTATTTCTAATGTTCTGACACTAGGTGGCACTCTAAGTCCAGATTTGCATTAATTATACAGTAGCCTTTAGAGACATGTGAAATAGAGGCTAAGAGGTGAGGCATTGGCTTTTTTTGTGTGAATGCCATATCCCTGTTAACTTACAGCTAATAAATTCCTAGTCATCAATCTGGACTTGTCGGAGACATTTTTTCTGTTGTTGATGTTGTCTCCAATTAGAAACATCCACCCATGAAATTCACACAGCAGGTGCACAAAATCCACAGACATTACAAAGGTAAGAGTGGTCCAGTGCTTGCCCGGGAGAGTGGTTGCTCCCCCCTCAAAGCCCTGTCCAGGAAAAGGGGGCTTTAGTATCCCCAGAGGCTTGAAAGAAATTTAGGCTCAGCCTCTTCCCAAAGTAACTGCGTCTGTTTGCAATTTGACAGGAGCTCCAGTTTCAGGGAATCCAACACCCTCTTCGGCCTCCGTGGGCACTGCACACACGTGGTGCACAGGCATACATGCAGGCCAAGCACTCAGATACATAGAATAAAAATAAACTTAAAAAAATTGTAAAGGCTAAGGAAGTTGATGAAACTTAAAAGGCTGAAGAAGCACAGAAAATTACAAGACCCACCAGGCCCCTTTCCCAGGCAATATAAGCAGTAAGCAAAAACTTGGGAGAAGGAGACTCTTCTAGGGAGCTGCCTCCAGGTGGACAGGGAGCTCCAGGGATGCAGTTCTCATGAGTCATCACCTATGCTGGCATGGACCCTTTAGTGATGCAACTGCCTTCGAGTCACCCATGTTCCTAGAAGTAGATCCTCACCATGCTCCTGTAAGCAACCCCAATAAACTCACTGGTGTCCCAAGCTAGACTTGTGTGGGGTTGTCTTTTCCATTGTCATTAGTTCGTTGTCTAGGCCAAATAGACATCTGCTCGTGTCTCCCAGGAAAAGCCACACACCTGGCTCACAGCTGCTATCCCCATCAAGACAGTGAGCTGTGTAATCACTGAAGACCCTTGGAAAGTCACTCTGCAAACAGGAAGCGCCAGAGGCTGCCACCAGGAGGCCAGCAGACAGTAGTATGGTCTCAGGCACTGAATGTGGGCACCTGAACCTGCTAGCAGGATCCCTGTTTTCCCTAGACCTCAGCAGATGCCTATGAATCTGAGATGGACTTGTAATTCATACCCAGGAGAACCCACTCTGCACAAAGCTGGCCCCAGAAAGGTAGGGGTTTGCATAACTTGGAACATTGTGGGTCTGAAACTCCAAGCTGGTATCTTGGCTTCCACTGGCACACTCAACTCCACTACCCAGATTAATCCACTCTAGGCGTTGGCTGTGGCTTTGGGATACTCTGAAGTTACAAGTTGCTGGGATGTGGTAACCTCTGATATATGTCTACTTTAATTGAGTGGGCAGAGGGGAAGCCAGTGTCCCTTTAATACAAATTATAACCCACATTCTTTCTGTTCAACATGGCACTGTATGTGCACACACCACGGAACACTTTCCTCTCTTGGCTTTTACCCTACTCTACTCATTCACAAATCACAGAGCTGACTTACTGGAGGACAATAGGAAGGCTTGTCCTAAATGTATTTTTACTGTTTTTCAGGTGTTGTGGCTGTGACTTTTCTTCTATGCTGTTCCCTCTGTCATTCTCTTTCACAAAAGATGACGTTTTTAAAAATTACATATATATGTGCGTATCTATGTGGGGTTATACACACATGAGTGCAAGACCTCTTGGAGGCCAGAAGAGGGCGTCAGATCCCCACAGGTACTGGTAAGCTACCCAACTTGGTACTAGGAACAGAGCTCAGGTCCTCTGCAGGGGCAGCATCTGTTCTTAACCACTAAACCATCTCTCCAGCCCCCAGGTGATGTTTTAGAAAGTGTTTTAAAGGCTGATAGATTCCTTCTTGGCAAATGGCCCTTTGCATATCTGAGCTGCTCGTTTAGACCTGGGCTGCCCTCTGGTAAGTCCTGAGCCAGGTCATAAACTTGTATACCACGTTATTAAGTCTGCCCACAGAGGTAGACACTGGGGCTAGAGAGGTCAGTCACTTTTCTTTCTATGTAAGGAGATTATCTAGTTTAGGAAAATAAAATCACTAATGTCCCAAAGAAGAGGGACCCTAATTTCTTTTGTCTCTCTGGGTGAGGTCTGCAGGGAGAAGCCTGAGCCACGTGAAACGACCTCTTGTAACTCCTCGTCGACTTTCAGTGTTCCTCCTGCTCCATGGCCCTCGAAGATGCCAAACCTCAGTCAAGGGTCACACAACGCATACCAGCGTCTTCTCTCCCCAACTAGACTCAACTCAAGACTCATGCTCAAGGTCAGCATCTCTACTGTACACATGTGTGTGTGTGTAGTCTGTGTCTCCAGTATATACCACCTATCGTATATACCACTTACAGTCCCAGGCTCAAAGTTAGGAATGACCTGAGGAATGGGGCATAAAATCATACAGAACCATCTCCACTCCCACCTGGTAGATGATGAAGGGTGTTGGCAGCCTGGCTGGACTACCAAAGACAGAGCCAGTCTCTCCACATAGGGTGAGTTGAACTTCCTTACAACATGTCGGCTGAGTTCCAAGAGCAGCATCCCATGAGAGCCAAGCAAAAGTACTCAGCGGTCCATGATCTAACCTTAGAAATACATAACAACAATGCTGTTGTGTTCCATTAGCTGAGGCTATCATGGAGTTTGAAGGATGGAGGGACATAGATTCCAGCACCTGAGGGCTGTCCAGGTCACACAGTAAAAAGATCACATGGATAGGAAGACAGTACCCAGGCCAGCTTTGGAAAACTCAGTCCTCAATACCTTTCCAGGAAAGTCTGTCTATGCAGAGTCATTTTAAAAGCAGAGAGCTAAAACCACACAGTAGAAAGTGATAACATCTGAGTGTTGTGTTATGTTAAGAAACACAGAACAGAATAAAATATCACTCTGGTTCATCTGTCCTTGTCTCTATAGGAAGCATGCTCTTATTTATTTTAATTAATATAATTTAATTAACTTGTTTAAATATCCAAGCTGGCCTCCACCTCTTGGTCCTCCAGCCCTTACCCGTCAAGCCCCGCCCCCACCTCCCAAGTGCTGGGATTTCAGGCATGCACCACCATCTACCAGCTGAGAGGACCTGCAACTTGTGGCTTATTTACGAAGAACAGAGGCAGCCTGGGCTAGCGTGGGAATTTGCTCTAGCTTTAGATCAAGCGCCTGAGACACAAAGGCAGAGAGATGTGGGTAAAATCACCCGTGTTTTAGAAGCAGAGCTCTCGATTCAAACCCTCACCGGACCACTGGCCAGCTTCTATCACTGAACCTTTGAAAGACGAGAAAATTACCCTGAGAATTAGATGAGACCTACAAGCTACTCCAGACAGAATCCTGAGGACTTCAGCTAGCAGTGAAACTGGGACACGTTCATGACTTTCTAATCTACCACAATAAAATGCATTTTGATCAATATTGCTGAGCATCTTGTTAGGGACATGCCTTTCAATCTGCAAACAAATGGTGTTTGCAGAGGAAACAATCTGTCCGTTTCTATGACACCCTTCAGTAGATCGAATCAGAGCATCTGAGATGCAGAATTATGATCACAGGGCACACAGTCAACCAGTTCTTGATGGGTAAGTATATGATGGGATAAATGGGTAAGTAAACGATAGGGTGATAGTGAACTCTGGCCCTGCTCTGTGATCCTGTGAGTTCCATGGGCAGCCCTGTACCTAGGGTAGGATAAGACATTTGGAGGCTCCATGAAAACAAAAGATAGTTCACTGACTGAGAAAGACTCAGTTCACCCACCTGAGGCTGAATGCACCGAGTGAGATCTGGGGCTGGTCTGACTACTGCAATGTGAGCAGGCAGAGAGAACAGAGATTCCCACCACTAAATCAGGGACCAGTTTAATCTGTGGTTCATCTGTGGTTCACGGAAAGGGACCTCATACTTGGTTCTGGGGTGCTCTTTCTTCATCACCAAGTCAGTATCTCCAAGGGCTGAGGGTGTATGGTGCAGTGTTAAAACACTTGCTTAGCATGTGTGAAACCCTGGGTTCCATCCCCAATATCACAAAAAGACATCATCTCCAGAGGTTGCCATGGAGATGAAGCCACCATAGCAACTGAAAGGGACAACTGAAGTGGATATCATCACACTGTGGTGAAAATGGAGCTGTCAAGCAGCCAGATGTGGAGGAAATGAGAAGGCTAGCTAGTAAACAGGGAGGGGGAGGAGGGAAGTGACTTATCCCGAAACTCTGTCATTGACCAGATCTTGGGAACTGAGAGTCTGAGTGTGTGCAACTCTGGGACATATTTACCTGTCGTTCCGACAAGTTCTCCTTTTATATTCAAGCCCCAGCCGACACCCTCTGGTAATGCATACAGGGTCTGTCATCGCCCCATTCAAGCCCAGCCCCAGCAGTTCTGGTGGTGGTTCCCAGCTCGGTTGTTGGAGGCAGATCTCAGACTGAGGAGTCCAGGTTAAAGTCACATTTGAGTGACTGTCAGGAAGCCTCGTGGCCTCTCTGAGATGCCATTACCTCGCCTGTTCACTGGGGAAACTCATTCCTGCTCACACGACCTCGGGGTTTTCAATTCATGTTCTCCAGGGGTACCCCTAAATTAATAAAGGTCCACGAACGCACGGACCATGACTACCCAGTCCCCTAGTGTTTTTCTAGTATCAGCACAGGGGAATAACTAGTGCTTGGTGAATAATGCGATGATGGTGAACTCCGCCTCTGCACTGTGTGGAGGGCAAAGAAAGCGGGCTTTTCAGGTTTTGTTCATCTCTTCCTCTGGGACATTGATCCGCAGGGTGTGGTCTGGGGACCACCACCACCAGCACTGCCACGACCACCAGCACCAGCACCAGCACCAGCAGCAACGGCACCAGCCCCTGAGTTTGCTAGACATCCAAAGGCACATCCCAAACGTACTGAATCCTACCATCTGGCCTTGGACACACCTTGCATTTGACTGATGCTCACTAAAGCTGGAGAAGCATTGTTGTTAGATACACTAGGAAGTGGATGGGATGGGATGGGATGGGATCCCTACTTCCACCTGCTCAGGTGTCACTGCTAGCCCCTTCTTTGACCTGTCCAGAGCAGGAAGCCTGCTATGAAGGGTAGCAGGGGCCTGGAGATTGAGAAACTAGCTCCACCCACCCATCCATACACAGACAAGCATCCCCACCCTCTGCCAACCAGGGGATGGCTGCAGTGCCCCTTCCTGTTTCAGCAAAACCTGCAGATGCTCTGAGAGGGATCTGGAGATAAACTCTACTGACTCTCCTCACCCTGAGCAGCAGGTACCAGGGAGCTTTGGAGTGGACCTTCATATCCCCGCAGCTTCCCTGAACCCTGTGAGTGCCCTGTGAGTGCCCTGTGAGTGCCCTGCAGGCACAGCCGAATGGTCCTCCTCTCCTCCCCCATCTCAAGAGTCAAAGGGAACGAGGGCTGAGATGAGCGCTTTCGGTAAGAGCTGGCCCCTGTCCTCCACAGGTTTCTGTGGAACCAATTCACACCTGAAAGCAGCTATTCACACCTACCAAAAAGGAGGGGGATTGAGGATTACATGAGGATTACATAAGGAGCTAGACCCCAAAGAGGTCCAAACGACTCAACAGAAGTCCTACACTAGCCAGGCATGGTGGTTCACATCTGTAGCAAACCTTCAGGGGAGTGAGATAGGTGGATTGCCTTGAGTTCCAGGCCAACCAAGATGGCTTCACGGCGTGGGAGGAGAAAGTGAAAAGGGGGGACAGGGAACAAAGAGAGGAGAGGAAGGGGAGGGGAGGGGAGGAAATCTTACAGTATCTAAGATAAATCCAGGAGACAGCTGGAGCCACATGGAGGGTTTCCACTGGAGGGCCACACCAGGAAGAGCATGAGGGCAGGGTGCCAGTCATACTGCTGGGAGGCACAGACTAGGGAGAGGATGAATCCACAGTTCTGGGGGAGGTGGGGAGGGAGGCCTGTGGAGAACTGGGGAACAGCTGGAGAGACAGGAGATCTCAGTCTGACTAAAAGGCAACTCTAGAAACGCGATAGGAAACACGTCTTTAAATATGTGAGCAACCACTGAGTAGCAGAGAGAAGCCTGCCGCCAGGTGTGTACATGTGCAACCCTGTTCACTTTGCACAACCACCCTAGGAGGCAGGTGCGCTGCTCTTGCGACTGACTCTCCTTTTACTAATAAAGAAACTGAAGCACAGAGAGGCTTGGACACTGGGAAAGATCGGGCAGCAAATAAGTGGGGCGGGGGGGGGGGGGGGGGGGGCGGGACCTGGCCTAGGCTGACTCCGAAGCCGAAGCCTCAACTCTTCATAGCAAATCTCCCTGTTCTTCAGAAGGTAACCGGGGCACAGAAAGGATAAAGCACTTGGCCAAAGCCAGGCAGTGAGTGACACTGTGAGCCAGGATTAGTCACAGAGCTGGAAGGTTTAGCTGCCTGGCAACTGCCTCATCCTGCAGACATTCCTGTTCCCGACTGCCCCTGGCCTACGCACTGGAGGGGCCGAGTATCACACATGCCATGAAGTGCTGACTGAGCAAGACCTGGATTATTTATGTAACCTGAGATCTGCTGACTGAAGGAAACCAGTGCCCACAGATGGACCCATGATATGGATCAGATACTCTCCTAGGCTTCAATCATCCACCCAATCAGGGCAGCATAGATGAGATCTTAAATCCCCAGCACTAACTAAACACTTGCTGCCTACCAGGGGTCTCCTGGTGTTTGTTTAGTCCCCTGGAGTACCAAGACAGGGGGATGATTGTCAATCCTAGTACAAGGGTCTGCATTGGCAGATGCACAGAGGTGCACAAACACACACAGATGGGCACATGTGACTTACACAGGCAGCAGCACACAGCAATATGTATGCTTGAACCAAGAAACAAGTATAGTCAGCCAAGAACTCTCTCACCTTGCCCTGGCAGAGGCAAATACCCATAAACAGAACACACACACACACACACACACACACACACTGGAAGTTGGAGAGACAAGCCCAGACAGACATACACAAAGAAATAGATCTTCATTAGGCCCCTGCATCTCAGGTTCTGCTTGGAGATTCAAGGTGCAGGAGAGCTTTGATACAGTAACAAATGTCAATGCTCGAGATGAGGATTTATAAGTAAATAATGTTTCAAAATGCCCGCCCTCCTCCTCAGAAGCAACCATAAATGAGTGGGAAAGTGAGCCAGGGAGAAGCCTGAGGGCATGTGAACTACCAGGTCACCTTAACAAAAGCCTGGGGCTGAACCATGCTGGGTCTCTGGGGAACACAAAAACCCCTCCTATCCTCTGGCTTAACTCGTGAAAGTAAGGGAGAAAGCTATTGCTCTGCAAATTTCAGGAGCCTACACACACACACACACACTAACACACACACACACACACACACACACACACACACACACACACAATGACAGTGGCAGGCTGGGCTCAAGAGGAACCTTGCATATGTATCAGAGGCACACTCAAAGCCCTCTGTTCAAAAGCCATCTCTCATGCACACAAGCTATCCTGACAGGAACATAAAATTAGCCCTGGGATATTTTAAGTAGACCTGGGATGTGATCTCATCAACATTTGCAAGTGATCCCTCCAGACAGAGGTAAGAGTCAGGAAGTAGGGGGGCTGAGGCAGCCTGGAGCAGGAGTGGAGGCATGTAGTTCCATGTGGTTCTGAGTATTGGACCATTCCAGCAGGGGCAGGAATTTGAGTAACCAAACAGAACCTACTCCTTTGAGGATTGGGGGGCTGGGAGAGCTAGGAGAGTTAGTGCCTGAGCCACAACTCCCTGAAGCTGTCCTTGGATCAGGAGCATGAGGGCTGGGAGCCAGCAGAGGGACCAGGGAGGCAGAAACTGACATATAAAATTACAGCACACGGGTGCAACTGTTTCCAGTGCCATGGAGAGGCTGTCATTGCCTGGCCCTCGGGGTGCACTCAAGTTGACTCCATTGGTATGCATCTGAGACCATGGATGGCAAGAATTTCCCACCCACTTTCCACCCCGCAGGAACTTTTCTCTGGGTCTTCATCCTCCCTGGCTCCTCCAGGGTCAGCATGTAACCATTCTGGCAGAAACGAAGGTGTTCTAAAGAGACACTTGGGTCTCTCAATCTGTCAGACAATTTGATTATCAGACAATGGACCCCAAAGAAATGGGAATTTCCTCAGAATTCTCATGCTGAGAGAAGGACAGGACACCAGCCGGAGGGGGAACTGGTCTCCTGGAAAGAGATTTCAAACAGTTCTAGCAACTTGTCAGACAACCTTACAGGATGAGACTAAAATCCAGATAAAGATGGGTTCCTGGTGGGCGAGGTCACACCTTGACAGGGACTGCTTAGATGCACTTATCCTTGGCCCTCTATCTAAATTTATCTCACTTCAGGACCCTGAGGACAGACTTGGGTGATTCACAGAATCTCTTTGTAACCCTTCCCAGTATGGCCACAATGAATAAATCTTTTTCTAAAGCTTTCCACTTTTAACACTGCTCTTTCAATTGGCTTGCTGAGGACAAAGCAGCCAGACCTGACTTGGGGTACAGGTTGTGAGTCCCAACTTTGACAACAAGCAGTCAAGGCTTTCTGCTTATTAATTAAGTTTTGAAAGAAGAGAACCACTAACTGCATACCTGAGCACGGTAGGGGAGAAGAGAGAGGCGGCAAGGGTGGGAACGTTTAACACAACTCGACTTTGATTTCCTAGTACATCCTCCTTGGTAACACAGCGCAAAGCCTCCATGTTACAAAAGAGAAAACTGAGAAAGCGCAACGTTTGCGGGCCCAGCGGTTCCAGAGTTAACAGGATCATTCGGCCTTTTTGCCGACTTCTCTCAGGAAAAAAAAATGTGCCTCTACTTCTCTAGCACCTAGAAAACGCATTTTGCAAAACAAAAAACAAAAAAAAACAAAAAAAAAAAAAAAAAAAAGAGGAAACCCAGCAACCAGACTCATTAAACGCGACACGATACGCATGCGTCTACCAAGCCCATCCCCGAGGGGCAGGCAGCCCTGCTTTCCCACCCCTCCCCATCAGCACGGCATCCTCACAAGTGCGCTTCCTGCCCGGTACGGAAGTGGGTGCGTCTGACGTCATATGAAGGCGCCTGTGGTCCCGAATGCGACGGAGGCTCCACGTGAGCCATGGATACGCCGCTGAGGCGCAGCCGGCGACTTGAAGGCCTAAGACCTCTGTCCCTAGAGACCCTTCCTGACCCCGCAGATTCTCGGGTAAGACGGGTCCTTGTAGAGTTCGAGTCGAACCCGGAAGAAACAAGCGAGCCCAAGTCTCCGGGAGTGCAGCCTCTGGACCTTGCATCTCCCCAGCCTGAGCCGGAGACAACCCCGGGATCACCCTGTCTGAAACAAGATGCCGGCTTTGGGTCCCCCAAAAGGCAGCCAGAGCCTGACCCCGGGTCCCTTCATCCTCTGCAAGATCTGGGCCTGGTGTCACCTGCAGGACAGACAGAATCGAGTCCGGAATCCCCCCAGCGAGAGGAGTCGTCTAAATGCTCTGCCACACCGGGAGAACTGGACTCAGAGGTGGTCCCAGTATCCCCAGAGCCCTGCCCGGGCCAGCAAGCACCGGGTCCCGAGCCCTCTCAGCCAGTGCAGGAGCTGACAGCCCAGGCACCCAGTTCCCCAGAGCGCCCGCAGGAATCAAGCAGTCCACCTCCGGCTGGCCAGACGGTGACAGGGGGCCTCAACATAAAGAAGCGAGTTATAGCTTCTCCCCAGGCCCCGGCGTCCAAGAAATTGAAGGAGAAGGAGGAGCTTCCTGTAATCCCGAAGGGGAAGCCCAAATCCGGGCGTGTGTGGAAAGACCGCTCCAAGAAGAGGTAAGGTGGGGGGTGGGGTAGCATAGAGGATAGGTAGGGTTCTCCATGTGTTTGGACCCCGCCTTCACCCGAATGCAATCCCAGGGTTGGAAAGAGCTCACCCGAGTGAAGTTAACAATCATAATCAGAATGCCAGATGCCATGAAGTTGGGGATGGAGACCCTCAGTGGTCATTTCTCTAACGTTGTCTGCCCTCGGCGGGCTTCTTTTGAACTGGCTTTCCATCCTTTTTTTTTTTTTTTTTTTCTTTGAGACAGGGTCTCAGTATGTAGCATTGGCCGCCCTGGAATTCACAGAGATCTGCCTGCCTCTGCCTCCCTAGTGTTGGGATTAAAGGCGTGCACCACCACACCCAGCCCTTCCATCCTCTTTATCCAGAGTTCAGAGTTTGTTCCAAAAATATTTATTTTGTCTACCACATCTGGTGAGGGAGGCAGAGCAAGAAAGGCGCCCATTACTTGAATGCAGTGAAGTCCTTTCCACTGTTGTCTGCCAGTTATTGTCTTTGATAAAATATATCACTAGGCACTGGTTACGTGTCTCTTCAGTAGGGACTGACCAAAGGGAGAGTCTTTCCCACCCAGCAGCACGTGTAATCTTTCTCTCTGCCCTTTGGAGGAAGTGTTACTGTTATTGATGTTGTACATCCGAGGAAACCAAGGCTCAGGGAGGCTAAATGAGACACAGGATGTGAGCACAGATTGGATTACAAAGCAGGTGATCGGAACCCATCACCCTGCTTCTGTGGATCTGACTTGACTCCGGTTGCAGCCTTCTTAAGACATGAAGTCTTCCTTGTCCTTTCAGTTCTGGGGCATCATAAATGCTCAGTTCATATCTTTGGGAGAAGGAATGAAGAGGCCCATGTGGAAAAGGCATCATTTAGACAGTAGGGAAAGAGAAATGGGGTTCAGTTGAAATTTCTGCTGTGGGGAAGGTCCCTTACAGGACAGACGAGATGTGGACCATTTCCACGATGCAATATTCTCATACAGCATCATGTCTGTGGTCTGACTTCTCCAGGCTTCCATCATCTTGTGCATTCAGGATTCTCATATCTCAATTTTTAAGGGTAGGAGGGAAGTCCACAACACACTCACTGCTCTGTTTTTAGAGAGCAGAATCTTGAGCAAGCCTTTGGGGACCTGTCAGGGGAGGGTATCAGAAGTTAACAGTGCAGACTGCTTATGAATGAGCGTGGGGCAAAGTTCTAGACTGTGCCAGACTCCTAGGAAGGGAACAGAGAGCTCAGAAAAGCAGTGTTGTCCTTCATCTGGTCAGGAACAGACTGCCCAGCATGCACCCAGACCTCCAGAGACAGGGTTGCCTCAAGATACCCTATAACAGACAGGAAATGGGAATTCCTGCAGGTGTCGAGGTCCCAGTGTAGGAAGCAGAAGGGCGCTGTGAAAGGATCTTCTGAGGAGCCTTAGTTGTGGGGAAAGAACAGCCCCATAGGACACCCAGCAACAAGTAATGGAGCAGAAACCACACTTGGAGGCTTGTCTTCATTTTATTTCTGCTTTTATCACCGAATTTGTGAAGCATTCAGAAAAGGAAAGAGTTGAGTTTTATGGGTCTCATCACCAGTTTCAACAGTTATCAGCATTTCCTGGCCCAGCTTCATTTCTCTGCATTTTACCCTCCTGGCATGTTTTAAGCACACCCTAAATATGTTCTAACAGAAGTCATCTCCATTCTTCTATGGCTCTTAAGAACATTGGACTCTCCAGAAAAGCCAGACTTCTCAGAAATCTCCTAATCCCTTTCCACTACCTTCATACACACACCCCCAAAGTTGGGAAAGAATCAGAATTGTTACAGAAAAGCCTCCTGTTCTTGCTGTTTGGAAGTAAAGCCATACCCCTCTAGGGAGCGAGCACCTCATCTTCAGAGGCATTTACTCACAGGTTACCATGTTTGGTGGCAACAAAACTTCACAGCTGAGGCCATATGGGTACAGAAAGGTTCAAGTCCCAGCATATACTTAGGAATGTGAGGACTCAGAGTCTTGGTTTGGTCCTCTAGAATGGAAAACACAAGCCTGTGTCAGAGTTACAGCCATATGCTTCAGTATAGCCACATGCTTAGCGGCCTGTTCCATCCTAAGTTTCTATAGAAAGCGAGGTCCAGGCAGGCAGGGGACGGGAAGCAGACCCAGAGCCCAGTGAGAGTGAAGGCAGTACCACAGAGTGCCTCTAAGTGCCTAAGTGCCTCCTAAGTGCCTCCTCTCCTGCCAAGGTTCTCCCAGATGGTTCAGGACAAGCCCCTGCGTACCTCCTGGCAGCGGAAAATGAAGGAGCGACAGGAGAGGAAGCTGGCCAAGGACTTCGCCAGGCACCTAGAGGAGGAGAAACAGAGGCGCCGGCAGGTAACGGACATCTGGCCACATCTGGCTCACAGA
Source organism: Peromyscus eremicus (assembly GCF_949786415.1). Taxonomy (NCBI): domain Eukaryota; kingdom Metazoa; phylum Chordata; class Mammalia; order Rodentia; family Cricetidae; genus Peromyscus; species Peromyscus eremicus. Next base: position 50,485,477 of record NC_081416.1, read on the forward strand.
GGCCAAATACATGTGTGCTGTAACAGACGTGGGCTGTGGGAGTACGACTTGGTCAGAGCCCTGGGCATGAGGGCTCCAGGGGAAGAAGAGTAGTCTAGGGCCATGGTAGGATTCCCACTCTACCATTCGGCTAAACCTCTGGCTCAGGGACATGCAAGAGACCTGGAAGTAGATTGAGGAACTCAAGATGAAAGCCAGCAAGCCATCTTGGTCGCAAGAGTATTCAGTGTGGTGGAGTCAACCCCTCTCTGAGACCTGCTTATGAGGGAAAAGCTTGTCTCAAATTTGTTGCTGTCACTCTAGAAGATATGCCCACACACCAGCCCGTGGATGGTTCCTGCACTTTCCTTTCAATTCACTTCCCTGGCCCCCAGCTCATAACCAAAAGTGTCCTTGTTAAAGGTTCATGCCCGTGAGCTAGGGACATAGCTCAGTGGTAGAGCACTTGACTGGCGTACACAAGGCCTTGGGTTCCAGCACCACAGAGGCTTATTTCCAACACCTTCAGCCTCCAGGAAGACTTGGAAAGAGTCCCGGTGTCCCTTCAACAGCGAGGTCATGCTGGGTTGGTCAGCAGCACTGTTCCTAGGACAAATTACTGCTAGTCTGAGGAGCCCCGGGTGTAGAAGGAGCACTGGTCCAGAGTCAAACAACGTGTCTCAGATCTGTGGTCCCAGCCTGGCCCCTGAGAAGAGATGGCCAGTCACTAAGGCATCCTCCACCTTGCTTTGAGTCACTCCAGATCTCCTGTTACTGAGTCCTCACCTCTTTTCTTGTGCAGCCTTGGATCCCTCTTAGGCAAAACAGTTGCTATCTCATGAGCAACTGGAGAGGTGCATCCTCCTAGCCTTCCTCCTAATACATAGGAGCAAAGGTCACTTCCTCTCCAAAGGCCCAGGCTACCCCAATGACTCAAAGTTACCAAAGCCACAAAAGGCCTTGACCACATAGCATGTAATGTTGGAGCCACCATCCCTGTCCTAGCCCTGCTAGGGTACGATAGCAGCATACTAGGAATCCCTGGACTTCCCACTCCCAGGGACCTGGCACTATTCCAAGCCTTAGTCACACTTTTGTCGCATGTCAGTCTGGTGAGGTAGGTCCTGTGGTCGACTTTACTGTAGACGTAAGGAAGTGGAGGCAGGCTCGGCCACAATAACCTAATTAGAAAGTAGCAGAATGAAAACTCAAGCCGGACCAGGTTCCTTCAGAGCCTTTTGACAGCTCAACCTGCCCAACCCTACCTGGGACCAGGTACAGAGCCCAGCTATATCCTGGCCTTGCGTCCTCATTCTGGTACACCTGTACATGGGCAGAAGGAAACCTGGGAAAACAGCATGAAGGAGGGAACCAGCCTACCCCTCTCCCTGGCAGCTAGTGCATGGGATGGTCCAAGGGGCCATTCTGCCTGCATGTGACTTCTGGGTGGGAAGGCACCCACATCTTGGCCCACACAGTCGTCTGCATAAGCCCCTGCCCTCAGGTATCTGTTTACCCACCTTCCTTCTAATTTGGAGCCAGGTACTCTTGGCACAGTGGGCCTCAGCTCCAGGCCACAACATAGGCGTTGTACCCCATTGTTCTTCCCCACAAGTGCCTAGGCCTGCACCCCTCCCCACTAGAAACAACCTGGAGTCCAAGCAGGCTTCTTCTGGTTGTGCCAGTTCTTACTCACAGGGGCCTGGGATCCCAGGGCCCCCTCAGCTCCTAGCCTGAGTTCCCCTTCTGTGTGTTTCAGGAGAAGAAAGAGCGCCGGGCTGAGAACCTGAGACGCCGCCTAGAGAATGAACGAAAGGCTGAGATTGTCCAAGTGGTGAGTACACCCATCCAAGAGATGCAGGGTGTGGCCAGGTGAAAGCCTTTAAGGTGCTTGGGTTCCCTGCTTTACATGGTCCACTGCCCTGCTGCAGTCCTGGTGCCTCCATTCCTTTTCCCCAGAGACAGGTGTAGGGTCGTCTACCACACTAATGCCTCCTATTTCCCCCATCCCCAGATCCGAAACCCCGCCAAGCTCAAGAAGGCGAAGAAGAAGCAGCTGCGCTCCATTGAGAAGAGAGACACCCTGGCCTTGCTCCAGAAGCAGCCACCCCAGAGGCCTGTAGCCAAGGCCTGAGCTCAGGACAGCCTGGAGGCCTGCACTAGCCAAGAGCCACAGCAAACAAGCCACCTCTCAGGCCACTGTCAGACACCTCTCCTGGGGCCAGCACGCCAACTCTGTTGCATTAAGACAGGGACCACAGCCCTGAGGGAACCCAGAACCTCACAGGGTCTCAGGAGAGATTTAACTGTCTCCATCTCCTTTCAGGTCTTTTCCAGAGTGCCTTAAGATCTTGAACTGTTGCTGGGCAGTGGTGGCGCACACCTTTAATCCCAGCACTTGAGAGGCAGAGACAGGTGGATCTCTGAGTTTGAAGCCAACCTGGTCTATGGAATGAGTTCCAGGACAGCTAGGGCTACAAAGAAGCCCTGTCAAACAACAAAAAAAGATCTTGACTGTGATTTCTTGTTCCCAGTAAGCTAGTAACTAACTCCCTGTCTCAGGGTCCTGAGTCTAGCCTACACCTGGAGGCCTGCTGTCAGAAGTCAGCTCCTCCATTTTCCCAAAGACCAGCCACCTTGGCCACTTGTAATTCTGCTGACTGAAGCTAACCCCTCCCTGTAAAGCGAGGAGGTTGCAGGGAGCTGGGTTCCTCTCTAGCACCCCTTTCCCACACTGGACTGTAGAAGCCTTAGGACTTGAGCCGTGCCCATCTGGTCTTTCACAGAAGTGTTTATTGATGTCTGCACAAGTACAATCTAGGCTTCCAGAAAGACACAAGTCCCTGCCACATTGGGCTTTCATTCTTATAATAAACCATTAAAATGCATGGTGTGACAGGTATGGTGTGCCGCTCTGAGTAGAGCAGGAGGGAGTGAAGAGTGACAGTTTACTCTTCGGTTTGAGAAGAACCTGCCACAGATTTGAGGCCTGCTTGGCACTGAGAGCTGACAACCAGCCTGGCCTTCAGTGGTTCAGGAGATCCTGAGAATGTCTCGTCTCTGTTCTTCACATCCACCAGTTACTGACATCATCCCCTTCCCCTGGAATGTAGAGATGAGTCACAGCCGGCTGTCCGGCAGTCCATCCATGGTGGGGAAGACATTAGATGTAGTGTGGTGGAAGGTCCGTGGCCGATGCCAGGTGCCCCTCCTACCTGTGGGATGGAAGTGATAGCTGCCGGGCCCTGTCCTGTGAGGCAGCTGGAATACTGAGGGTAGCTGGAGGATATTCACTGGGTAGAATTGAACTTGTGATGCTGAAGGCTGGAGTGCAGCCTCTGGCAGCAGCAGCTCTGAAACTGGGCAGTGAAGAGCCCTGAGCTGGAGTTGACACACGTACCACACAAGCAGCAAGCCTGTGTGATAAAAGCATCTGCCTCAGAGGCCAACTGGGGGTTAAAAGTGAAGGTGGTGGGCTAGAAACTGCTTCTCAACCCTTTCCTCCCACTGTACCCCCATATATACTATCCATTGGCAGAATCTCCTCCCCATTCACAAAGCAGCACCTTAGGAGGTGCAGGTTGTGAGATTAACCTGTGTGATTCCAGTTGTCATTAGAAGTACAAAATCTCATCCCCACCCTCATCGGTTACCCTAGCAAGATCCCTAGGCAGTTCAAGTACTTACACTTCTTAAAAGTGTAGAAGCTGTTGGGCGGTGGTGACACACCCTTTAATCCCAGCACTTGGGAGGCAGAGGCAGGCGGATCTTTGTGAGTTCGAGGCCAGCCTGGTCTACAGAGTGAGTTCCAGGACAGGCACCAAAACTACAGAGAAACCCTGTCTCGGGGAGTGGGGGGGGGGGGGGGGTGAAAGCCTTGAGGCCAGCGGTCAGGAACCAGGTAGCTCCTCCAAAGGCCACTTCTGCGCTTTGCTGATCCTCTCCCAGCTTGATACTCCAAGATTAAAGTGTTTAGGAAAGACTGCTTTCAATTCACTTTGCTCCTGAAGATTCAGTCATCCTCCTCAAGCTGGTTACCTGGACTCTGCCCAGGAGAGCTACGACCTGGGCCTAGCATTGGCTATGTACATTTTCAACGGAGTGTGGCTAGATACCAGGGGTGTGTTGGCATGCCATCCGGGCTGTGCTGGTCTAATCGGAGGTGGAGCTCAGCGCGTGGTTCAGTGAGCCTCGCTTTGGGGCCTGCACTGGGACCCTCTGCTGGGACTCTGCACCACCACCCCGCATCCAGCTGATCAAACGTGCAGGATGCAGCCGGGGAAGGTGGTCAGCCAGCAGGAGGGTGGAGGTTGTGGCAGTGGAGGAGGCACGGCGGCGGCGGCTGCCAGACCCACCACTCAAGTCGCTGTCCTCCACCAGCACGCTTTCAAACACCGCACGCAGCGAGCGCCGCAGTTTGTGCATCATGTCCGGACAGGTGAGCACGTAAAGCAGTGGATTGACCACGCTATTGAAGAAAGCCAGGCTGGTGACGAAGGGCAGCCCGCGTGACGCGAGCTGCCGTAGCGTGGTGACAGCATGGGCTCGCGCCTCCAGCAAGCTGAAGACATGGTAGGGCCCCCAGCACAGCACGAAGGCCACCACGATGGCCGCCACCAGGCGCACGAAGCGACCTGTCCTCTGGCGGCCACGGTGGCGCAGTTGCAGGCTCACGGCCACGTGGCTCAAGGCGATAATGGCCAGAGGCACCACGAAGGCCAGCAAGAACTTGCTCACCGCCAGGGCCTTCTGGCGGTAGTCGCACGTGGCGTCGCGGTCGGGCCCTGGGTTCAAGAGCAGCATGTTGTAATAGCACATGATGCGGCCATCCAGCCTCGGGATGGTGTCCCTGAACACAAAGTAGGGTACTGTGTTGAGCACCGCCAGAGCCCAGAGCATCAGGCAGACTCTGTGCGCGACTGCCACCGTGCGGTGGTTTTGTGCCCACACTGGCCGCACCACCTGCAGACAGCGGTCCAGGCTGATGGCGCTGAGCAGGAAGCTGCTGGCAAACATGTTAAGAAAGAAGACCGAGGAGTGAAACTTGCAGAAGGTGGTACCCAGCTCCCACGAGTGGCCCACCGCCAGGAAGTAGGTGAAGAAGGGCAGGGAGGCGGCGGCTAGCAAATCAGACAGAGCCAGGTGCAGCACCCAGGTGGTGACCACCGTCTGGCGCATGCGACAGCCCACTACAAACAGGATGAGTCCATTCTCCACCAGACCCAGCAGCGCAGCCAGCCCGTGCAGCAGCACCGACACGTGGTCAATATAGCGGATGCTAGAGTTGCTGTGGCTTGGAAGCTGGATCATCTCCTCTAAGAGTGGACAGAGGGGCTTCAGAGTGACGTTGGCCATGGCAAGGTGGAAGAAAGGAGGGTTGAGCCTGGCACCGGGGAACCAGAAGCCTGAAACCTGGGCAAGAGAGGAACTTATCTCAGAGTTGCCAGGATGCTCCAGGATGGACACTGGGGATCAGTGAGGCTGAGCAAGGCAAGGCACTCACATCTCAGCTGCCCTTCTCCCCCAATGCAGTTTTGGGCAAGCCAAGTGTAGGCTTCCTGAGCCTGTGTCCTCCTAACATGGGTGTCTCTCCCAACAGTCCCTAGCTCGTAGGACCACTGGAACAACAAAATGAGAACTATTCAAAGGGATGTTGGGTGGGTGGGAAAATAGAAGAGGCCCTGAGTTTGATCCCAGCACCTGAGTATAAAATAGGGCATGGTAGCACATGCTTGTAATCTCGGTGTTGGAGAGGTAAAGACAGATGGATCCTAGGGGCTCACTCACCAGTCAGCCTAAACTCACCCATGAAACCCAGGTCCCAGAGAACTTAACTCAAAAAGACAAGGTAGGGGACTGGAGAGATGGCTCCACAGAAAAGCACATACTGCTTCTCCAGGGGACCAGTGTTTGATCCCCAGTACCTGTGTTGGGCAGCTCACAATTGCCTTTATAACTTAATTCTAGGAGATCCAATTCCCCTGGCCTCTATAGGCACCTGCATCCACACACATATCCCCAAACACACACACACATACACACTTTAAAATAATAAAAAAAATTTTAAGGTGGACTGCTCCTTAAGCAACATCACTCAAGGTTGACATCTGACTTATACAGATACATACATATACCTGCACTCATATGCACACACACACATACTTTAAAATAATAAAAATAAATCTTTTCAAGGTGACTGCTCCTAAGGAACACTCAAGGTTGACATCTGACTTCCACACACACATATACATATACATACACATACACACACATAAGGAAACTAGCGTGAAGCAGGCACTGTATCAGTACCATTGTGATTAATGTTAAGAACCTGTCCAAGATCACAAAGGTCAGACCAGGCAGGACTCATTTTCCTGTTCCCGAGAACACAGAGGGATGGGTGTGGCCCCTCATATGAGATGGGGGTCTGTACCACCCAGCACTTCAGGCTTACCTTGCTGTGGTTCTTCCTAGAGAGCCGCTCTGGGTCTCAGAGGTGACTGCTTGGGTGTGCTGATTGAGTGAGATAAGAGGAACTGGCTTCTCCTCTGATGGAAGGAGAAGAAATAGATAAGAGAGACAAGCGTGAGACCTGGCTGGAGGAACTATCACATGGTGTTACTGGGGACCCAGGGAGGGCAGTGACAGTCCTGTCTACCCCAGGAAGCCCATCCCCATTCACCACACTGGGCCAGTAGCCATATTGAGCAATGACTTAGGTGCTCTGGAAAAGCCAGGTTCTATGCATGCTCACAGCCTCATGGAGAACCCCAGGGCCCTGCAATGAAGCTGAGGTCAGGGAGGGCTGAGGGAATCGGACTTCACACCCTCTGCAGCAGGGAGGAAATGAAAGCATGGTGTGGGAACTCAGGTTGTGCCAAGCACCCATGACCCTCCAGGGAATGTGGTAGATCCTCTAACCGATGCTTTTTCTCAGTTCTGGAAGAATGTGCCAGGACTCTCTCCATCCCATTGTTCAGATGAGAAAACTGAGACCCAAGTGTTTAAAGTACTGGTTGAGCCACCCACCACAGCCATATGGAAGAGGGACTGTTCAGTCCTCAGCCCGCCATTTCTCCAGCTTTGCAAGTGATGATAGAGGAAGAGAAGGAAAGAGGAGGGGGGTGCCGGAGACTTCAGAACTCCTCTTCTCAACAGAAAGAGTGGCCAGAATGGAAAAATCTACTCCGTTCCAGGGATCACCTAGGGTGGGGTTCTGGGACACCAAGCTAGAATTTCCCTGACAGAATGCCTCCTGAAGGTAGGTCAGTGGGCAGGCAGACCTGCGACCTCTGAACTCTTCCTGATCCTGCTTTCTAAGCTTTGGCATCTGCGGAGCAGTTACACTCATATTAATCCACTGAGAGTAGCTTTTCAGAAGGGGAAACTGAGGTTCCGAGAGGCACAGCAGCTCTCCTCTCAGCAGGCAGGTGTGAACCACTCTCTCTGCCCTGAGACAGTCCCTGTCAGCTGCAGTGTCCACATCATGTGGGATGCTCAGAGGATGCTGTGGCCGCACTCTTGGGAACCACCCAGTCTGATCTCTGGGGCTGCATGGAGACATCTTCAAGACCCAGGATCTTGGAGTGCCCAGCAGCCAGGATCCTACTGTAGTGGGAATCCCAGCTTGCAAAGCCTTGAGCTTAGATTCCAGTTCCTCAGCTTCCAGCTGGGTGACTTGTCAGTTTCTCTAAGCTTACTGTGTGATCCTGTCCCCACACCTGAGATTGTCTGGATGGTGGCCATGACTGGACAGCTCACCATTGTGTCTACCATCAAGCTAGCATTGCTTCTGGGTATCAGCCCTCCCCAGACTCTTAAGCTCATCCCCTGTCATCCTAGCTAGGAGCAGCCCTCTGTCTAGTCCTGAGAGGGCACCAAGGCTGCCCGGCCCCTGGGACTGACTCCTTACCTAGCTGCAGAGTGAGCACAGGCTTGAGCCAGGGAGTCTGGCAGCTCCTGAAAGCAGCAAGACTAGGCACCAGGCAAGTGACAGGAGAGGAGTGTGCTGAAGGAGGAAATAGCTGTCAGCCCAGAGGGCAGGGGCGGGGACACTACATTCAAGGTCTTTTCATCTCCATCCAGGCCACCAGCCCCTGGTCCGCCCATTCTCTTCATGGAGGGTGGATGCTCTGTAACCCAGAGGACAGTGTAAGTCCTTGACTGCCGATACCCTGACATGAAGATCCTCTGCAGAGAAGTGTTCCAGCTCTTCTGAGCTCCCAAAGCAGCATGGGTCCCTGTCCCCAGAGGAACAGAGGAAGCAGGGTGGGGCCATGGGAAGAACACAGAGACTCTTGGCCAGGAGGTCGGTCGCCTCCCTTTGCTGGGTGCTGTCAGCTGTGAACAGGAGCAAGGTCTTCTCACAGCAAGTGGTAAGGGTGGAATGAGGCAGGTCACAGGAGCACCTGACACATAGTAAATGTTCACAAAAACAGCTTCTTCCTCATCCACAGAAAAGTGGGAAAAGTAGGTAGCTGCTGTACAATGAGGGTTCTTATGGAAAATAGACCCCAAGTCCAGGATAGGAGAAGATTGAGTCTTAGCAGTTTGCATTTTACTATTCCCTAACTTGAGTGTATGTGTGCAGATGTGCATGAAAGCAAGGATGTTCGTGCGTGTGGAGGCCAGAGAACACCTCAGCTGTTGTTCCTCAAGGGCCATTCACTTTGGGGTGTGTGTGTGTGTGTGTGTGTGTGTGTGTGTGTGTGTGTGTGTGTAGTAGTAGTAGTAGTAGTAGTAGTAGTATATGAGTATATGTGTGTGCATGTATGCATGATGGTATACATGTGTTTGTGTGTGTATGGAAACCAGAGATCAACATCAGGTGTTTTCCTCAATCATCCTCCACCTTTCTCAACCATCCTCCACCTTTTCTTTCTTTTTTTCATATTTTATGTGTCACATTTTATGTGTATGAGTATTTTGCCTGCATGCATGTCTGTGCATCATGTGCATGTAGAACCCATGGAGGCCAGAAGAGGACGTGGGATCCCCTGGAATTGGAGTTAGACAGTTTTGAGCTGTCATGTGGGTATTGGAAATTGAATCCCAGTCCTCTCTCTGGAAGACTAATCAGTGTTCTTAACCACTGCACCATCACTCCACCTTATATATCTTTAAAATTTATTTATGTGTGTGTGTGTATATACATGTACACACCTGCATGAATTTATGTGCACAGCATACATACCAGTGCCAGCAGAGGCCAGAAGACAGCACCCAATACCCTGGAAATGGAGTTATAGGCAGTTATGAGCTGCCCAGTGTGGGTGCTGGGATCTGATTCAGGTGCTTTGCAAAAGCAGCAAGTACTCTCTAGCCATTTCTCCAGCCTCTGTACTTTACCTTTTAAGATAGGATTTTTCACCAATTGGCTAGACTGTCTGGCCAGAAAATTCAGGTCCTCATGCTTGCTTGGCAAGCACTTTACCAACCAAACTCTCTAGCCCACTACCTAAGTCCTTATCTCTCCTTTGTTTCTTGGAGCCAGGGACCTTGCTTCAATTTCAACATCCCATGCCCAACAAAACATGTGACAAAGTCAGTGTCCCCAGATTGTAGCAAGAAGACCTTGTCTACTGGAGGGTTGGGATTTTTTTTTTTTTTTTTAATTCTGAAGAGGGCGCCAGATCTTGTTACAGATGGTTGTGAGCCACCATGTGGTTGCTGGGAATTGAACTCAGGACCTCTGGAAGAGCAGCCAGTGCTCTTAACTGCTGAGCCATCTCTCCAGCCCCGAGGGTCGGGATCTTGACACACTCGTATAAGGCAGATATGATGTCAGGGTTAGGGAGTGCGTACAGTGCTATGCCAGCATTGGTGTTCTTCACAGTGCCTCAAGACATGGGTCAGCAAGGGCCATGGCTGTCCAGACCCTTAGCCACACAGAATGGATCCCTTCCCCTGGACCATGGTGCTTGCAGTCCTTCCTGAAAGTGCATAGTCCTACACACTCTCGAGATACGTCCATCTATCCCTGCTATGGCCTGGGTCTGGATTGTAGCAATAGGCTCATGTTTTGATTTCCAGACGGTTGTGCAGTTTGGGGAGGCTGTGGAACCTAGCAGACAGAAGTAGGACAGTGGGGCGAGACTTTATGGTTAGACCCATCCTTAGTTCCTGGCTTGCTGATCCAACATGATATGAACAGCCTCCCGCATATACTCCAGTTGTTGTGAACTTGAACTGCTCTGCCATGCATTTCCTGCCATGATAGGCAGAAACTCTCTAAAACATGGACCAAAATAAGCCTCTTTTCCCTTAAGCAGTCATATCATGTATTTGGTCATAGCAATACAACATAACTAATATGCTGCCCAACCCATATAAGCGCGGGCAATGCCATAAGGCAGTATGGTGTGGTGGTTAGGCCAGGACCTTTGGGCCAGACTACCAGTATTTGGATCTGGCCCTGCCATTCCCTAGCCATGTGACCTGGGTTGAGTAACTCCACAGCAATAAAATATGACTCTTAGAAGGTCTTCCTGGGGCTGGAGAGATACCTCAGCATCTGAGTCTGGTTTCCGGCACTTGTCTGGGGAGGCTTAGAACAGCCTATGGCTCCAGCTCCAAGGGATCCAGCGCCCTCTTCGGGGCTCCACAGGAACTCACATCTGCACATGGCCACATACACATACACTCACACTAAAAATTAAAAATAAGTCTTCACAAGGTCTGCCTTAACAAGGGTTGGTGTACAGCCTGCTGACTGAACTAAGAAAGAATTCCCTTTTTCCCTAATAGACATATCTCAGCACCAAGGCATGAGGCCTGTACAGCCCTCTCCCGAGTCCTCTCCTGAGTCCTCTCCCGAGTCCTCTCCCGAGTCCTCTCCCGAGGGCCTTTGTGCAGGGAGCGTCCTGCACAACTTCTTGTGGCATCCATGTTAAGGGGCTTTCCTTCCAGATAAAATCCTTTCTCTTCTGACTTTTCTCAATTCTCCGTTTAATCCTGTCAACACTCTCACGACTTGCTTCCCAGCCCTCCCTGAGGATGCCTTATTGCTAAATAAAAAACTTTCTAAGTCCTAATAAAGTTACAAAAACAAACCAAAGAAAGAATTCCCTGGAAAGAAGCTCTGAGGCACTTTCCACAGATGTGAAGGGCACATACTGTTTTCTCCTTGTCCCAGCGGGCCTTGTGGGATCCTGGCTGATTGTGTGTGGCAAAAAACAGCTTCTACGTGTGTCCTCAGAGTCAAGCTCCTCCAGCCTCTGTGGCAGGGGTATCTGGAAAGGATGTCAGCATGCCTCATGCCTCATGCTTCTTACCCTAGAGTCTCGGGAACTGATTCAACATCAGCCACTCCAAGAGGAAGAGACTCTGAAGACTGCCAGAGCAATGGGGGTCCTGGGGACCATGGTCAGTGCCTGGGAGTAACAGGCAGAAGGCCTGATTGGCCAGGAGTCCTGCTTGGCCTGAGTCTAAGAGGAGAAAGACCAGTCAAAAGGGGATTAGGCCAGCCCAGGGGACAGGAGGTTGTCAGCCCTCCCCAGAGCAAGTGTGAATGACAGTGACTGAAGCTTTAGGAAGGAGCTACCATAACACAGACCAAAGCTCCCCCAGGCTGGGGGGAAGACCCACTCGGCAAAGTGTTTTACCACACAAGCATGAGGACCTGAGTTTGAATTCCCAGAATCCACATGAGAAGCCAGACACAGCGGCACACACCTGTAGTCCCAGTGCTGGAGAAGGGGGCACAGGCAGGTCTCTGGAGCTCACTGGCCCTCCAGCCTAGCCAAACTGGTGAGCTCCGGGTTCATTTGAGAGGCACTGTCTCAGAAGACAAACATGGTATGTATTCGCTTACATGTGGATATTAGCTAATACATCAATGATAACCAGGACAAAACACATAAAACCACAGAGGGTAGGTATAGAGCAAGGGACTAGAGGGAACAGAAAGAAGAAGAAAGTAGGGAGCTGGGGAGATGGCTCCTCTGTGGGTAGGAGTACTTGCTCTACAAGCATGAGGACCTGGGTTTGAACCCTCAGCACCATGTAAAAAGCCAAGTGTGTGGATTTCTGTGAGTTCAAGGCCAGCCTGGTCTATAGAACCAGTTCCAGGACATCCAGGGCCACACAAAGAAACCCTGTCTCGAAAAACCATAAAAAAATAAGTAACTATAGCCAGGTGTGGTTGCGCACACCTGTAACCCCAGCACTGAGAGGCAGGGACAAGTCCTGAGAGTTCTCTGGCCAACAAGCCTAAGCTGAGCCCTTGGGCTTCCGGTTCAGTGAAAGACCCTGTCTCGAGGCAAATAAGGTATGAAAGAGGAAGGCACCCAAAGTGCTGCTCAGGCCTCCACCTCTGCATGCACAAGCATGCTCATCTACATACTCAAGTGCATGCACCACACATACATAAGCATGTGCACTGAATCACACAAGCAAGTACATACATCACACCATCTCACACACACACACACACACACACACACACACACACACACACACACGTAATCCTCAGCTCTGGATAAACCCAAGTGCCTTACCTGCTAGGGTGTCTGACCCAGGAGAACTTGGGTGCAGCCTGAGAATCTGCATTTGTCAAGTAGGGGGAGGGGCTGTTGCTTCTGGACAGGGGACCACACAAACCACATAAAGGACTAAGCCACTGTGGCAAGAATGTGGGGCTGCAAAGCCTGTGTACTAGCAGCATGTTAGACAAAGCCACTTCTCTCTGGGCCTGGGTCCCGGCCCTAAAGGATACAAGAGGTAATGAGCCAAGTAAGTGTTTGGTCCCAGCCTGACCCAGAGGGAGGACATGATGGGCAGCCACTGGGGTTGTCTCTTGGTGTTGTCAAGATGTGGCACATCAGTGGGACTCAGCCTGCCTGGTGGCATGGTGACAGATCAACTGGAAAGAGTGGCCTAAGTCAGAGGCCTTTTGACCTGAGGGGCAGGATTGGTTTTGCAGATCCATGTTGGCCTAGCTTCCCTATGGCCTTTAGCCCCACCACATGTTCCATGTCTGTGATCCCTGACACCTGGAGAAAGATATTGCCCACCCTCCCACCCACTACCCTGCCCACTGCACAGCCATAGGTCCTGGTCCCTGAATGCAGCACTTCTTAATGGCGTCCAGCTCAGTGTTACAGGAGTAACAGAGGCAGGGCCAGCAGGGCCCCAGCACCCTCCTTTGCCATGCAGAATTAGAGTCTGTGGCTTCCTAGTGCATGGCTCCTGGAGAGCTGTGTGTGAGGTATAGTCTAAATACCTAGTAGGGGCATCCAAGACTCCTCCATTGTGTCCCCCCACCCACCCAGCCCCTGCATCCTGTTCTCCACACTCAACTACCCTACTCTTCTCCCTGCCTCTGTCTTTGCCTGGATCTTGCTGCCTGGAATTCCCACCCATGCTTTCCCCTTCTGAAAACACCCTGTGCTTAATACTCACAGTGGGGAAAAGAGCAGTCCCCCAGCAGGGCTAAGTTCTCTCCTTCGGGCCCTGCATTAAGAAGTTCCTTTCTGGCCACTTTTAAAAAAATCAACCAAAGAGGAAGTGAGATGCAGTCAGGAAACCCTAAATCTTCTAGCCGTAGCTCAGCAGGCCCTGGAGGCACCCACACCCCACAGAGGAGTGGCCTGGTAGGATTCTACATGACATCTTGTGGGAGACTGGCAGGGGGCACCCAGAAGCTCAACCATAGAAAGAGACCACCACCTCACATGGCAGGACCCCACTCATCCCTCTCCCTTCTCCACCCCTCTTTAGTCCTGTCTATCAGCCGTGAGCATCTGTCATCACCCTTGCCTGCTCTGTACACACCGGGCCATTCCCAGGTCCTTGCTCTTGATGTTTGTCCCCTGCTCTGGAATACTAGTTCTCTCCTCTCCACCACACCTCTTGGTGTACTCCTAATCACCCTTCAAGGCCCTGCACAAAAAGTTGCCTCCTCTGGGACATCTTTGCTTACCCCTGTAGAGAAACAGATCCCAGCTCTCCTCCATCCTCCCCAAGCTTTACCTCACTTTATGCAGCTACCCTTGTCCTCCATGGTCACTCTTTTTCGGCAGTTGCGCCCCACCCTCATGCTGAACACTATGAGAGGCTGTTCTTATGCTTACTCCTAGGTCCTAAAGCAGAGCAGGGGGCATGTGAGAGTCCCATGAAATGCCTGCTGAACAGACAAACCTCCAGTGATGGAATCTGTGCACAAACCCAAAGGCCCCACCGGACCTCGCAGTGGCCCACATTCCCTCCATCTGGTGGGCCTGCGCCCAGCCCTGAAAGGCCTGCTGTATCTCTCCCTGCTGCTTGTGATGAGTACAGCCTCGGAAACTCTTACAGGACAGACAGCAAGATGGCAGAGTAGACGGGGCTCAGTTGGCAGAGTGCTTGCCTAGCATGCCTGAGGTCCTGGGTTCCATCCCTAACACTGTACACACCCAGCACAGCATTGCATGCTTGTCATCCCAGCACTTGGGAGGTGGAGGCAGGAGGATCATTCTTGGCTACACAGGGAGTTTAAGGCCAGCCTTAGGGAAAAAGGAGGAGGAGAAGGAAGAGAAAGAGGAAAAGTAGCCAGGCCCAGGCTCACCCTCTACCTACCCTCTGCCCACATACAATCTAATCCTCACCAGAGCAACAGCCTTATATTAGTTGCCTAGTGAAGTCAGAACAAACTCTCACACACTTGGGGTCTTTCGACAGTAGATATTTTTTTCATGTACACTGGAAGCCAGAGAAGTCTGAAGTAGAGGTGTCAGAAGAGCCCCATGGCTGCCATAGCTGGGCCCTCCCAGCCATCCTCCTCTGGAATCCTCCTCCTGCCACTGGTTTGTGCTGAGTAAGCAGAGAAGATGAAAGGCACAGATAAATGATGCCCAAATCTCCCAGCATCCCAGTTATGTTCATTTGTTATTGTTGGTTTGTTGAGACAGGATCTCATGTAGCCCAGGTTGCCCTCACACTGAGCTCCTGATGCTCCTCATTCTACCTCACAAAGATTGGAATGATAAGCATCCACTCCATGCCTCATTCTTAGTCTCACTTTACAGGTTAGGAAACCGAGAGACGGCCCAGTGGTTAAGAACAAGTACTGGGGCGGTGGTGGCGCACGCCTTTAATCCCAGCACTGGGAAGGCAGAGGCAGGTGGATCTCTGTGAGTTCAAGGCCAACCTGGTCTACAGAGTGAGTTCCAGGACAGGCTCCAAAACTACATGGAGAAACCCTGTCTCGAAAAACCAAACAAACAAAAAAAGAACAAGTATTGATCTCTCAAGGACCCGCGTTTGATTCCAGCATCATGTCAGGAGGCTCACTCCCACTGACTGGTAACTCCAGCTCCGTGGAATCCAGCACCCTCTGCTGGGTCTGCAGGCACTACACTCACACTCACAAATCCACACACAAACACATGCCTCTTCACACAATTAAAACATAAGAATAAAAGAGAAAAAGAGCGAACTACGTCCTGGGTCTGGTAGCAAGCTCATTTAATCCCATCACTTGGAAGGCAAAGGCAGGCAGACCTCTGAATTTGAGGCCAGCCTGGATGACATGGTGAGTTCAAGGACAGCTAGGGCTATGTAGTGAGATCTTGACTCAAATAAAAAAAAAAAACTACAGGTTACAATGTCTGCTGCCAAGCCTGACTGAGTTCAATTGCTTGGACCTTCATAGTAGAAGAAGAGAACTAATGCCTCATAAGGTGTTCTCTAACCTCCACATGTGTGCCATGGCATATGCGTGTGTGTGTGTGTGTGTGTGTGTGTGTGTGTGTGTGTACATACAATTAATTAATTAATTAGTTAACTCATTTATTAAGGAAGACAGGTATAGTAGCAGACTCCTGTAATCCCAACAGCTGGAGGCAGCAGTAGGAGGAACATCACAAATGGGGGGGCTAACCTGGGCTATGCAGCCAGTTTCAGCCAAGTCAAGGGTACAGAGTGAGACCCTGTTTCAAAAAAACAAAAATACATAAATATAAATAAATAAATTATTTTAGTGAGACCTGGGCATTTTTGGCTCACACCTGTAATCGCAGCCCTGGAGAGGCTGAGATAGAAAAAGCCTGAGTTCAAGACCAGTCAGTCTATAACTGAATAAAGAAAAACTCTCCATAGCAACCCTATGAATCGAGCACGGTCACTCTCCCCATTTATGGAGGAGGGAAGCAAGTCTGAAGAGCAGGTAAGAGACACCTCCACAACCTCCAGTTGGCGAGTTGAGCAGCTGGATCCCTGGTGCCCAGGAGCGCTTACAAGGCTGTGGAATTGTAACTGGGATGGTTTGGTGCCATTTTCTCAAAGGCATCTGTGTGAGTCTACTTTTCACGGCTGTGACATCTGAAAAAAGTCAACTCATGAGGAGCAAAGTTTTGCATTTTACCTCACTGTTTCAGAGCTACCAATCCGTGGTCCATCACTCCTTTGTCTTGGGACTGCTGTGAGGCAGATAATTGTGACAGCAAAATGGCTCACCTCATGAAGCCAAGAGGCAGAGAGAGAACAGAGACTGGAGTCCCAATGTCCTTTTCAAGGTCACACATAACCCCCTTCTACTACACCCACCCTCCTAAGGGTTCTAGTACCTCCCGACAGTGCCACAGGCTGGCAACCAAGCCTTTGGCACCTGTCCTCTGAAGGACATTTAAGATCCACGCAAACAACATCTGCCAGGGCAGGGAGCCAGCTACCCTTTCCTCTGCTTCCTGTTTCCATGGGCCCACAGTGAGAAAACACCTCTCTGTGTAGCACTTACTTCCACCCCAGCCATTACCATTCTCATTCTTTTTTGTCCAGAAAGAAGAGCAAAGCAGTCACGTGACCTCCCTCTCGTCACTCTGCTCATGTGTGGCAGTGAACGCCAGACAAAATCCAGGCTTGTCCAGGCCTTAGTTTCTGCCTTCACTGTACCTAACAGCAGGAAGAGTGCTCACCACACAACAGGAAGACAGTAGATGAAGGAGGGGCATTGGGGCCAGAGGACCCCATGCATTGACCCCCCACACACACTTAAGACAAAAAAATGTCCCAGGAGGAGCAGAATGTGTGCACAATCTCTCAGCATCCACTTCTGAGATCCTGGACGATTACTAGAGCCCTGGCAACTTTCTGTAGAGAAACCTAGCAGCAGCTACTTAAACCCAGTGATATGAGGGACCAAGTGTAATCTGGCCAGTGTCCTTATAAAGCAGGAAACTGGGATACAAAAATGGTCATGAGGCACTCACACACACAGAGGAGATGCTATGTGAGAGCATAGCAAGAAGTTAAGCAACTACAGACCCAGGAGAGGGGCCTCAGAAGAAACCAGACCTGCCGCCATCTTCACCCTGGACTTGCAGCCTTTCAAACTGTGAGAAAATAACTACCTCACTTGAGCAGCCGGTGTTTGGTGTTTTATTACAGCAGCCAGGCTGACTAAAACCACCAGAAATGTGTAATCTAATTCCCGAGTCTAATCGTGGAAAACACCAGGCGAATCCATACAGCCAAGTAGCTGGTCCAAAAGCCAAGGGTATGAATGACAAGGAAGACAGGTGGACTGTCCCCATCAGAGAAGGCACTCCTGATCCTGGATGGAATCCCAGACTAGGAAACACTGTCTTCTGCTATAAAAGTCTTTATCAGGATTGGGGAAGAAGGCTCCATTGTTAAATATGCCCGGCAAGCTCAAGGATCTGAGTTCAATCCTGAGAACCCAAGTCAAAAATCCAGGCATGCTGGTGAGCACTAGGAACCCCAGTGTTGGGGAGGCCAAGACAAGCAAGGGCCTAGGGTTCAGTCAGCCTGGGTGACATGGTGATTCCCAGGCTAGAGAGAGACTGTATCTCAAAATGCAGGGTAGGTGGCTCCTAAGAATGACACCAAGATCGATCTCCAGACCCCGTGTGTACCGGGGCCTCACGCATGCTAGACAGGCAGTCTACCATCTCCACAGCATTCCCACCACTGGAGCATGGACTCTTGTCCTTTTGTTGTTGTTGTTGTTGTTGTTGTTGTTGTTGTTGTTGTTGTTCTGGTTGGTTGGCTTCTTGAGACAGGCTCTCTCTGTGCAGCTCTCTCTCTGGTTATCCTGAAATTCACTATGAAGGCCAGACTGGCCTTGAGCTCATAGAACCTGCCTCCACCTCTGCAGTGCTGAGATTAAAAGTGTGTACCACTTTGCTTGCTTGGTTCCAAGCCCCTACTCTTGAAATCAATTTTCCTTCACATGTACCTGTATGTGACAGTGTATACACACACACATAGACCGCACACACACACTCACATGAGTTTTTAATCAGAGCAGATGTTACATGATAAAGTTTATAGATTAGACAAATGAGCTTCAACCAGTGCTGATTTCCTCATTTGGATCAGTTTACTGTAGATACATCCTTTTAAAAGAAAATGTGCATTGAAGTAATTAGAGGTGTTTTGTACAGTCTGAAGAGTGGTCTATGGCAGCTGTGCTCTTGGTTTTGAATGCATGAATTTAAGTGTAAAGTGAAAGAATAAACAATGAGGAGCAGATGAAGAGCAGCAACAGATAACAAAAACCAGGCGCTCAGAGCATCCGGTAGAGATGACTGCAGTAGCCCAAACAAGAGAGAGAGTGTGCAAACAGTAACAGCATCAATCCCGGGCTTGCAGACTTCCAGCAGGAAACTTGAGGAAACCCCATGAGGCAGGCAGCTGGAGTTCCCAATTGACAGAGCCCCAGGCAGCACCCAGAAGCCCCACCTGGTTGAAACTTCCAAAGACAGAATGAAGTAGCAGCGGATACCTACCATCAAAGCCAGCACTTACAGATGTGCAGCAGAACCAGCTGTGGAGCCCTGCTGAACAGTCGTCAGTGGTGTTAGAGTTCTGGGCAGAGCACACCACTCAGTGCGTCAGTGTCCGCCTTCTCTTTCTCACAGCAGGCATTTTTATATTATGGGATAAGCAGGGGGGCCTCAGCTGGAAATGGTTTACAGTCTAGCTAGCCTTCAGGGTACACTGTTTTTACTCCTGGGCTGCTTGCTGTTTTCCTTTATCCTTGTTAGAGTTTGGGGACCAGCCTAACCTAGGTCAGGGAATTTTGGAGGACACTTGACATAAACGTGTTTGGGTCTGAAACGGGGAAAGGGCAACCCCACTTCCAGAGCCAGCTTCTCAGTGAGCTCAACCAGTAAAGCATGTGACAATTTACCAGCATATTTAATGTCCATAACAAGAATTAAAGAAGAGGCCGGGCGGTGGTGGCGCACGCCTTTAATCCCAGCACTCGGGAGGCAGAGCCAGGCGGATCTCTGTGAGTTCGAGGCCAGCCTGGACTACCAAGTGAGTTCCAGGAAAGGCGCAAAGCTACACAGAGAAACCCTGTCTCGAAAAACCAAAAAAAAAAAAAAAAAAAAAAAAAAAAAGGAAAAAAAAAAAAAGAATTAAAGAAGAACCCATTTGCACACCTCCATAGCACAGAAGAAAATGTTCGTGTACTATGGGAGAAGGCTACATGGACGTTCTCTTCTGTGAGCTTGCAAAGCCGGAGATTATTTTTAAGTGACCAGTTTACAACTGGGGGCGTGGCTCATGGCAGACTGCTTGCCTTGCACCCAAACAATAAAAACCGAACATCATTCTAGAAAAGCCTACTTTTCTGGCTGCTTTTCCCTCTCTGCCTCATCTTCTCTCCACCCCCGGTCCTTTCCTACCAAGCCATTAGTGTGTGTGGTTTGGGGTGTTGGTTTGCTTTTTATTTGTTTATTGTTTGTGGGGGCATTGTATGTGTGGTTTGTTTGGTCATTATTGTTTGACACAAAGTCTTACATTACCCAGGCTGGCCTCAAATTTGCTATATAACAGAGGGTGACCTTGAAATCCTGATCCTCCTGCCTCCACTTTCAAAAAAGTGCTGGGGTTACAGATGTATGCCTCCACCTCCAGCTTATTTTGTGCTGAGGATTGAACCCAGGACCTCATGCACGCTAGGCAAGCACTCAGTCCTAAGCGCCCATCTTCTTTTTGAGCTTGGAAATGTTTCTTTTTCCTGAATTTCTTTTTTTTTTTTTTTAAGATTTATTTATTTAATGTGCTTGAGTGTTTTGCTTGCATCTATGTATGTGTACTACAAACACGCCTGATGCCCACTGAGGTCAGAAGAGAGTATTGGATCTGCTGGAATTGGAGGTACAGGTGGCTGTGAACCATGTGGGTCCTGGGAACTGAATCCAGGTCTTCTGCAAGAGCAACAAGAAAGTCATCTCTCCTGCCCAAGACTCTACTCTTGAAGTCAACTTTCCTTCAAAACCACTTCCAGGAGCTCCATTCCACCCCACCCCACTCCAGGTGGATGCCCCTCCCTACTCGGCTTAAATAGCCACGCACCCCAGCTTCCTCCAGTGCAGCGTGGCCACCAGAGCCATGCATTAAGTCATTCATTAAGTCATTGCCGCATATAATTCAACACACTCATTATGGGACTCTGAATCTTCTTGCTCACCTTGCCAGATAAGCACAACTTATCTGCAATTCCCAAAGGAGAAGCCAGAGGCTTGGGAAAAAATGACATGCCCTGGCCAGGTGGCGGTGGCACACGCCTTTAATCCCAGTACTCAGGAGGCAGAGCCAGGCCATCTCTGGGAGTTTGAAGCCAGCCTGGTCTACAGAGCAAGATCCAGGACAGGCTCCAAAGCTACACAAAGAAACTCTGTCTCAAAAAACCAAACCAAAAAAAAAAAAAAAAAAAAAAAAAAAAAAAAAAAAAAAAAAAAAAAGACCTGCCCAGGTCACAGGTGGGAAGCCATAACAGCTAGATTGCAGCCAGCCTGTAAGTACTAATCACGTGCTCTCTGCAGCGCAAGGAAACTGGGAACACTAATGACCCATGTTACTAGCCTTCACTGAGCTCACTGCTGGGCTTTGCGTGACTTAGTACCCTGAAGTGAGGATGATACAGTCCCTCAGAGGATAAGGGGAAAGTGAGGAGCTGGCCCAGCCTTGGTACCCACCTGTCCATTCTTGTGTATTCATAGATGTTATCTCTTACAGTTGTTGAACAGAAAACCAAGAAGACATTAATTAGGTGACTGGCAATCCCTCACCACTTTCCCTATGATTATTGCCTTCTAAAGACACCAAGCATTTATTACTGTGAATAAGCCTGGAAGATACATCTCCTGAGTTTTCCCAAATGACTATCTAGGAAGTCACATTTATCCCGTTATCTATTCTTATTAGCTTATTTACTATGTTTAAGCACCCCTTATCTGAAATGCTTGGGACTAGAAGTGTTACATATTTGTGTGTGTGTGTGTGTGTGTGTGTGTGTGTTTACTCATGTATGAGTAGAGGCCAGAGAAAGACATCTGCTACCCTGCTGTCTTAGTTTGGTTTCTGCTACGGTAACAAACACCATGACGAAAAGCAAACTGGGGAAGGGAAGGTTTATTTCCTTTTATAACAGGTGACAGCTCATCACCGAGGGAAGTCAGGACAGGAAGAAACCATGGAAGAACACTGCTTACTAACTTACTCCCCAGATCTCACTCACCTTACCTTTTCTTGTATAACCCAGGGGCAGCACCACCCACAGCGGCCTGGGCCCTCCTCCATCAATATCAGCAATCAAGAAAATTCCCCTACAGGCCAATCTGATGGGGCATCTTTTCAGGTGAGGTTTCCTCTTCCCAGATAACTCTTCCTTGTGTCAAGTGGCAAAAAGGAACCAGCAAACCTGTTTGATCACTCTATGCTGTAATCCCTTGGGAAAGTAAATCTGGAGCCAGGCTATCAGCCAGAAAGCACCAGTAATCCTTTTATCTCTGGTCCCAAGAGCAATGGGATTACAAATACCTGGCTCTTTACACAGGTGCTGGGGATTTGAACTCAGGTCCTCACACTTGAACAGCAAGCACTCTCATCCACTGAGTGCCTCCCCAGCCCCCCTGTTATTTATTCATTTATTTTTTTGGTAATGTTTGCATATTCACAATGAAATCTCCTGGGGATGGCATCCTAAACAGAAAGTTCATTTATGTCCCATCTACGTTTTATGCACATAGCCTGGAGGTAGTCTTAATGGCGGTGGTTTTGTTTGTTGTTGTTTTTGAGACTAGGTCTCCCTCGGCAGTCCAGGCTGGCCTCAAACTCATGGTCCTCATGCCACAGCCTCCCAGGTGCTGGGACTACAGGCATGTACCACCATGTGGACCTAGCAACCAGAATGTAATTTATACCACAGTGTGTGTGTGTGTGTGTGTGTGTGTGTGTGTGTGTGTGTGTGTATGTGTATGTGTTGACTGTGACCCACCACACGGTCAAGACCAGATTTCCACTTTTGTCATCATACTGGTGTTCAGAACATTTCAGATACTCTTGCATTTGGAATGTCACGTTTTCAAACAGAGGATGTCCACCTGTGCTAGCTAACGATTAACTGGCCTAATCCCAGAGAACCTCAAGGTTCTACCTCAAAGGTGCTACCACTTGTCTGATTGCTCAGCACCCACCACCCTGCACACTTTGAGCTCTTCCAGGAGCTGGGGTTGGATGGAGGCAGGAAGTAACTTTGCATTCAGTTCCCAGGGTCCTGAGGCCCAGGACAGGAAGAAGGCGACCCTGAAGGACTGCCTAGGCAGGAAGCTCCCACACTCATGAGAGACTTTGGAGGCACCCAGCCAGTAGACTAAGGCATTCAGGAATGTAGCTGCTGTCCTACAGCCTGCCTGCAACTTCTTGGTTAGAAATCCCTGGGCAGTCCCAGCTGCCACAGAAACTGGGTGAGGGGTCAAGTGCAGCTTTTCTGCAGATCTCTGATAGACCCAGGATGGAAGGTGCCTTCCGCTGCCTCAGGGGAAGGAGTTTCTCCATAGCCCCTTGTAGGCTAAGCAGCTGCTCCCCCAGGTGGATCTCCTTTGCCCTCAGAGGCTGCCACTTGCTATCTGATCCATATAAGAGCCTGTCCCCCCCAGCCCCAGCTGATAGGGAAGCCCTAGGAGTTGCTGTGGGTGTCTGTTGGCAGGAGCCTCCATCATGGCCTGGGGTTGCTTTGTGGCCCTGCTTCTGCTGGTGGTAGCTCCCCTGAGACTGGGTCAACATTTACATCCCAAGCCTGGCCTTGGATACAGCTATGACTGTGGGGTGCACGGCATGCAGCTGCTGGTGATCCCCAGGGCAAACCAGACTATCCGATTCAAGGTGGTAGGTAAGTGAAGGAAGAGGCCTGTCCCAGCTTCCATCCCCAGTCCCAAGCCCAGCCTGCTGTAAGGAGGGAACTAGACCTCTTCCCTGGAGCAAGAGCAGGAAGAGTAGAGGCCACTCGGGACTGCCACAGCCAGCCTCTTGCCCAGTCACCACACACAGTGACCACAGGGGCAGAATGTCCCAGTCTCCTGTGCACAGGGATCACCTGTGAGAAAGATAGGTTCTGACTCAAAACTGCTGGGATCTGAGTTTCCAGTCTTATCTTGTGGCTGCAAAACTCTGGGCCCACAGACCACTCTCTGATTTAGAGAGCCCCGAGGAATGCGATTTAATGTAGAGAACGGGTGTGGGACATTCTGTGTGACAACTTGAATCTGCAGCTTCAGAGCCACATCTGCAAAGTGGTGAAAGATGACACCCACCCCCCACATGCTCCGTGCACTGAAAGGGAAAGGTGAGGGTCAGGCCCACGGTGGGGGGTGGCGCCCGCTGTTCTGAGCTAACCAAGTGAGTGAGCATCTAGCAGGGTCCCCAAGGGACTGCAAGAGCTGGTTAACATGACGAACAAGCTTGGTTCTTTCCTCTCCCCCATCCCACCCCTTATTGTATGTGCCTAAGAAAGTTCTGGCTCCTGGGGATATCCAGATGCCTCAGCCAAGATCTGAGGATAACGAAACTCAGACTATAAGGTGTTCAGTCTGCCTGAAATCCTGTGACTACTCTTCACCCCAGCTACAAAGAACCAATGACCACTTAAACCCCGGCAGAAGTGAAAACCAGAAAGGGAAAGACACTTGTCTAAGGCCACACAGCCAAGCCGCGAGCAAAGCTAGGTCTTGAAACAAGCCTGCCTCTGTCCAGATTTTTAGAGGCTCTCCAGCACCTAACGTCCTCCCCCATCCCCCTCCCCAGACGAATTTGGGAACCGGTTTGAGGTGAACAACTGTTCTATCTGCTACCACTGGGTCATCTCTGAGCCCCAGGGGCCTGCAGTATTCTCGGCCAACTACAAAGGCTGCCACGTGCTGGAGAAGGTAAGGACAGAGTCGTCACACAAGTGAGGACAGAGGGAGCTTGTCCTAACAGTTCCTCGTGGCCAGAGAAGAATAGAGACTCCGATGGGCCCGGGAGAGGGTAGGTGACAGATTAGGTCCTGAGACATGTCACAAATCGGCTCCCCCTCTATCAGAGGTGCTCAGTTCCCATTGACACCACAGCCACCCCAGGGGGCAACCACTCCAGGGCTGGGTGTACAGGTTAACAGCCAGGCTGCATGCTCTGGCCTCTAGCCCAGCGCTCACCTGAAGTGTCATGTGACCACTCTGAGCTGCTCTCTAAGGTCCTCTCCCCTGCAGGATGGGCGGTTCCGCCTGAGGGTGTTCGTGCAAGCTGTACTGCCCAATGGCCATGTGGATATAGCACAAGATGTCACTTTGATCTGTCCCAAAACAGACCACACTGGGACTCCAGACCCTTACCTGGCTCCACCCACCACACCTCAACCTTTTACACCTCGTACTCTTACTCCCCACCCCAATTCTGGCCACACCTTGGCTGGGTCTGGCCACACTCTTCTCAACACATTGTACCCAGAGCACAGTTTCATCCGTCCAACTCCTGCTCCACCGTCCCCGGGACTGGGACCTGCCGGACCCACCGTGCCTCATCCCCAGTGGGGCACCTTGGGACCCTCAGAATTGACTAAGCTGGATTCTGTAGGTATGTGGGAGTTCTCTGTGTGCACATGCCTGTGTCTGGGGCCTTCGGGCTCTAAGCAATCATTTCCTCACTGCTCTGTCACCAACCCTAGGTACCCATCTGCCCCAGGAGCAGTGTCAGGTAGCCTCTGGGCACATCCCCTGCATGGTAAATAGTAGTTCCAAGGAAGCCTGTCAGCAGGCTGGCTGCTGCTATGATGACACCAGAGAAGTGCCCTGTTACTACGGCAACACAGGTACACTCTCTCATCCCAAGCATGCTCCTCTGGATCCTGGCATGGCTGGGGAAGTCTCCCCTCCATCGAGCTGAACTGCAGGCAGTCTAAGAGAGCCCAGCTCCCAAGTGCACGCAGACACCCTCAGCTGGAAGAGCACCTGCCCCAGGGAACTGTTAGCTTCCTCCTTACAGACCCTGACCTTCAGATCTCCAACATTAGTGTTAGATAAGTCACGGTTCTGTAGCCTTCATCAGCCCTTTGTTCCATCAGCTCCTTTGGGCATTTGCTTAGGCCAACATTGGGAAGAAGAGTGAGTGTTCAGGTCCCTTGGCTCCTGGCTAGTGATTAAATAGTATTAAATATTGATTGTCACTGACGCAGCCCATCCCCTGTCTCGGCCCTGGAGAGACAGAGTCCCACTGTTGTGATCTGCCTCTTGGATCTGCTTTTGTCCTAGCCACTCTTCAGTGTTTCAGAAGTGGCTACTTCACCCTGGTCCTGTCCCAAGAAACAGCCTTGACACACAAGGTCATCCTGAACAATGTCCACCTGGCCTATGCTCCCAATGGATGCCCCCCTACCCAAAAGACAAGTGCTTTTGTGGTCTTCCACGTCCCTCTCGCCCTCTGTGGAACGACAATCCAGGTAGGAGTGGAATTTGAACTAGCGGTGAGTCCTACCTCTTGAGGGGCCTCACCTGCTAGCTATCCCTCCATCCTCCGTTAGGGGTAGGCTGCAGGCTGGAAATGAGTCCCATCCCTAGGGGGTCTTACTATCACCTCCTCAGGTGGTTGGTGAGCAGCTCATCTATGAGAATCAGCTGGTATCTAACATTGACGTCCAAAAGGGGCCACAAGGTTCCATCACACGGGATAGTGTCTTCCGGTAAGTAGTAGCTGGGCTACAGGCCTGGGTTGGAGGGGTGCAGGAGAACTCAGCACAGATTTGGAGGCAACTGGGACAAATCTTAACCCTGGTATTGCCTAGCTGTGTGACCCTAAATGAGCTAATGTATCTCTTGGAGCCTCCCCTACCATGAGAATAAGAGACTAAGTACTTTGTGCACATCTGTATATGCAGCCCAGGCGGAGCCAACAGGAGCTCTCCTCTCCCAAAGAGCCCTGCCTTTGATCTAAGAACTAAGCTTTCAGCAACTGAAGGCATCCCTTTCAGGCCCCAGGAAGGAGCTGTGGTTGTTACCACCAGATTGACACCATAGATGAGGCGACTATACCTCAGTGTGAAGCATCTGAGGGTGTGGTGGAGGAAAGAACGCGGAGAGGAACCCTACAGGGAGAGGGGCCTCCTGGACCTGTTAGCTCAGGCGCCACAACCATCCCAGCTGCCTAGGGTGGCAGTTAGGGGTGACCCCCAGGGAGCCTGCCCTTGTTATACCTGGCTTTGAGCTTTCGGGGCAAGGCAGCAAGCTCCAGCCAGTGGTTGCCAGTGAGAGCCAGAACATCAGCCATGGGCTGTCCAGAGCCTGTGCTTGGGGCCATGTGGGTGCCTGATAGCCCTTTTCTTTTCTCCCCGACTCTATCTGCCACGGGGTTAGGGTGTGAGACTGGTGTCAGAGTACAAAGGTGTTTGCTTTGGCACAAGGTACTTATGGTCCAGAGATGGGGACACGAGTCTGTAACATGCTTTAAGCTTTTGGACCTAAGTGCTTGAGGCGGCCAGTTTCAGCACAGCCTTGGGGGCTCTGGGGGAGGGGGAGCAGGGAAGTGCAGGGGAGCAGCTGGAGTCTGTCAGGGTTAGACAAAGGGGTACAAGACGGCAGAGGGTGAGGCTTGACCCTCTTGTAGTAATTGGTGCAATTACTACAGCGGTATAACACACCATCAGTGGGCAGTGGGCATGCAACCCTGGAGGCATGGATCGGTAACCACGTGGCACTCAGGCTACCCAGGGAGACACTAGACACTGGTAGGCTTCCTTCAAAGACACAGTCCTGTGGCCTCACACAATCCTCACTAGAACCTCTCAATGGTGCAAAGGGGATAAATGTGGCTTAGGCGTTAAATGGCTTGTTCCTGGCTCCACCATCCAGGTCTTCCCACCAGGTTTCAAAGACCCCAAGTGCCAGGACAGAGCCCTGTTGTCTTGATACTGTAGTACCTGACACCTAGAGTAGGGCCTGGTATAGCCAGTTCAGGCTGTCCTGTGCAGACCAGGTGGGCAGAAGGGCAGGAAGGGTGATCAGTGATATCCACGGGCTCCAGCGATGCCTACGGAAGCATCTCTACACTCTGCAGAGGATGCTGTCCGTTGCATCGCTTACTGGGATGTGGTTGATTAAACAGGGTGCTCTGATAATGTGGCCTCCCCCAACCTCTTGCTCTTGGACTTCAGGCTTCACGTTCGCTGTATCTTCAATGCTAGTGACTTCCTGCCCATCCAGGCATCTATCTTCTCACCCCAACCACCTGCCCCTGTGACCCAATCTGGACCCCTGCGGCTGGAGCTGAGGATTGCCAAGGGTACGGCCCCCCTCCCTCACCCCCACCCCACCCACTGCTTTCTCCTCCTGCCTCGAATGCCTTGATGCACACAGTCCGCCCTAGGCTCACGAGCCCCTCTCTCTACAGATAAGACTTTCAGCTCCTACTATCAGGAGAGCGACTATCCCCTGGTGAGACTGCTCCAGGAACCAGTCCATGTGGAGGTCCACCTCCTACAGAGAGCCGACCCCAGTCTGGTCCTGGTGCTGCACCAGTGCTGGGCCACTCCCACTGTCAGCCCCTTCCAGCAGCCTCAGTGGCCCATCCTGTCCCATGGGTGAGTGAGTGGCAGCAGGTGACTAAGTGGCACCCCAGGAGGGCTTCCTGCCAGCCACACCTCCCTAAGGAGGCTTCTGGACTTCTCTTTGCTCCAGGTGTCCCTTCAAGGGTGACAACTATAGAACACAATTGGTGGCCGTGGACAGGGCAGAGCTGCCTTTCTGGTCTCACTACCAGCGCTTCACCATCGCCACCTTCACTCTGCTGGACTCCAGCTCCCAGAATGCCCTGAGGGGACTGGTAGGAAGCCCTTGCGTTCCTCATGCCCCACCCACCTGTTGAGTGGCAGTTAGCTGGTCACCTCATCCAGCGCCCTACAAGCTAATGGATCCCAGCATGGGGGGGGGGGGGGCGGGGAAGCTGGCTTCCACCAAGTACTGTGGACATTTGCAAGGGGTAGGAGGCAGGCTCTTTGGAGAGGTGACTCATAAACAACTTGAGAGAAGGGAGAAGTAGCTGACAAGATGGTTCAGCAGGTAAAGGTAGCTATTGCCATGGCTACTGACCTAAATGCGATCCCTGGATGGAGCCGCATTGTGGAAGGAGAGAACTGACTCCCAGAATTTTCTCTGACCTTCACATGTGTAATGGGGCATGCACATTCCCCCCCAACACGCAAACATATGCAAGATAAACGTTAGAGGGAAACACGGAGTGTGGCTACAATCAACCCTCAATCTGAACACCAGTTGTGGTATTCTCGTGTGGCCTCACTTCTGATTCTCAAAATGATAATGGGTTTCTTGTTCTTCTGCTTTGGTTTATAACATAGCAACTTTTCCAAAAGATAAAAAAAAAAATGGGTGTTTAAACCTTAGGTTTTTCTGTATGGTGTACAAATGACATCGTCGTCGGTGACACTAGTACAGTCCAACCCATGCTTGATGGCACATCCTATTCATCACATGCTGTTCACAGATCTGTCATGTTCAAATCACTGCCCTTAACTCATTGGGTGTGGACTGGTCCCACTGGCAGGCAGAGCTGAGGGTGACTCAGGGTGGCATCTCTCCCATCTTGCCTGGGTGCTGCCTCCTGAGCCAGGAGGCACTTACCTGCTACATGAAGGCACGGTGCCACGGCTGAGGTCTCCTGGTGCTGCCCTCTGGTCACCTCCCCTGGGCTCTGTCTCCTGGAAGCAGTGGTACCGTGTCTTTCCCCTCTGCCTCCAGATATTGTCTTCAGGGGTAAAGAGAAGCTAGCAGACATATGGTGTTTGGCTCTGTGGCCAAACCTCACCTCCTGTTCGCCGGGTAGGTAGGAAGAAAACACCCCGCCTTCCAACAGTTCTGCGCCTGGGGTAGAGGACAGGCAGAAAACTGTAGCTCTCTTGAACGCAACAGTTCTGCCTGCAGGGAATGTCTTCTACTGCAGGTTTGGGTTCTCAGGAAGAGGAAGATCTGAACTCCAAGTTGGGAACAACACAGTTTGCATCCCCACCAAAATGGAGCAGCTGTGGTCTTAGTCTGCTTGCCCATGTCTCTGCCTGCACTAACATAGTCCTGCACCTGAATCCCTCAACCCTGTCTCTGCTGCCAGCCCAGCTGCACAAAACTAGTCCATCTCTTGCCTGTTTCTTTCTACCAGGTCTATTTCTTCTGTAGTGCCTCTGTCTGCTACCCTGAGGGGCACGAGACATGCTCTACTATCTGTGACTCTGGAATGGCAAGTGAGTCTGGGTGGGGATGTATTTGTTCTTTGATGTAACCTTAGGCCTGGGGCTGACTCTCAGACCTCCAACAGCTGGAAGTCAGACAGACAGCTTTTCTCCTTGGCAGGGCGTCGACGATCCTCTGGTTACAACAGCACTATCCAGGCCTTGGACATCGTGAGTTCTCCAGGAGCAGTGGGCTTTGAGGATGCTGCTACACTCGAGCCTTCAGGTAGCAGGGTTTGGGGGTGCCCCAAGGGCCATGGCCTTCTCTCTAAAAATACTGATGAAACAGGAAACAGGGAAGCTCAGAGGTGGCGTAACTCCATGAGATGAGGAACTAAGCAAAGATAGCCCAGCCCCTTATCTGCCGACAGACAGCTCCAGGTGGATCCTCCCCACCCTTCTCTGACAGGCTCCAGCAGCAACTCCAGTTCAAGACCCCTGCTCTCCGTGTTCCTACTGGCCATCACCCTGGTCCTGGGGACTGGTGTCTTTGTGGGTCTGAGCTGGGCCTGGGTCCAGAAACTCCGGGAAGGCACCAGATGTTAAATGGGCTTAATAAACCACTGTTTGAAAACTACTGAATGCAGATGTAGAGAAGTTATTTCAGTTATGAAACCTGATGTGTATCTTATCCAAGGGTGTGTGTGTTTGAGGGGAAACAGGGTCTTACTCTCTAGCCTAGACTGGTTTTAAACTCAGTGATTCTTCTGCCTCAGAGTGCTGGGATTACAGGGGTGAGCTACATGAGAAACTTGTTCCTTAGAGTCAGATACGTTCTTTCAGAATCCTGACCCCCCCACCTCATTATACCATCATGTACCCTATAACATTTCATTCAACAGCCTGCCACCTAGAAGACAGTGTCTCTGTAAACTTATAACAGAGGTGAGAAGCGCCTGTCACTTCTGATGCCACAGCCACTGTACCAGTGAGATGTAGTGTCACAGATAGGCACAAGCTTGTGCTGAGTGTATACTAGTGGAGCATATCCACAACTGTATCCACAGTACACAATACTTGATTCTAACAGAGGACTGTTAACTGGCTGATATATTTCCTGTATTTTTTGACCGCTTTTTTATCTTGTAACTTTTTTTTAAAATCACTGTACATGTGTGGGTGCACACGTGGAGGACAGAACAACTTTGTGGAGTCAGTTCCCCCCTTCCACCTTTACAAGGGCTCTGGAGAGTGAGCTCAGGTCATCAGGCTTACACAGCAAGTGTCTGAGTCCTTTCACTGGCTTTTGCTATTTTAGAGTATACTCCTGTTTACAAAAATTGACTGTAAAACTGGCCACTGTTCCACCAATTGTAGCATCCCACATCTCATGTTTACTACATTCTCGACTGAACCAAAAGGCTGAAGGGAAGCTGGGCATAGTGGTCCATGTCTTTAATCCCAACACTTGGGAGGCAGATTTGTTTTTTTGAGACAGGGTTTCTCTATCAAACAGTCCTGGATGTCCTGGAACTCGTTCTATAGAGCAGGCTGGCCTCAAACTCACAGAGATCCTCCTGCCTCTGCCTCCTGAGTGCTGGGATTAAAGGTATGCACCACCACCACCTGGCAGTAGGCAGATTTTTATGAGTTTGAGGCCAGCTTGGTCTACAAGAGTTCCAGGACAGCCAAGGCTCATAGATCCTGTCTCAAAAAGCTAAAAAGATTACATGGAATGATTGGCACAATCTGTTTTATTACTGGGGGAGAGGTGCACATATGTGGGAGTCGGATGACACTATGGGGTTAGTTCTCTCCTTTGACCTTTAAATAGGCAGGTGCAAGGGATGGAACTCAGTTTGTCAGGCTTGCAGAGCATTTTTACGGGCTGAGCCTCACTATCTCAGACAATGGGGACATCTGATGCTGTCCTCAAAGCAAATCCTAACAGTGCTAACATATGCCGCAGCCTGGCATTACTCTCTCCCAGGTCAGGGTCTGGGAGAGTGCCTCTAAGCAAGGGAAGGTGGTCTTTCGGACAGGACAGCACACGAAGAGGTAGGGCAGGGTCAAAGCCTGGCAGTCAGTAAAAGGCAGCAGCAGGGAGTTGATGAGCTGGCAGGAGCCTGTCTAGATGTGGGTATCTTCAGAACACCTGAAAGGTTGCCTTCATGACAAGCAGAAGCCAAAGGTCCCAGGGCCAAAAGCATCAAGCCTGAACTACTCAGTCACAATGAACCAACCAACCAGGCACCAAAGGAGGCAGGATTGTGGAGGCCCACAGAGGTTTCCTAGTGAGATCTGAGCTTGCTTTACACAGCAGGGCTGCATTAGAGGATTGCTTGACCATGTGCATGGTTACCAGGTGATTGGAAGGGTCTACACTTGGCTGAGCTAGGGAGAAGTCTTTGTTCCACCCCTTGGCATTCCTATCAATAGCCCTTTAGAAGAGACAGAAGGGGCCTCCCGAGGCTATCCTGTGTTTTTCTCCCCTCTAGCCTTCTACCTCTTATCCCTCTCTCGAGTCCCCTGTCATAATCTGGGACCTGGTCTCCCACACAGGATACACTGCTGACTCGAAGCCTCCAAAACTAGCACAAGCAGAAAATAGCTGGCAGCACTGGAGAGCAACAAGTTGGCCTTGACCCTGCCTGCCACTTAGGGGTCGCCACTAGAAGGGCTAGGACCAGGCTGTGTTCCAGAATGTCATGTTGATCTGGGCTGGGAGGCAGTCTCAGCAAGGGGTACAAGAAGAATCTGGAAATATAGTCATCTCTGGGCCTCTGACAGGGCATGAGAGTAACTGTCACAAAGGTAACAAATCAGTGGCCCTTATTTGACACAAGTCCCTTCTCCACCCATGGCTCTGGCCTACTCTATCAGTCTTCAAGTTTCAGTCAAACATGAACTCCAAAGCCTGACTCTAAGAGCATCTCTGCTTGTCCCTGGCCACGTGGACATTTTCGCTTGTTAAATATGAGCCTCGTGTCTAGCTCGTAGGAGTAACTGTTTAAACCAGTTGAGGAAGGCACCTAGAATCATGTATGACGCCAGCCAGCACTTACGGGATGTTAGCCACTGACTGGAATTTTTCGTCCTCACACCCCAGTCAAATGCTTACCTAGCTTTTTTGGGTTTGTTTTTAGTTTTGTTTGGGTATGAGGTAAACTGCACAGGCCAAGATGCAGGGCTGGGAAAACTGCTGCCTTCAGGTTTTTCTAGAAGAGGCAGCACAACACCAAGGCAGGAGACCCAGACACCAGCCACACAGTGAACTTCCTTCTTGGGCTGCCTCCCAGTTGTGGCTAGCGATGGCATCCAGGTACAGAGAGGTGTAGGATATGTTCATGAAAACCAGCATGGCTGGGTTAGAAAGCTGATTCCACCAACTCTTCCTCCTGAGGTGGACCTAGGATTGACATCCATGCTGTTTAAATAAAGCATTAACCCACAGGTGCCAATTGGAGTCACTTGGTCACTCTCAAGTTTAAAAAATTTAAATGCCTTGCATCACTCTCTTTGGTTTTCTATTTTAAGACTGTGTGTATGCCTGGAGGGTGAGCATGAGCATGCCATGGCATACAGGTGGAAGTCAGAACAACTGTTCTCTACCTTCCCATGGATCCCGGGATCAAATCCAGGTTGTCAGACTTGCACAGCAAACACTTTACTCCTCTTAATTTTTTGTTTCTTTGAGATAATAACATCATTTCCCTCTTTCCTCCTCCAACCCTGCCTATATACACCCTCCTTGTTCTTTCAAATTCATAGCCTTTTGTGTGTATATTCCTAAATATATAAATACAACCTGCTCAGTCCTTATGTATAATGTGTATGTATGGAGAGCTAAACCAGCATCATCCCTAACTACATTCTAAGTATTTATCCTTATATTCATTCCTTTGTTTGAGACAGGGTCTGATATAACACAGACTGACCTGATGACCCTGAACTTCTTTCTGATCCTCGTGGTGGTATTACAGTCATGTGCCATCATGCCGGTTTTACTCAGTACTGGGTGCAAAAAAGCACTTTCCCAGCTGACTGATCTATGTTCCCAGCCCTAGTGGCCCATTTTGTATCATTTTAAACATCTGTGTTGTCTAGCTTTCTGTTGAACTAGGGCACATCTGATCTATTGAAGGAAACCAAGCCTAGCACTTCAGGTACTAAGTACTGAACGCAGTTACATAAGCATGGACTTCTTTGTGCACTGCTTTCTAGGTAGAACTCCTGGGTCAGACAGAAGCCACATCCCGTATGCCTGTGGGCTGAGACTGTACGGGGACCTGTCCTCCTTGCCCCTCCAGATCATTCTAGATTTTTGCCCATCTGAGCAGTAGAGGCAGCCACTACTGTCTTAAATAAATTTTTTAAAAATTTATTTAACTTTTACTTGATGTACATTGGTGTGAAGGTGTCAGATCCCCCTGGAACTGGTGTTAGACAGTTGTGAGCTGCCATGTGGGTGCTGGGAATTGAACCTGGGTCCTCTGGAAGAGCAGCCAGTGCTCTTAACCGCTGAGCCGTCTCTCCAGCCTCTGGTTCTGTTGTTAGAAGCTGTACCTTTTCATAGTTGCTTGCATCTTATAGCCTGCTGGGTCTTTCCTTTCCGTTTCTGCCTTGTGCACAGAGCATTCACAAATCCAAGGGGCAACCTCCTTACTTCCAGCAACTGGCCATGGGCTTTTCTTCATGTTTCATCTCTCTGAGGAAATTATATAGCCATCGATCTTCCCCTCATTTTTATCTTTGGATATGGCAAAGACCTTCCCCTGTATAACCATAAACACACCCATTTGCCCTTTGGGGCTGTTAACTTGAGAATACGAATGGTTGCCCTTACTTTCAAATTACACGAGCATGTGATTTTTGATAGGGAACTCTGTAATGATTATTGAAATGGTATATAGATTCTGTCAATACCTCTGTATCAAAGGGTTCAAGGGCAAAACCACAGTAAACATGAACAACAAAGCTCTCTGCAACACTTTGCTATGCTCTCAATGGCAGGAAGCATTTGCTATCTAGGAAGGTATATTCCTAGATACCCCAAATCTCACCTGAACTGTGTGTGCTCGGTGAAAACAGCTCCCCTCTAGCAGTAGTGGTGCACACCTTTAATCCTAGCATGGGGGGGGGGGGAGTGGGGGGGAGAAAAAGAAGGAAGAAAGAAATCCACCTGCTTCCCTGAGCCTGTGGCAGGCTGAATCAGACCTGATGGGGAGGAAGGCAAGCCAGCCACCCTTCCTGACCAGAAAGCAGGGCTGCTTGTAGCCCATTAGATTTCCTCTCCTTGCCTTTGGGCCACAGCTATCAGAGACCCAAGGGGTTCCCTGCCTCTCCACACTCCCCACTAGGCACTGAGGGCAAATTATTTCCATGTGCTTTGACCTGAAGTGGGGGCTGACCAAACAGCTTAGCAGCTCAGCAGGTAAACAAATTTGCTGCCAAGGCAGCGGACCTGAGTTTGGTCTCTGGAACCCACATGGTGGTAGAGAACCAACCCCTGCAACTGCGTTCTGACTTCCACACGTGTCATGGTGTAAGGTAAGGGCACAAGCCACGTATACATGAGATAAAAATAAAAGGAATACTTCAGAGCTGACTGCTACATCTCGAGGTGTACTTCACATGTGGCTCCTATCCAGGCATTCCTGCCAGAACATTTAATGCAAAAGGGCCTTTTCTGTTCCAATAATGGGAGATACCAGACCAGTCTTTAGAAGTAAACAAAATGCCAAATTATAAATATTTTTATATGCACTTAAGTCACTGTTGAACTGTGAGGGGGGGAAAGAGAGTCATAAAGATGGAATTAAAATAAAAACAAAAAACTCTGGGAAGTAAAAACAGCTTCTATTTTGGGAACTTCTACAGAATTCTGACGATGCCGACATTCTGTCTAGATGAGTGCAGAGACCATAAATGAAGCTTGGAGCATGCCAAAGGCAGAAAAGTCTAGATGTAAGCTCCCAAGGAAGGAGACGGCAGAGGCTCAATCCGGAATAAGGCAAGGGGGACACACCGGTGCACCGAGGTGGGCGAAGAGGAATGCTGCCTGTCTCGGTGCTGATGGACTAAAAACCTTCGCCCCAGTAATGAGAAGTGTAAGTCTCTCCAATGTGTGCCGTCCAAATTCTTAGTATGGGGGTAGAGGGGCAGAGGACTCCTTCAAATTTCAGTCTTGGAAATCCTGCTTTATCTTGTCTGTTTTTGTTTGTTCGAGACAGGGTTTCTCTGAATAGCCCTGGCCATCCTGAAACTTGCTTTGTAAACCAGGCGGGCCTCGAACTCAGAGATCCATGCTGGGATTAAAGGAGTGCACCACCATGAGCAGCTGGATTGACGAGCTCTAGTATCAGGCTTGCGGATGGAGAAGTTAGGTCAAACCTTAACACCACAGGTGTCAAGCACTGTGACGGTGTCACTGTCAATCATCACAAAGCAGGGAAGCAGTCTGTAGCTGCAGAGGGCCACCTTGTGTTCACTCCTCAAAATACTCAATTAATTCTCAGCCCTTCCAGGTGGATACCACAAACTCATACAGAAACTGATACAGACTCACTGTAAAAAGACAGAGCTGCGAGTCAAACCTGGGCTCGATGCCTGAATCGATATTATCATGACTCCCAGAGACCTGTGGAGGTCATTAGCTGCCCATTGCCCCCTCAGCTTTGTCTCTGAAACTAGGTTTACAATCCCACCTCATGGATGCCTTAGGACAAGATGCTTCTCTGAACACTCACCTACAGAACAGTGCTAGTACCACCTGCTGGCCAGGGGCACACCATGCAGGAGATCAGCCAAGATGCCAGGTTAGTTGGGAGCCACTGCACCCAAGTGACCTCCTTGGACGGTGCTTCAAGTTCAAGCACCACATAGACTCCCTGTCAGTCAGTTCCACAGCAAAAGGACATGGCTCTGAACATCCAGAGGCTCAAATGCTCATAGGGTACAGTAAGCACCCATCCATTCCACAGCAAACATTCTCTTCGGTCACCAGGCCCAGTGATGCTCCTAGACCCTAAATACTAGGATTGGTGCAGCTGGTGACTACAGGAAGGTGGAGCCCCAACTGAGAGCTGCTTGCTTTTATCTCCCATCAGAGCACCTCCAACTCCTAGCAAGAGACCCCCAAGACTGGGCCTGTTGACTGCCAATGCTCTCTCATACAAGTGGGTGGAGCCACTGGACCCTCAGCAGACTTCCAGACACTTGTTCCTGCACCTCCTGGTCATCTGTATATAATTCTGCCCTAACTGCACATGATCTCACTGTCATGAGATACTATACAAACTGGTGCACTATAAAGAGGGGTGGCTACTTGTTTACATCTCTGGTATAGGCCAGGGCTCCCCTCTGTGTACATACCAAACACGTCACACAATTTCTGGCTTTTTTACATTAGGTGCTGGGGATCAAACTCAGCTCCTCATGCTTGCCCAGAAAGACTTTACCACCTGAGCTATCTCCCTAGCCACTGCAATAGTTTACTGGATACACTTCTAGGAAGCAGCAGGCTGCCCAGAACTACGTACGGCAGAGGGTTTGTCTACTCTAAGATTTTCCATCTTGGCAGGTAAGGGAAATCCAAATTTCCCGGACACAGGACTGCCTGGCAGCACATATCCAGAGGCTCTGTGCTGTGGTGACAGTAAGGACTACCTTGACTTGCCCACAACCTCTAGGTGACACCTCACTTCTCAGTTCTTCCTAACAGTTTCTCATCTGTTTGCACCAACTCCCCTTCCTTACGCCATCTCTGCACACACGCACAGCAGGCTCCCAACAGCAGCATTCCATTGGGATGGCCCTAAGGTCCTCCTGGGCACACCTAATAGGAACTTACCTTCAGACCACACTTAACTCCTCCCCCTCCACACCTCCTTTATCTCAACCTCAGAACCTACTTTCTTTCCTTCTACCTACAACTTTCCTTGTCCCCAGGTAACTTCCAAATGCAGAGCAGCCACAGGGTCCTAGATTAATCCCCCCCATGTTATCATCTCACTTTTTATTTTCCATGCATCAGCTGTCTCCACTGGGAACAGCTCTACTTCAACGATTAGCTGCCAGTCAAGAAAATCTCTGTGGTCAAGCCAGCTGGAATCAGTTTGTATCACCTATAACTGAAGAATCCAGCAATCCACTGGCAGCAACCCTCCAGCAGGCTAAGGCTAATCTAACTCTTCACCACCTTCCAGGTTTGTGAGAAAAATCAAGCCAGAGAGCAAGCACAGCATGAGTGATAGAGGCACTGGATACAAGGTCAAGGCCTGCCTGAGCATGGGAGACTTTTGACAAATGACTTCTAGGCTTTTACTTTACTTCTGCTGTAGGAGGAGGCTTCCTAATACCAGTGTCCCACACTGTGCTCCCTCCCCACGACCTTCCCAACTCAGGGTCTCTCTGCCAGACAGACGCAAGGAGGTGACAATATTTACTGTGTGGATTTTTTTTTTTAATGAAACTAGATCACTGCTTACAAAAACCAGCACGAGCCCTCCTGCCCCTCCCCTTCACAGTTCCCTTGGCTCACCTCCCTGTCTCAGAAGAGCTGAAACAGAGCAGGCATGGAACAGCTGCCACTACTGGGGGAGGTGCTGGACTCCAACTCTGAGCATTCACAGGGTGACAGTTCCTCCATGTCTGTTCCCTAGGGCCCGAAGGCTGCATGGATAGCAGTGTTCCATGTGCCCTGGCTCAGACCATCATCCAGAACAGAATGAAATGATGTGAATGTCCCCCACCCACCAGACCTCCCTCCTCCTAAGGTCCCACCCCCCAACTCTAACCCACTACTGAGATGAGGCCCAGATTGTGAGAAGGCATAGGGCCTACAGACTGTAGAATTTGAGGCTCCTGTCCATGCCGGTTGAAGCGATGAACTTGGCGTGGTGCCCAAAGGCCACTCCAGTAGTCAGGCCACTATGCTCTGAGGAGAGAAAAAAGGGAACCATGAGAAGGCTATTTCTTCTCCAGGGCTGAACAATGACTTTGAATGCCATGCTGCTGGCACACACCCAGATGGTAAGGGTCAGAAGGCACTGTAAGATACCCTCCCGAAGGCAGGGTTCTGTTCCCCACTTATTTGTAACCAGCACTCAGCACCTGGCAGGAAGTGGCACTCAGCCTTTTGTTGATGGGGCACAGGAACAGAGGAATGAATACCAATCACCTTTCACCTGAGCTTTCTGGGCAGGCATACTTCAGCTGGAAACCTCAGTGCCCACTTAGTATGTGTGTTTAGCTTTAGCTCTTGTCCATTAGCCTGTGCTAGCTCAAAGACGTCAAAGTCCAGGGCACACAGCACACGGCTGGATTCAGAATCGACAGAGCTGAGCTATCCTCCTCACGGGACTCAGACAGCTGGAGAACCGGGGCAAGTTCCTTCCAGACTTAGGAAAGCACCCGGAGCTCCCCAACTCTGCAGAGAAAAGCAGCCCTCTTGTGCTCCCGGCTGGCCTGACTCAAGGTGATTCTCTAGCTGTAGCTACCAAGAGTTGGGATTACACAGCTGTCACACCCAGCAGGGTCCCCTAAAGTTGAAGCTAGAGCCATCCAGGGCTACAGGCGACTCCAGGGTGAGAGACCCTCTTGTGCAGCGCTGTGTCAGCCTGACTTCTCTTATTACTTCTAGTTCCCTTAAGTACTTGTGCTGGGGCTTGAACACTTGCTACTGTGGGAACGGCCTCAACTCCATCTCCATACGAAGAAAACAAACCTACTAGAGCAACTTCCACCGTCCCTTCCTAACTTGACTATAAACTTCATCACTCACCCATGACAGACCCCAATAAAGTTCACAAAACAATAAAAAACGTGCCGGGTGTGGTGGCGCATGCCTTTAATCTTAGCACTTGGTAGACAGAGACAGGTAGATCTCTGTGAGTTCAAGGAGCCCAATCTACAAATTGAGTTCCAGAGCAGCCAGGGCTGTTACACAGAGAAACCCTATCTCGAAAAACCAAAATAAAAAAACAAACAAATAAATAATAATAATAATAAAAAATTTCATTACAGCCCAGACTGGTTCTTCTTCATTGCTCAAATCAAGACCCAATACCAAACATACCATAAGACACTTTTAACCTATGGATCACATGCACTTTCATGTAAACCCCCATATTTCCCACTGAGTGTCTGAACTTATCCTTACGATTTTCCTGGGGCACCAGAGAAATTACATAATTTGCCCCTCAACAAACAACTTGGGAGAAGCCAGCTAGTAACACTACTCACAGCCAAACAGACTCACAAATACTTTTCCTAGGCCACAATGCTCTACTGCCCCAGACCTAAGTAAAAGCAGCCTGGGGGTTGGGCTCAGTAGTAGAAAACATGGCTGGGTTCTACTCCCAGGACAGTAAAAGGAGAAGCAAAGAACAGTTTGGCCGTATCTAGGCCAAGCCCAGAGCTTCACCCCGCAGTGAAGCTTCCCCACTTTTCTCTAGAGCTGATGTACAAGGCCCAGGTAAGCACAGCCAGCCTCTACCTGTAAAGTGAAGAATCTCTGTCCACTGTTTGCAGATGTAGATCTGGACATCTGTACCCCCAAGAGCCAGGTAGGTACCACTCTGGTCAAAGATCAGTGACTTCACCTGCCAAGGCCCAAAGAGAGGCAATTACACAAAAGAGCAGAGGGCACGGAGCAGCTGGGAGCACACAGCAGCAGCTTACCCAAACTCAGAAACCACCAGCGGGTGAGGAGGAACAGCTGAGACTGGGGGGGGAAGCGCACGTACCTCAAAGTTGTTGTCCAGCTGCAGTGTCTTGAAGTTCTTCAGCTTGCGTAAATCCCAGAGCTTGACTGAAGAGTCATCAGCAGCTGTGGCCAGGTAGTACCCATTCTCAGAGAAGGCGATGCTGGTAATGGGGCCAGAGTGGCCAGGAAAGTTGGCCACATTGGTGCGCTCCTATAGGTGGGGGTGGGCAATGAAAGTATCACTCACTGGTCAAGACAGGAAGGACCCTTGTGAGATGTCCTGTGCACCCACAGGTCCTTGGTGACATCACCATGCCAGCAAACAGAGCCAGGCTCTCCTAAGCCTTGAGATACCCCAGGGCCTGCTGCCACACCTCAGCAGTTCCTTCTCCCTCTGGGCCCCAGAAGAGGCCTGCATGTCCTACCTTCAAGTCCCAGATCTTGATCTGGGAGTCCATGGTTCCTGTTCCAAAGATGAGCCCATCAGGGTGGAACTGCGCACAGGTAAGAGCTGAGGAAAGGGAGAGGATCTGTAGTCAGTAGCCACTGTGGCCACTATACTGGTGCCAGTGGTAAGCACTATCTTTAGATCAGATAAGCAAATGACTAAGTCAAACTTAACACAAACTGCAAACAAAAGAGCTCAGTGCCTCTAAGGCCACTTACAGCAGCCAGAAGTCTCATCTGTCACCTTGGTGAGCACACGCCCTGTCTGGATGTCAGAGAAGGCCCAGTACTGGAGATGAGACAAAGAAGCCAATAAGAAAGTGGGTCTGGTGGCCTTCAAGAGAGACCCTGGTTCAGCACCCGCTGGCAAAGTTAGCTCCCACAACAGGGAATAAATTTTTCCAGAACTCTGGGAATCTGGCTACCCCCAGCAAGATGGTCCATCCTCCCAGGGTGAGTAAGCAGCCTCCTCAGGGCCCTGGCTGGGACT
This sequence comes from Peromyscus eremicus, assembly GCF_949786415.1. Classification (NCBI taxonomy): domain Eukaryota; kingdom Metazoa; phylum Chordata; class Mammalia; order Rodentia; family Cricetidae; genus Peromyscus; species Peromyscus eremicus. The sequence continues at coordinate 50,526,538 of NC_081416.1, forward strand.
GCACCTGATCATCAGAGGAGCTCAGGAGATAGTCTCCAGTAGCATGGAGGCTGAGGCCCGTCACTGCGCTCTCATGGGCCCGAACAACCTGTACACAAGAAGTGTTTGGGACCGACCAAATCCTGATAGTCGCATCTGGGGATGCAGAAAACACCAGTTCCTGAAAGGAAAGAGACCAAGAATCAGAGCCCAGGAGGTGAGAAGTACTATAACACTCTTTTCCATAGTGACAATTACAGCCACAACCACTGGCCACTGCTTCTCCTTCTAGCCCTGCCCTGTCTGTAACACCTATTTAAACAACAATGCATAAGAAAGCCAAGAAAAAAATGCTGCTGAAATGGCCACACTGGGCCAAGTGAGATCCTCCCTACCTAGCAGTAAAAAGGGCAACTGCATCGGAGAGCTATTTTTGACCCACTTTCAAGCTGGGTGAAATATGGCTAGTGCAACTGAGGGACTGGAGTCATGTGCCACCTGCAGCTGGTCTACTGTACCAGATGGCCCAGATCTGAGCAGCACTGAGCCTGTAAAGGAATGGAAGGTCATGCTCTCATGTTCCCACACTTAGACCTCAAGGGCAAGCTGATTGTCCAAAAGACCTGGGGCAGACAGAGAGCTTATTTTAGTTTCCCTAACAAATTATTTCAACTAGTTAGGAGAGTAACAGCCAGAAGATAAAAGCAACTATCCTCTTTCATTAACACATACTCATAAAAGCCAAAAGTAATACCAACACCAAATAAACAGGGAAATAATGCTTTCAATTTGAATTAGTTTTTCAGTATGCTGTAATTGTGGTGGTCTGAATAAGAATGTCCCCTCTAGGCTCATATATTTGAAGCCTTAGTCACCAGGGAGTGGCACTGTTTTAAAAGATTAGAAGTGTGGCCTTGTTGGAGGAGCATTTCACTGGCAGTGGGTTGGTTTTGAGGTTTCAAAAGCCCATGCCAAACCCAGAGCGAGTGTGTATGTGTCTGTCTGTCTCTTTCCTTGCAGATCAGGAGGTAGCTCTCAGCTACTATCCTAGTGCCATGCTTCCCACCATGCTCCCTGCCATGAAGATAATGGACTGACCTCTGAAACTGTAAGCCAGCCCCCATTTAAATGCTTTCTTTTAGTAAGAGTTGCTGTGGTCATGGTGTCTCTTCAGAGCAACAGAACACTAAGACATAAATATTCCTTATTTCTCAGTTCCTTAAGAGAAAGACTTAACTGGGAGGCACTTACCCAGCATCCCATGGAGCTGCATACCAAGCCACTGTACTTTTGGCTCAAGTCTTGCGACCATGAATCTCCTCTAATGGACTACCTTTTTCCTCTAAGCCAGTGGTTCTCTTCTATTTGAACTCACACTACTTTCAACAGTCAACATTAAAATTGAGCCCAACTCTACAGGGTCATGGGAACAAACACCTTTATTGTCTGTAGTTCATCTATAAAGGCTCTAGCTAGGATGCTTGTTTTCTTTACCTAATGCAAAACTGATGTGAATATGCTTTGTTGGTTGCATTTTCTTTCTCCTTGATTTGAGGGCCACTGCTTTGAGGTTCTACAAAGAGACCCATCAATGCCACTTCATCAAGACAGTAGGGGTTGGGCGATTAGTTCTGAGGCTTGAAACCACTGGAACTGGACTTAAGGACAAGAGTAGCTTTTAAGAGTACCTTACCTGAGAAGGATGAAACACCACACTGGTGACCTTCTTGGTATGGCCTTTGAGAGTGGCCAGGATTTGCTCAGTACTCTTATCAAAGACAACAACGTTTTTATCTGCCCCACCTGGAGAAGATCCACAAAAGACAAAAAATGAGTCAGGTCTATAAAGATCCCTGTGTTAACGAAGGTCTTTCTGTCCTCCAATCAATGGCGAGGACCAGGGGCTTGCACCTTCCCTTGCTCCTGCCATCCCTCACCTTGGCCTGTCAGGCTGGGCCCAGACTCACCAGTGAGAATCTTGTTGGTGTCCGAAGGACAGAGGTCCAGAGCAAGGATCCCAGGAATGCTAGCACTGTGTAGCCCCTTTGCAGACAGAACCACACCAAACCCAGTTACAGTCAAATCAAGGCAGGCCAGAGATGCACACAGCTCCTCTACTCCCCTTCCCCACACCCCTCGTATTCCTCCCCAGCCAAGGAACAAGAGTGAATTTTATCCCTTATCCACCCAGCTTGGCTGGCTGCCTGGATGCAGCAACTCCCTCACTGCATGGCAAGACACCATGCCAGAGGTCTGAGTGGCATTTCCCCCAGCTCCTCATGCTGGCCCACTGTGCCCTAGAAACAGTAAGGGCCACCTCCAGGTACTTACCACATGGGATGCCACCTGCCGGTACTTGCTCAGCTCCTCAGGTTTCACCAGCTCCTCAGGCACAGTCTTTCCTCTCTGAGAAAACAAAGCCCAAAAGAGCAGCAATGAACGCAGGCTTCAACTAGCCCTCCTCCAAGAAGGCAAGTGCTCACACCAGGCACCGACTCACCTTCTTACGCTCCGTGGTTAGCACAGTAGCCTTGTCTTGAAGCTGTGGAGAACACAATTTTCTGAGACAAATGATTCTGCACGGACAAAGCACACTGGGTGCTGGTACATCTGGTGTCACAACCATCACCAAAAGCGTGCTATCTACCAAGCTATGTGCTAAAAGCTGACACATTTCCACTCCACTCTTATAAGGTGAGGCATCATGACCTTATGGTACAGCCGAGGAAACTACATCTGAGCGGCTCAGACACTGTTGGACCCTACAAATGCAGACTATACATTCAGCAGAACCCTGGGTCGCAGTCTGGAAGCCTGCCCTGTCCCTTCTCAGCACTGACTTGCAGTCTCAGACTCCCCGTCTTAAAATAACTTCTATCTTGTAGGCAAAACCCTCAAAGCCTGTAACAGAGTGGCTTAATATCAGCAAAGAACACAAAAACAGCAGCGCTACAAGCTGCCCTTCTTTCTCAGTGATTCCATCTTCCCGACAACAAGCCTGTGACGTACACACCTCCCTCTATTCAGAAGCAAGGGAAATGAGACAGAGAAAGGCAGGCTGAAGTCAGCTAGTCAGAAAGCTCAAGCGGCAGTGCAGACTCTCCCCACTACCTGGTGTGAGGTTCTTACTCTGGCCCCACGGCCCACGGCCCCAAGGAGGACATGTGGCAGTCCCAGCAGAAGAGCATATGACTCACCTTCTGGATAATTTCAGGGGTCATTCCCACCAGCTCACCCAAATCCATGGGCTCTCCTGCACCCTGTACAAAAGAAAGGGAGAGTAGGAGGAGCTCACAATACCAAAGACACCTGTGTAAGGACAGCTACTGGGGTCTGGAAGGGAACACTTACCACAACACTGGGCTGTGAGCTTGGCACGGCCTGAGGTACAATAAGACCAGCCTGTGGTTTCAGAGTAGCCAGAGCTGAGAGAAAAGATTCCGTTAGAAACGGGACATTACAAGGCAGGGCCAGCAAAAGGTGGGGGACAGCAGGGAAGAGGAGACACCTTCTCGAGCAGCAGTGACTTCCTTGGTGAGACGGGCAATGACTCGGCAGGCAGCATCGTGTTGGTACAGAGCATGGGACAGCTCCTGGCGGGTTGTCTGCAGCTGCTGGCGAAGAGTGAAGCTGTGCAGCATGACTGCATCCTGGGAGAGGGTAGGCCACTGTGAGGACTGGGGAAGAGCCAGCCAACTCAGCCAGCCCTGGAGAAGAGGACACCGCCTCCTAGTCTACACTGAGACCAACCCCAGGTACACAGAGTGACCCTGTAAGGCATTCAGGCTCCTACTCCACACCACAACCTGAACACAGACAGAAAGAAGTGAGAGCTAGCTCCTTCCCACCCCCACCTTTACTAGTCACCAGCAAATCACACCTGTTAATGCCATCACTTGTCTGAATGGAAGTAGTAACGCTGGTGTGGTTATTTACTGGCTACCCTCAGCAAGTGCAGTGCTCAGATGAAAAAGAGTCCCTGGTGTCACAAGGCGAATATGTCAATTGTATTCTACTTCTTACAGAATCCAGACAGACAGGACTAATCCGTGTCCTATAGTCAGGAAGGTCAAGCCTCAGAGACTGAGCAGTGTGCCCCAAGTCACAAAGGCTGACAGTGGAGAAAACTTAAGAATCCAGGTCTGCAAGAGTTCCAACAACCAGGCTCCTCTTGTGCTGCCATCCTGCTCCTCACAAATGAAATAAGGCTGGCAAAAAATGAGGAGGCTGCTCAGTGGTACAGCATTTACATTAGCCCTGTGTTCATCCCTGCAAGAAGAGTCAGGCCTGGTGGTCGGGACTTGTAATCCTAGGCACTAGGAGGCTGAGGAAGAAGGATCCTAAGTGCCAGATCGGCCTACGTCACAAAGCAAGGTCCCATCTCAAGAAAATAAGAGGGCTGGAGAGATGGCCCAGGAGTTAAAAGCACTTGCTGTTCTTCCAGAGGACCCAGGTTCAATTCCCAGAATCCACACGATGGCTCACAATTGTCTGTAACTACAATTCCAAAGGATCACACACCCTTTCCTGCCTCCCAAGCACCAGGCACATAAGTTATACACAGACATACATACAAGCAAAAGACCCATATACATATATGGTGATATTTTATTAGAATTTCATCTACATACATAAAATAAAAAATTAAAAAAAGAGGGAGGGAGGTCCCATCTTTTCAGTCCCCAGGCCCAGAGGTGCATTCTCTTCACAGAACTCACCCACTCATCCTGCAAGGCTTTCAGAATGGCTGGGATGCTGGTGGCAGAGGGAGGCTTGGGCCGGATTGGGTGAGCAACTGCCAAGAGAGGCAGCAAAGCAGGTATGAAGAAACAGAACCCAGGGACCCTCCCCTCCCCCACTCCTCTTTATTCATTCACAGCCACCATCTTCTTCACCAGGCTGGCTCCACCTCCCACTCTTGAAGGCTGAACTGAGCTGGCCCCGGACTTAGGCTACTGGGCAGGCACCTTTGATGTCGATGAGCTGCTCCTCTGAGAGAGGCTGGTTGTTGACAGGATCTGTGCCGTTCTCTGCAATGTACTTCTCAATGAGCCGCCGCTCATACACATGGTTAGAGACGGGGGACACGCAGGGGTGCTCCGGCACTTCGTTGGAGACTACAGAGAAAGGCAGGTAGTAAGCACAGGGTAAAAGGAGACCTGGGCCGGGCGGTGGTGGCGCACGCCTTTAATCCCAGCACTCGGGAGGCAGAGCCAGGTGGATCTCTGTGAGTTCGAGGCCAGCCTGGGCTACCAAGTGAGTTCCAGGAAAAGGCGCAAAGCTGCACAGAGAAACCCTGTCTCGAAAAAAAGAAAGAAAAAAAAAAAAGGAGACCTGGGCTAGAGGGGACCCTTCATTGTGTCAGCCCCAACAAGACCCTGTCCTCATACTCAGCTATCAGGAAGCAAGGTCTGTGACAGCAAGCCAGCTGGTACTTGGCACTAGAATGCTTGCCAACCACTTAACTGGAGTCTCTAGGCTGCTGATAATAAAAGTCAATAAATAATATCTGCCCAGATGCTATGTACCAGTCCTGTAAAGAGTGGTCAGTAAGCCCTGCCCATCTCATTTTGAACAAAGATGACTGGGTACATGACAAAGAAGTACACACAGCACAACTCAAATCCCTGCCATTTGTCTGGAGCCCTAAACGGATCAACAGGCGAAAAATTACAAAGCAATGTGACAAGCACTGATAAATTAAAAAATAAATTAAAAAAAATTTCCATGTCTGCTGCTATGTGCCAAGCAAGATTCTATTCTAGGCACTTGACAGAATTGTCTGTGTACCCTTGAAGATGGGCATCACAGCTGTCACTGACCTCCAGGACAATGCAGATACTAAGCAGACACTTGATAAACATCAGAACAGGGTAAATGAGTACATAAGCCCTGGGGCTCAGAAAAAAATATCCCCAAGTATGGAGCCTGGGCATGCTAAATTACCAAAAATGAAGATCTCAAAAGCAAGCTCAGAACCAAGGGCTCTCTGACCTTCTCAGGCCCTCTTGTTTCTCTAACTTCCCCAAACAAGGACAATTGGTTCACCTTAGCAGACAAGTGAAAGCTACCTCCACACTCAGAATCTTCTGAGGGCTGCTCTAAGACAATATTTATTGCCCGAGAGACTTATCACATAACAAAATAGCTCTTATTCACCACATAATTCTGTTCACCCTCCTATCACTTGTGAGTCACCATCCCACGGCCTCAAGCTCCTATTCTTCTCGGTGGCACCAGGTTCTGTATAGCTTCTCTTAGCGTCACCTGTTTTTTTGCAGGACTCCCATGCATACGTAATCAAGTATGGGAGGAAATATGGCTTTCCTGAGCTATTCTGTTCGTTTATCTCGCACACTGAACGAATGGACACTTGAGGGAGCTTTCCCTCCCTTACAAAAGGATGGCCCAGGGCATGTCAGAGTGCTCTCTCAAGATTAAAAGGAAACAAATCGTTCGAAAATACTTTGCAAACTGCAATTTCTTCAGTGTGAGATTCCATTTTCTGTTTGTCATTTCCCTCCTTCCTTTCCCTCTTTGAATCAATGGCAACGTTTGAGAAGAGAATAGAGAGGGAGGGGACGCTACTAATGTGGTAAACAACAAGAAGGTAAACAGCCGCAATGCCGTAATAAAATACCCAAAGACAAGACAGTATACAGCATGGAAGAAGCATGGATCCAGACTCAAAGAACCGAGCTCCATTGCCCAGCTGTGCCGAACATCCCCGGATTCTTCCTAAGCCTTTTGATGCCCTATCTAAATCACGAATCTTTATTTCTCTTCAGACAATTCTTGTAAGCATAAAATGAGATCATCGTTTGGAAATGCGTCGTAAATCAATACAGGTTTTCTAAACGTTTGCTGTTTTCATTAGTCATACTGCGCGAGGCTAGAAGCCAGACACCTGACTTCCAGCCCTGTCTCGAAGTCACTGCGTGATCACCGCAAATCGCAGAAAACTCCGATTCCTAAGCGACGTTCCCCAGCAAATAACCACTGCAATGCTTTCAATGCTGCAGATGGGGAAACTGAGGCTCTGACTGCTAGAGCCCAGATGACAATCGGAGGAGGATCCTGGACACGTCTTCCTCGGGTTTCCGACACCAAGAGCTGTTTTTCCCTGCACCGACTCCCCCCTCGCCCCCTCTGTTCAGGCCTGTCTCGGCTCAGTAAAACAACGACAGTCATTCTTCCCAGCTACGTGAATTGCGCAGCACTGCGCAAATGCACCCCGCACGCAGGGCCGCGGGCTCCGGGGCTCCGGGGCTCCGGGGCTCCGGGGCTCGGGCCGCAGGCACGCTCCCGCCTCCCGCCGCAGCCAGCACTCACTCGAGCAGATCAGGGACATGGCGCCGTCGTAGAGCTGCCAGTGGCCTCACAGCGGGCTCCCGGACTAGCTCTGCAGCCTCCGCGGGCCACTTCCGGTCCCCCGCCGCTTCCGTGGCGCTCGGACGCGGGTAGACAGCTGCCCGGCGTGGCGAAGCTCGCACAACTGCTTCACGTGGGGAGGTGGCCGGTGGCGCGCCTCAGCCTTCAGCGGCTAACGGAAACTGCCCTTTCCCAGCATGCAATCGAGCAGGAAAAGGCCCGCCTCGGGACACTCGGCTGTTTCCGCATTGGTTCGGCTCCTTCCGACGAGCTCTTCAAGAGGCCAGAGGCGGGAAGGCCGGCTGAAACTACATTTCCCATGAGGCTGCGGGAACCTTGAGCCCAGGAATTTGGCCAAGGCTGTTTTTGACGCTGTGCTGCTGTCACCCAGGGCACAGTAGTCTTCGAAACGTGCATGTGCAGGACAGTTTCCTCAGAAGCTTGTAAAAATGCAGATTTCTAGGGTCTGCCTTAGAGAGTCCGCAGGCAGGGTTCTGAGGCCTGTGGCCTGTTGTTCCTTGGCTGCCTTTTGAGAAACAATGCCAGGTGACCCTGTGAATAAAGCACAAAGGAATAAAGGAACTAACACTGCCCAGGTTCTGTCTCTACTCTCGCTCTGTGAATTTGGACACGTCGCCGGCTTCACTGCTTGCTACGTTTTAAATACAGTCTGTTTTCTACACTGGAAGGAATTTAATTCCCAATGTCTTATGTGGACATTAAAGGGAAGTTTCTAGGCCTGTTGGTACACGCCTTTTATCACAGCACTCGACTGCAGTGGCAAGTGATTCTCTGTGAGTTCAAGGCCAGCCTGGTCTACATAGTCAGTTCCAGTCCAGGACAGTCAGAGCTATGTAGAGATATAGAGACACGTCTCAAAATAAATAAACAAATAAGAATGGAAAATTAACATGACTATGGTGTTTAGAGGTGGAATCTTTGGAATCAGAATAGGTTGTTAGTGTGCAGGTCTGTGCGAGAATCCTGGTGCTGGCTTTATAGGGACAGTTAGACTGAACAGACACAAACGCATATTTAGACTCCCATAGTACCGTGACACCAGCAAGAACGAGGCCCTAGCCAGAGCCTGAATCATTATCTTTGAGCCTTGTGCCTCTAGAACTTTGAGCCAAGAAAAATCCTCTTTTCTTTATAAAGTAGACTGCCTCCGATATTTTGTTATAGCAATGGTTCCCTGCCTCCTACTAAGTTCCTTTGTTTTTGGTAACAAAGACCTGCTGCTGAGCCTGATACCTGAGTTCATTCTCCAAGGCCCACCTGATAGAGGAAAGAACTGACTCCTGCATGTTATCCTCTGACCTACACACACACACACACACACACACACACACACACACACACACACTAAAATAAATGGTGGCACATTGAGACCTTGTCGCCAAAAAAAAAAAAAAAAAAAGGTAAATAAATTAAAACTAAAATAGAGTCTCTCACATTGGAGTTCCATGTTACCAAATTAAAACTAGCTTTCTGACCTTCTAAGAAATCAGGACAGAAAGAGGCATTGGCCAATTTCCTAGCCAGGCCAATTTCAACTAGCATGATAACTACATTCTGGCTGCCTTAGTCCTTACAAAAAGCAACCTGGAGTGATCTGATATATTAACCAGTTCCCTCTCTGTGGTTCCCTCTTCCTTTCCTAACGTTTCACAGAAAACAGAAGTCAATCACTTCGTTGTTGTTGTTGTTTTATTTCTGCTGCCTTGAGTCCTTTTCTGTCTATTGTTGTGGGATAATCTTTTTGCACACTGTGAGGATGTGTCACTCTGATTGGTTTAATAGAAAGTTGAACAGTCAATAGCTAGGCAGGATTTCCAGGCATAGAGGGCACTGGGAAGAGGAAAGGCAAGGTCACCAGCCAAATGGAGAGGAAGCTGCATGGGCAGTACAGAGCCATGTAAAAGAACACAGATTAAAAGATATGGGTTAATTTAAGTTGTAAGAGCTAGTTAGAAACAAGCCTAAGCTATTGGCCAAGCTTTCATAATTAATAATAATCTCTGTGTCATTGTTGAGGAGCCAACAGTCCTATGAAAAAGTCCAACTACAGTCAATAAAATTGGCCCCTTCCAAGCCATCAGAACACATTCTAGCTCATGGAATGAAGTGTTGACCAATTCTAGAATCACAAAATAAAGCCAATGTAAATCTGTAAGTGATCTAAGAGACAGAAACAAGATGAAAAAAGAAACAATTACATAGATTACAGTCTATGGGGGGGCACATAAACAATAAGAAGAAAATTCCAGAAAGGGGTGGGTGCTCTAAATTCAAGATAAATCAGAGTGGGTTGAGAAGAAGGTACCGGGGGAATTGGAGGGACGACTACTTTAGGCAGGGTATGCAAAAGGTATACTGTGGTGATATTTTGTTTGTACTCTTAACAAAGTCTGAAGATCAGAGGGCAAAGCCAGCAACTAGATTAAACACAGAGGTCAGGCAGTGGGGGCACACACCTTTAATCCTAGCACTTGGGAGGCAGAGGCAGAAATCTGTCTGGATCTCCGTGAGTTCAAGGCCACCCTAGATTACACAAAATTAATCTCATCTAAAAGAAACAGAGCCAGGCAGTGGTAGCACACATCTTTAATCCCAACACTTGAGATCTCATGCCTTTGCTACTAGTATTCGGGAAGTACACACGCCATTAATCCCAGCACTAGGAAGACTGAGACAGGAAGTGATATGGCTGGGCAGAGAAAGAAATAAGGCAGTGGATGCAGAGATCCATGACTAGGCCCCAGGTGGATCTCTGGGAGTCCAATTAGCGAGAATGAGGAGGGTTTATATGAGCGAGAATTGTTGAGACCAAGGTTGGATAAAACACAGAGACAAATAGCCAAACAAACGGAAACACATGAAATATGAACCAATGGCTGAGGGGTCACCAACTGGATCAGGCCCTCTGAGTGGGTGAGACAGTTGATTGGCCTGATCTGTTTGGGAGGCATCCAGGCAGTGGGACCGGGTCCTGTGCTCATTGCATGAGTCGGCTGTTTGAAACCTGGGGCCTATGCAGGGTCGCTTGGCTCGGCCTGGGAGGAGGGGACTGGACCTACCTGGACTGAGTCCACCAGGTTGATCTCAGTCTGTGGGGAAGGCTTTGCCCTGGAGGAGATTGGAATGGGGGGCGGGCTGGGGGGAAGGTGAGGGGGGCGGGAGGGGGGAGAACAAGGGAATCTGTGCCTGTATGTAGAACTTAATTGTATTGCAAAATAAAAATTTAAAAAAAAAAAAAAAACAAAAAAAAAAAAACAAACAAAAAAAAAAGAAATAAGGCAGGAGGAGACAGGAGTTCGGTGCCCTTTCAGCTGAGGACTCAGAAGCATTCAGTCTGAGGATTTCTGGAGACAGGATCTCACCTCCCCTTTCAGCTGAGGAGTTGGCAAGGTGAGAAGTGACTGTGGTTTGTTTCCTCTGATCTTTCAGCATTTATCCCAGTATCTGGCTCTGGGTTTTTATTATAAGACCAGTTAGGATTCGTGCAACAGTAGCCCCCCCAGGGAAGTGATGTTTATTTTTAGCACTTAAGATTTTAGTGTATGTGTGTGTGTGTGTGTGTGTGTGTGTGTGTGTGTGTGTGTGTTCTACAGCACATGTGTAAAGGTCAAAGGAGAACTTTGGAGAATCAGTTCACTCCTACCATGTTGGTCCTGGGATCGAAGCCAGGCTGTAAGATTCAGCAATAAATAAGTTCCTCTTCACAGTGAGCCATCTCACCAGCACAAAGGGTGGTAAAATTTTTGCTGAGACCTAAATGAGGGACAGGTGTCAGTCCTGAGACCACAGGTTTCTGTGAGCCAACATCTTCCACAGCCTCACCTTGCCTTCTCAGACACATCAGCCCTGCAATGCCCCCATCATACCTGCATTTGGTGGCTCAAAATGTTTACATGGACAACTTTCATCAACTCCTTTCCACTCCCTGGCCAAACCCCCCTACGCAAACCTCAGGCTCATCTTAAGTACAGCCTCCTCTGCACCCCTTCTCCTGACCTCTTACAAGTTTTTGGTAGCTGGGTCCTCTACTAGATTGTCCTACTCTCCTAGTTCTCAAGAGTCCAAGAGTGTCATCCAGTGTCTGACACTTAAAAGGGACATTGTCATTATTGTTTATTGGATGGCAGGCTGCCTGACAGGCCAGGATCTCAAGTATTTAGATGTACGGTGGGAAATAAAGCAATCTAGGTGAGGACCCTGAACCCAAGGTGATTAGACTAGATTGGTCTGGCAACAAAGTAGCATTTGATTGCATTTTGAGCTATGAACTGATAATCATACTTTCAGAAGTTTCCCCTGGAAGATACATACTATGTAGTTTTGACCGGGGTAGTATTGTATATCTATTTCCTCTGAGTTGAAACATTTCCTCCAGAGGGAGAAGGGAGCCCCCTAAAACTCAAAGAGCTAGTGACGGTTACCAGACTCAATAAATTCTCTGTTTCAAGATTCTCAAAGCCCCTCCCCACTGTTATAAAAGCAGCAGATGATTTCCGGAGAGGAAAAACTTAGTGGAACTGCCCACAGGTTGGCCAGGGAGCCCCAGGGAAGCACTTTTGTGAGTTCTCCCTCATGTTGGGGTGGGCTGGTTAGTCATGCAGTTGACTTTGAGTCACCCATGGGCCTTTAAGTGACACCTATAAACTTACTGCTTCACCAAGCTAGGCTTGAGTGGAGTTGATTTTTTTTTGGCCATCACCCCAGGAAAAGCCACACAAACAAATGGAATAAAAGAAAAGAGACCTGGTATGTTGGGAACTTGGTCCTCAGTATAGCAGTGTTGAGAGAGAGGGCCTTTGGGAAGTGACTGGGTGGTAAGGGATCTGACCTCATAGATTATGGGACTAACAGGTTAGAGGGTTATTAAAGGAGTGGCCTTGTTATAAAAACTTGGTCTGTAGAGCTGGGGACAGAGCTCAGTGGCAGAATGCCTGACTAGCTAGTGCAGGACCCTGGGTTTGATCCCTAGTACTACAAAAATAAAAATAAAATAAAATAGGGCCAGCCAGATGGTTCAGCAGGGAAACACATCTACTGTTCAAGCCTAATGACCCAAGTTCAATCCCCATATCCCACATAAAAGGAGGGGGGCTAACTCCACAAAGTTGTCCTCTGACCTCCACATGCTCACAGTGGTATGTGCACATACACATCTTACTGTCTGGCACACTTGCTTGGAATTACCATGTGATTCTCTCTGTCGTGTTATATGTTGTAGCACTCTTCAGGTGTTAGAGCACTGTTCTTGGACTTCTGAACCTTCAAAAACATGAACTAAATAAACCTCTGCAGTTTTATAAATAGCCTCTGGTATTCTGTTACAGCAACACAAATCAGACTATGACACCTGGTGCTTAATTATTGGTACCATGTGCCTTGTAGATATTGCATTACAAATTGGTGATATCACATGAGCAACATCAAAAGTGTGTCTAACTAAGCTTATAGCTGTGATATAAATGGTATCCAGAAGTCAGGGGAAAGAGAACCTCTTGAAACCTTTTTAGTTTAAAAGGCCAGCTCCTCCAACAATGGAAAGGATTCAGGGCAGAAGAGAAAGAAAAACTTTCTACTCTCTTTTAAAAATTTTTTTTTCTTTTTTTCCTTTTTACTCTCTTAAGTCTTTTTTGTTTTTTGTTTTTTTGAGACAGGGTTCCTCTGTGTAACAGCCCTAGCTGTCCTAGAACTCGCTCTGTAGACCAGGCTGGCCTCAAACTCACAGAGATCCCCCTGCCTCTGCCTTCCAAGTTCTGGGATTAAAGGTGTGCACCACCACTGCCTGACTACTCTCTTAAGTCTTAATACTTGAGTCTATGAAATGAAATTATGGTAGATAAATAGGAGTAAAACAATTTTTAATTAAACATATATATATGTCAGAGTCCCACAAAAAAAATAACAGAGAAGGGCCAGGTGAATGAGGATTTGATACATTCCTGCGATGCAGTAGGAGTGAGGGCTTGGGGCCTCTGGGTATGGAGTGGTGATAAGGAATAAGAAAGAAAGAGGAGAAATGAACTTGGGATAAACGATGGCAGAGGCAAGAGGGGGCTGGGCATATATCTCAGAGGCAGAGCACTTGCCTTATCCACCAAGGCCAAGGAGTTCAAATCCCAAATACACACAGTCTCTCAGACAATAATAGTTGTCTATGAGGATGCTTCAGAAGTGTAATTGTGGACTCAGCAAGTAAAGGGCTTACCCTTAGTGTGCATGAAGCCCCAGGTTCCACCTCAGCACTGAAGCAGGCATGGCAGGAAACACTTGTAATCTCTATACTCTGGAGGTAGAAGCAGGGTGAGTTCAAGGTCATCCTCAGCTAAATAGTGAGTTGGGGCTAGCCTGAGCTGTATGAAACCCAATCTCAAAACAAAGACAAAAATAATTGACATGTCTTCTTTCCTGTGAGGGAACCTTCCCAGGCCGGTTGGCTTTCCAGGCAAGGGACTCATGACAACAGGATTCCTTTATGGAGATGACTATCTTTAGGCTAATAAGGGTACTTTAGAGAAAGCCCTCCCCACACTTGAGGGTGGGGAAAGGGGACAAGAGACAGAGAATCTAGAGGTCAGAGAGTCCTTGCTTTCTGAGCCTGCTTCTGGTAGTCTTTAGTTCAGTGTGCCATACTGGTTCATTAGTTGTTGCTGGTGTTGGTCAACTTGATGTAAGTTAGGTTCATCTGGGAAGAGTGAACCTCAATTGAGAAAATGCCTCCATCAGGTTGTCCTGCAGGCAAATCTATGGGACATTTTATTAATTTATAATAGAGGTAGGAGGGCCCAGCCCACTGTGGGCAGTGCCATCGGCAGGTAGTCCTGGGTTGTATAAGAAAGCAGACTGAGCGAGCCATGGGAGCAAGCCAGTAAGCAGCACTTATCTATGGCCTCTGCGTTAGTTCCTGCCTCCAAGTTCCTGCTTTGAGTTCCTGCCCTGACTTCCCTCATTGATGGACTGTGGTCTGGGCAGGGAAGCCCAAGTTGCTTTTGGTCATGGTGTTTATCATAGCAATAGAAAGCAAACTAGAACACATGCCAAAGTGCCATAGTTTGGTGAGTCATTTTCCTGAATTCCCGCAAGGATGCTTGGTTTTGGAACAAACAAAAGAAGCCATGAGGGGAAAGGTATGCATATAAGGTGTCTCAGGTCCCTGAAAAGGGAATCCTATGCCTTGTTCCCCCAACTTGCACCTCTAAAGCAAGAGCTGCTGCTGCTGCTGCTGCTTAGAAAATATGGGAGCACACTGGCAAAATCCCCAAAGCATCTTTGTTTCTCAAGAGATTCAGTAGCCATGAGTGTGGACTAGGAGCAGAGGACTAGTTAAGGTAGCAGTTGACACTGGCAGCTGAAACAGCAGACAGCAAGGATTAGATGAACTTGTTCCCTTTCCCCGGGTCAGTGATGGCAGGGACTAACAGCTCCACACTGTCACCCACAAAAGCTTGAAGAGTTCCTTTAAGGAATCCTGACAGGTGAAACTTGATCCTTTTTTCAACACAGAAAATAATTGAAGGCTAGCTAGTATGAAGCAGAGTTGAAGTTTATTAAAGATTATATATATATGAATGAGATTTACGAGAGAAAGACACCCAGGCAAAGAATAAGACATAACCAAGTGTGTATACAGGATTCTCAAGAGTCACAATTAAGTGTCATAACATTAGCCCATACAAAACATTCTGTGACTCTCAAGTTACATCTTAAAGGGTTGCTAAGGGTTTTTTTTGTTCGTTTGTTTTTTGTTTCGTTTTGTTTTGTTTTTCTCTCTTTCTGGTAAGTGATTTTATAGGATGACTGAGAAGTGACTGAGTTAGTAGTATAATCTACTAGGGTTGCACCGAGTGGGGGAGGATTATGACATGTCCTTCTTATTGTAAATGGGAGTTTCTAGTGAAGTTCCTAGAAACTTGTAGGCTTACATAGGAAAAAGGAAAGGCTTTACGTAGTTAATTGTGTTGGAGTCTTGATCTTAGCCAGTGGGAAGCTTTAACCAGACTCCAGAGTGAGGGCCTCCTTTCCATTCCCATGTTCCCATCCATTTCCATTTTTCTGTCCTACCTCAATGTGTGGCCCTATGTTAATTTCCCAAGGTACTTGCAACCTAAAATCAAGGATGATTAAGAACCCAGAAACACCACTACCATCCTACCACCCCTGGAATAATCTTTTCTTTTGAGGCAAACTGAAATTGGAAGAAGAAATTCCACAAGCAAATGTTAAGTTGCAACTATAGAAGCCTCCAAAATGAGGATTCTACCAGGACCGGTTCTGGAAAGAAAACTCCAACCGAGAGGCAGGAAGCAACCAAAGGTGCCGAGGAAGATGAAGAAGATGGATGAGTCTGAGAAACACCTGATAGAGAAACAACTGTGTGAGGTGACAGATTTGGTGTGAAGGGAGAATTGGAAGGCTGATTGAAGAAGGGGGTGGGGCAGAGTTTGTTTCTGAAGAAGGAATTTTAACCTTAAAGGGGGGCTGTCTTATGGCAGCCATCCATGGGGATTAAAAACAACAGCAACAATACTGGGTAGCTAAGATGGAGCAGCAATAAAGGTGCTTGTCGCCAAGCCTGACAGCCTGAATTCCATGGGCTCCACATAGTAGGAGAGAAGTGACTCCGCCAAGTTGTCTTTTGATCTCAACGGTAGTCTGTGATGCTCACACCCAAACACACACACAAAACAAATACATGGTAAGTTAAAATTTTAAATCCCTGTGCCTACCCCATTCACAAAGCTACCTCAGTGGTTCTAAAAGGCGGGGGAAGTAGGGGGGCGCAGCTGCTTCCTTCTTCTACAAGTCTAAGCAAAGCTTGGCGGGGAGTCACCTGCACAGTTGGGGTGAGGTTTTGCTCTCTCCCGTAGCGGATGAGTTTCCCCAAGGCAGTGCACCGCTAACGTGTCCACTAAGACATTTTGCTTTCTTCTCCTTTTGTCCCTTTTTAGCGAGAATTTTCCTCAACCCTCCAGGTGCTATCCGGAGCCCCGCCTAAGAACTACACTTCCCGCGATGCCGCAGGAGCAGCATCCCTGCCTCGGGAAATTGGGCTGCCCTAAATGCGTGGCAGACTCCGATCAGCACCGAATCCCGAACTAACCACCGACTCTACCCACGCCACAGCCTCGATAGAATTATTATTTTTTCCCCCTTTCCTGCCAAAGGCTTCGCTTCCGTTCCAGCTCCAATTTCCGACGCCATTCTTTTCTTGGAAATGCTTCTATGGGAAACACAGATGCACACAAACCGTAATGGAGCGAACAAAGCGCATGCGCCCACGGTGTCCGCTCGGGCAGCAAAGAGGCCCGCCAGTCTCCCAGCTCAATCGCCCCACGCATGCGCAGATTATAAACCAACACCCGGGGAGTTGAGGCGCGGGTTTGCTGGCGCGTTTTTTAGCGAAGTCGCACGTGAAGGATAGTGGTGGCCGGAGCAGGGTAAGTGCGGTCCGAGATCCCGCTGTAGACGCAGCTTAAGGGACAGATTTGCAGGCGACTACAGGGCGGAGCCGCTAGGCCTGTGAGCCCGAGTGGGGAGGGGTCGAACGTGGAGCATGAGGCTTAGCAAGCCTGGGACCCGGATCCTCGTTGCTATGCAACCGGGGGCGTTGTTACTAGGTAACCCAGGAGGAAAGTGTTTCCCGGGAAAAGAGGGTTCGAACGTTGAGGTCCAGTAGAGGGAGCAGCTGCCAGACTTGGGGATGAGGCCAGTGCTGAGCCGCACAACCTTCCCTAGCCCCATGGTCCAGCCTCCTACTTCTCCAGTTGGAGCCCCCCTCTGGGTACCCCGACCTCATGGACCTTGCGACGCCACTATGAAGCGCTTGGCAGGGCATGTGCTGTTCGAAATAGCACATGCCACTGACACCCTGTCGTCGGGAGTCTGGTCTTGGGAAGGGAGCGGCAAGGCTGCTCCCCTTTGCAGTCACCCTGCCCCCCAAACAGTTGCTGGGTAGCAGCTGTCAGGGGTTTAGCTAGGGCTGCCTCCGCGACCTGCCAGAACGCTGACTTCATTCTCCTTAGTGGTGACTTCTCCGCGTTTAGGATCTCAGCTGTGCTTCTCATGTGGCTGTTGTATATTTGGATTCACTGTTCACATAGCCTCTCTCCCACTTCTCCAAGTCTTTATATGTCTTACCCTTGTGGCTTCTTGGCAGGCTTCTGATAGTCTTGAAGCAAGCATCGTCATTCTATGCTAGGTGCTGGGGATTCCAAGAAAAGTTAGTGTCAAGTTAGACTGAGTTGTTGGGAGGCTATGGGACAAACTGTGAACAGGGTGCTTGCACAAACGATTTAACTTCCCAAAGCAACTCTTAACCCAGTTTCAACAGGATTTACATTTGAGGAGATTGAAAGTCAGATAGGTTAAGTAACAAGTGTAAAGGTAGTGACAGCTAGTTTGTGATAGAATTGAGCCTATGTCCTTTGTACAGAGAGCTCTTAGGAGGCTTTGCTTGAAGTACGCTTTTCTTCTCTGGGCTTCTGACCTTTGCAACCGCTGTCAGATTTTTGCCTCAGGAATCCTGGGGCTCTTTAAAAAAAAAAAAAAAACAAAGCTGAGCTCCTCCCTGGGAGAGTCCGAGTGTGTTGCCTGGGTGGGGCAGACATCCTTGTTTAACAGGCTATGCAGGCAGTCCAGATGGGCAGTCCAGAATTGAGGACCGCTGATCCACAGGACGGCTGTGAGTAGTGAAGGGACAGTTGGGGCCAGCAGAGGGCACCAAGTTAGTTCCTGCCCTTGTAGTGATTTATAGTGAGAAAGGAAAAAGAAGAGGAAGGAGTGCTGACAGGGGACAGAGTGGCCAGCCCCACCCTACCCGGGCTGAGAAAACCACAGCTGAACATATATCGACTTCTCACCACCATAGTAAGTAAAGCAGTTCCCCCCGCTGAGACTGCTCCTGCCTGAGCTGAATTGCAGCTGTCTGAACAGGAGTGGCCAGTCTCAGGGCTATCTTTGACTGTCCCCTCTTACCTCCTTGGTGTATAACCTGTCAACTCAGCAGGTGAGCCATCTCCTAGTATGAGGACTCTTCTTGGGAGATTTGGGTGTCTTCTGCTTTGAGCTTGATGGTGCTTGGTGGAACTGTATGTTCCCATGGGCAGAGAGCAGGCATTACCAAGGCAGTACTGAAGTATGGGACAATGGAAAGGGCAAGCCAGAGCTTCTGGGCTTGGGGATCAAGTCCCATTTCTGCTCTAAGCAAAATAGAACATAACTATAGTTATATGATAACTATAAGATAATTAAGGCTGGTGAGATGCTCCATGGGGAAAAGGCACCTGCCTGATGAACTTGATCCCTGGGACCCACATGGTACAAGGAGAGAACCACCTTGGCTTGAGTTGGTCTTTGGCTTCTACACATGCGCGCGCGCGCACACACAAACACACACACACACACACACACACTGCCATAAGAATTAAATGAGGTAGATAATAAGCACTTTGTTAATTATAAATTATACAAACAAAACATTGATAACTTATACATATTACCATTTATTATTGAGTACCTCCTGTTTGTCTCAGTAAGCAAAAAAGTTTCAGACATGCTTCCATCTTTTAGAGGCTAAGGCTATTTGACTCTTAATGACCATAGCATCTTTCTGCATTACTAATTTGATGAGGAGCTAGGCCTTTAATCCCAGCACTCAGGAGGCCAAGGCAGATGGATCTCTTGAGTTTGAGGCCAGCCTGGTCTACAGAGCAAGTTCCAGGACAGCCAGGGCTACACAGAGAAACCCTGTCTCAAAAAACCAATAATAATAATGTGATGAAGGCTGGCTATAGGAACCTTGACTTATGTCCAGACATAATCAGGAGTTGTGGCCAACTCCTGCAGTACCGTGGTAACCACAAATACTCCTCAGTTGGTGGAGTATTTATTTGCCTTTATACACAAAGCCCCAGGTTCAGTCCCCAGTGCAACATATGAGTGGCACGCACTTGCAAACGCAATACTTGGGAGATGGAAGCAGGAGGATCAGGAGTTCAAAGTCATCCTCAGCAGCATAATGAGTTCAGGCCAGCCTGGGCTACATCAGACCCTGGCTCAAACAGCAACAAAACTATAAACCTCTTTTTTTTTTTTTTTTTTTTTTTTTTCCCCAAGACAGGATTTCTCTGTGTAACAGCTCTGGCTGTCCTGGAACTCACTTTGTAGACCAGGTTGGCCTCACATTTACAGAGATCCCCCTGCTTTTGCCCCCTCAGTGCTGGGATTAAAGGCATGCACCACCAACTGCCTGGCAAAAAGTTCTTAAGAGGCATGAGGAAGCATGGTGGTTGGTCAGATTCATACTGCCTGGGCTTCTCTCAAAAAAAAAAAAAAAAAAGTGAAAAAAGAAAAAGGAACTGGTAAAGAAAGCCGCTTGTCACTTGTCCTCACTACCTCTCAACAACCAGTGTTCTCTGGAATCCTGTGAGATGCATTTTCTGGAACACTTCAGGTCACCTGGCAGAACAGTGCTGGCCTCACTGTGGAGGGTTTATTTCAAGGTCCCCAGACTGAGGCAGATGGCTACTTCAAGTTAAAGCTGGCACAGGAAACACAGCAGGCTGCCGTGGGAGTAGCAGCTCACATCACCCTGACCTTCTAGGAGGGAAGAGACGACACCTGATTCCTCCTGTTGGAGGTCCTTGGATATAGAATCCAACCCAAGATAGCAACCCTGCTCTTTAAGGCCCCAGCATGACCCAGATAGCTCAGGAACTAACCCATGTTTTCCATGTCTCCCACCAGTGGCAGGTGGGAACCACCTGGCTCTTGATTTGTGCCAAAGAGTAGATGGCTTTCCCAGCCCAAGTTCTTGCACTTGAACTCTTGTGTTTTGCAACTCCACTTGACCTTACAGGCCTTGGGAGGGGTGTTGGGTAGCTGTTTCTGGGCCAGAAGTTACCCCAAATATAGTATTTTTAGAAGTCTTTTTCTGGATCCTTCTCTGCCCAAATGAGAACATCTTTCTTTTCCCTCTCTGCTATCCAGATGGCTCTAAATTTGTGGCCAACTCCCCCAGTACCGTGATAACCACAAACACTTCAAAACTTGGCCTCACCTCCACCTTAGAGGCTTCCTCAGTCTCTACTCCTCAGCTCTGAATCACAGAGACTCTGGAACTGCAGGTGCCTTTTTGAGCCCGAGGAAGAACAGGATTTGCTTAGAGCCTTTTGACATTTCTCCAGCAGAGTGTCAAAAAAGAGGTGGACCTGCAAACATTCTTCTTCCTGATCCTTACCTGCTTCAATAAGTTGGTACTTGCTGAGTCTTAACTCATCCGTGGCATCATGTTATAGATGAGATCAGAGCACAGAGTGCCTGGGTGAATTTTCATCATAATTCCCTGAGATGGTTGGTAGATGCCAAGTGTGTTTTACTTATGGATAATCTATTATGTGACTTTGTCAGTAACTTCTAAATTGAACACAGCACAACAGAGTGGTTGTGGACAAAGAAGGAGTGCTCTTTAGATGCACCTGAATTCACAGCCGGGTTTTCCCACATACTGCCCATTCTTCCTCGATTTCATCATCAGGGGATAACAATGCCTACCTGGGTAAGTACCCGTGAGGTTGAGATTAGTGCATTCAAAACCAGTCCAGTGTCTGCTTTTTATTCATGATAATCTTTCCTTAAGGGCTGTTCCTTAACCCTTTGCTTAATTTGGCAGTAGGAAGTTGAGATCATTTTATGTCAATGGTGTGATATAACACACACTACCAGTTTGCACACACACACACACACACACACACACACATACACAGAAACACATACACCAGCAGTTTGTTTTTCTCTATCCTTCCTGGTTCAGAGCCCACATATCCCTTGTAATTTAATACATGGGAAGATACCTTTTGTCAAAATCATTAGCCCTTTGGCCTGGCTTTCTGCCATGTCTTCAGAGGCTAAAGGGTGAAGACAGCCCTTTCAAATATACCTTTTATGTGAGTAACACCATTTTAGAATGCTCCCTAGATAACTACAGGATTGGAGGGGGTAATTGCCAGGGGACCAGCCATGTCTTAAAGAGTTGGTACCTCTGAGGAGAAAGAGTGGCTAATGATTGAGTTGATGCCAATGGCCAGAGAATTGGTTTATCACACTTTGTAATGAAACTTCTAGGGTAATCCAGAAAAGACAGGGTTTGGAGTGCTGTCTGATCACTGAATACATAGAGGCCCTCTGAGGGTGGTATACCCAGACAGGGCATGGACCCTCTGCACTCCTTCCCCCATACCTGGTGCTGACATCTTCACAGCTGGTGCACATCAGTAGCCTTTATAAGAACTATTTGTGATCATCCAGCCAGTGAAACTGTTTCCTTGTACCAGACTTTTTTTGGGGGGTGGTAGACACCAACCTGCTCCCAAATCATGAAACGGAGTCTTATTAGTTATGAATGATCAGCCTTATTTTATGCTTGCCCCACTAGCTCTTAAAACTTAAATTATCCTGTTTCTCTTCATCTATGTTTTGCCTCGGGATTTTTACCTTTCTTTCCTGTTGTATATCTTACTTTCACTGCTTCTCCATGTCTGTCTGTCTGCCTGGCTTCTGGCCCCGGTGTGTTCCTCTCTTTCTCCCTTGTTCTGTCCTTCTCTCTTCCTCTCCCAAGCCTAGATTTCTCCTCCTACTTATTCTCTCTGCCCGCTAGCCCCGTCTGTCCTTTCTCTGCCTAGCTATTGGCTATTCAGCCTTTTATTAGACCAATCAGGTGCCTTAGGCAGGCCAGGTGCAACAGCAACACATCTTTTCATAGTTAAAACTTTTACACAGTTTAAGTAATATTCCACAGCATAAACAAATGTAACGTATCTTTACGTAGTTAAAGTAATTTCCACAACGTTTCCCCGAACTCTTGACTCTCTTTAGCCAATTCATTGAACCTGATAAAGGGGCTATAGGAACCTTGACTTATGTCCAGACAGAGAACAGGTAAAATAAGCTGGGACTTGGCGACTGGCATGTGAAGTTGTGAACAGAGCTCCTGCCTCTCATTGCTCGAAAGCAAATACTCGGGAGAGAATTTGTGGGAAGGAAATCAGATTCACTCAGGGCCTGTCTCTGAGAAATCAAGGGGCTGTTGGCCTCAAATCTCCATCATATGGAGTGCAGATATATGAACGGGTTTTGTAGAGTGAAATATGGTGGGGACGGGGGTGCTGCATGCTGAGTGGGGTCTTCTCATCCAGGGCATGCAGCTCCATCTTTTTTTTTTTTCCTTCTGGCTAGAATATCATGAATAACTACTGGGGCAAGTCCCTGTAGTTCTTAGAAAGACATTACTTATCTGTAAGTTAGACTTTGTAGCCATTTATTTACATGTTTTGTATTAGTTGAAGCATAGAATTAAAGAACAAGAAAGGATATTACACATCCTGATGTAATCTAAAAGTCGCCAGAAGTTATGGATTCTATAACTATAAAGATTATTTAGCAGTTATCTATCTACCTGTTTTGGGGATTAAATCCAAGGCCATCCACATGCTAGGCAAGCCATCTGACGCTGAACTACCTACCCCAGCAACAGTTAACATTTTAATCATTATGGTGCAGCTTCTCTTCAGATGTTAGTAATGTATCAGTGGGTGAAAGATCAGGAAATAACCTTGGAAAGGATAACCCACCAAAGATTGGTCACATTATATAGGTATGTTCAGCACACAGATTGGTCATGGGAATCAACGAAAACATTAGCCACCCTCCTTCCTCAGAGGTTGAGGATGAAAGTCTCATCCCCTAAAGGCATGGCTGAGCCCCCTGGCAATTACCCCTCTAATCCCGAGGTTATCTGGGGAGATCTCTAAAAATGGTCTTACTAACATAAACTCTGTTGGAAAGGGCTGTCTTTTATCCTTCATCCTCTGAAGATGTTGCAGGAAGCTGGCTAAAAGGCTATTTTTTTTTTTATAAGAGGTACCTTTTTTGTTCTTTCTATGTATTAAATTATATGAGATATGTGAGCTCTAAGCCAGAAAGGATAGATGAAAACATAACTGCTTGTGTGTGTATGTGTGTGTGTGTGTGTGTGTGTGTGTGTGTGTATGTGTGTGTACACACTATATCATAACCATTGACACAGAATGACCTCAACTTCCCACTCCCAAATAGGCAAAAGGATGTGACCCTGCCTCCAGGTAGGTAATGTCAAAATCAAGTTGAATTAGAAGATATCCAGTGCAAAATGGATTGCTTACTTGCTGGGGATGAGAACAGAAAACGAAAACAACCTTGCACAAGTAGTCACAGAAATCTTACACAAACTGTTGAGTGACAGTTTAGGAGACACAGAGTTTAGCCTTTCCCTATATTCTTAGAATGGTTCTCAACTTTGGATAGTCGAATCATTGAGGAGCTCATGTCCAACACCAGATCACAGAGAGACAGTGCCATCAGAACCAGAGTGCTTGGACACAGACATTGGCACTTCGTGCCACTCTCGAGTGATGTCACTGAGCAGCCCCGGTTGAGATCCGCTGAACACTTTGACCCCCAGCAAGGGTAGGATTTGGAAGCAGAGGCTTGGGCTGAAATCCTTCTAAGCCCAATACCTTGCACAAGTGCTCATCTACAGACTGTTTCTTCATGCCTATGCCCACAGGGGTGAGGGAGAAAAACCACCTTGCATAATGGCCCTACAGAGATAACTGTTGCAAATGCTGTCATTCTTGTATGCTCTGTTAACCGAGTGCTTTATTTTGCATTGGTGTGCAGTGGTAATCCTACTTATGTGCTATTTTTAAGTTACATTTTTCTATCAGCTTTGGCTTCAGTACATTGTAAGCTTCTTGGGATGAAGCCTTTAGAGACTTAGAATTTGCTCTTGTCCATGGTGCCTAAGATGTAGAGACAGGCCTTCCGATTTTAGATCTGGAGGAATAGACTGAGATGAGATCTTGGCCACTTTAAGGCCTGGAATAGTAGTGCTGGTGAATTGATCCAGTGGAGAATACAAAAGAGGAAGCTGTGACTCAGATGGTTGTGCCCAGCTTAGATTGCAAGTCCTGGTTCATCTTTTTTTGGCGCACAGCTCTTTTTAGGTTTGTCTGGGATGCTTGCTGGGACCAGGGGTGGTGAAGGGAATGACCGAGCAGCTGAGAGAGTAAAAGTATCTGTCAGGTCTGAATCATTGCTTCCCCTGTGGCCCTCTCTTGACAGGCACAAGCATGGCAGGCTCAGACAGCAATCCATCATGGAGCAGGCATCTGTTCAGAGCTGTCCTGATGGTCTTTGTGGCCCTTCTCCTCGTCCACTCATCATCATCCCAGTCCTATCGAGACTTCGCCTCACCTGGCCAACAGAAGAGGGAGGCCTCAGCCGATCTTTTGACCCAGATTGGCCGATCTCTGAAGGAGACGCTGGATGCCTGGCTGGGGCCAGAGACCATGCATGTGATTTCAGAGGTAAGAAACGTGCCTGTAGTGGCTGTGTGCATAAACAAAAGGAGAGACATTGTTAACACCACCTCACCTTGCCACCACAACCTCTCTGTCCTAGTCCCCACTGTGGAGAGCCCCACCTTCTGCAAATACAGCCTGGCAGTCCTGCCTCTTGCTGGCTGATTGCCAGGTTCTTACCCTCCGGCCCTTTAGCACCACCTCATCTTTTTCCAGCTTTTGTCCATTTGGCCAGAAAGGCTGCAAAATGACCCACTCTTATAAACTCATGTTAGCGGGGACCCACGGAGCCTTGGATCTGAGTCAGTCCTAGCTTCTGGAGCTGGCAGAGCAGAGCTCTGAGTCTGTGTCTTCACCTGTAAAAGTGAGATGGGGTTCACGAAGGGCCTATGGCAGGATCGGTTCTTCCACCCAGTGCCATTTCTAGTGTGGTGTCCCTTCTGATAGTTCATCCCAAAGTTCCCAGCCAGTGGTCTATAAAATAAATCCACAATAGAGGGTGGGAAAATGCTCAGTGGGTCAGGTGCTTGCTATGCAAGTAGCAGACGTGAGTTCCAGTCTCCAAGACATATGTAAAAACTGGGCATGGTGTGCATGTCTGTAACCTTCGGCAGTGGGAAGTAGGGTGTGAAGAGACAGGCAGATACCAACCTGCTGGCTGACCAGTCTAGCAGAAACTAGGGCTCCAGGTTAAGTAAGAACCCTGTCTCAAAAAATAGAGAGGCTGGAGAGGCAGCTCAGTATTTAAGAATGCTTGCTGCTCTTGCAGAGGACCAGGGTTTGGTTTCCACTACCCACAGGTGGTTCACAACTGATTATAACTCCAACTCCAGGGAGTTCAACACCCTCTTCCGGCTACTTTGATCACCTTCCACCCACCCCCACCCCCACATATTCATACACATATACAAACACACATGGATACATAAATAAAAGTAAAATCTTAAAAAAAAAAAAAACAGGTGGAGACTTGAGGAAGGCATCCTGATGTCAGCCTCCAGTGTCCACGTGGACCTGCATGGGCACACATGCAGACACACATACAAATCCATAATGAAGTGCAGTTGATCATCTTTTCCCTCACACGTCCCAGCCCCGCATGGATGTTCTTTCACACACCTTCCTGATTCCCTAGGAGGCTTGGAAGCCTCCCATTTCACAGGGTGGCTACCATGCAGATATGGTGATTCCCCCATTCACACACAAGTGCACCTCCTGTCACTTCCAGAACATCTCAGTTGACCAGCTGAAGTCTGTCTCAGATGTCCTGGATTATAGGTCAGGAAGGAGACATGGCAGAAGGGTCTCCTCACCCAACTCAGAGTCCACAGACTTTTGACCCAAACCCATCTCCTGGGGAAGAAACAGGTCAGGGATTTATTTCCCTGAGAGTAGTACCAGGCACGAGGAGAAGAACCTCATTCCTGATGTATTTGTCTCTTTCACAGACCCTGTTACAGGTGATGTGGGCCATCTCATCAGCCATCTCTGTGGCCTGCTTTGCCCTGTCTGGGATCGCTGCCCAGTTGCTGAGTGCCCTGGGGCTGGATGGTGAGTGGCAGAGAATTAGAGAGCCAGGGCTGTGTCTGACCTTGCTGTTGGTGGGGGTTCATCTATGCGGGGCTAGACATTCCCCCAGGTAGTTGCAGATGTCCCTAAAAGTACAGTAGAAGAGGAGGCTAGAGATTCTTACCTCTGTACCAGGGGTTTGCTCGTGTTGGACATTGTACAGAGGTGCACGGTTTCCTCTTTGGTTAACCACAGCCCTGGGAGGCAGACAGACTGTCCTCAAATAATAAATAAAACTCCATCTCCCCGAGCAAAGTAGTCTTTCCGAGTCCCACGGCCAGGAGGCTGGGATTCAAATCCGTCTCCCGGGCCTGTAAGAGTGGGCGTGGCTTTGTCAAGCTGTTGTCCCCCTCTGCTTCACTGTTTCTTGCCCCTCTTTGCCCTCACCACATCTCTAGATTGCTGACTCTGTCTTTTTCCTTTCCAGGTGAACATCTCACCCAGGGCCTGAAGCTTAGCCCCAGCCAAGTCCAGACTCTTCTGCTGTGGGGAGCAGCAGCACTGGTCATCTACTGGCTGCTGTCCCTGCTCCTGGGCTTGGTCTTGGCCTTACTAGGGCGGATCCTGGGGGGTCTAAAGCTTGTCCTCTTCGTGGCTGGCTTTGTGGGACTGGTGAGGTCTGTGCCCGACCCATCCACCCGGGCCTTGATGCTCCTGGCCTTGTTGACTCTCTTTGCCTTGCTGAGCCGGCTCACTGGCTCCAGGGGCTCAGGGACCCACCTGGAAGCTAAGGTGAGAGGGCTGGAGCGCCAGATAGAAGAGCTTCGTGGGAGGCAGAGGCGAGCAGCCAAGGCAACCCGGAGTATGGAGGAGGAATGACAGGGATGTCCCACAGTGACACCCTCACCATACCAAAGAGCTGAGCTGCTTCTGGGTCTCATGGCCCTCCTTGTAGCCCCCTGCCCTTTCCTTGCCTGTGTCTGAACCCTTGACACCTTTACCCCTGCACTAGCCCCTAGCTGAGAGAAGAGAACCTGTCCTCTGCAGGTGTTCAGTCAAGGGATGACTCCCTGCCCTCTCTCTGTTCCCAGCCTGCCTCCCCCAGGGCAGGTTGGAGGGGCCTCAGCTCTGGCTTCTGCTCTCAGCCAGCACCACTGCCCACTGATCTCCATGATGATTAACCTGCTGCTGCCTGGCTTCCTTACAAAAGGCCCTCCCGGACTGACGCTCCTGTTTGACCACACCCCAGCTCTCTTCTTCCTACTCAGACTCCCATCACACCACCCTCCCAAGTCCCTCGAGACCCTCACTGTCTTCCTCTTTGCACAGCAGTGGGAAGGGCAGGAGATGCTAGACCTGAGGATAAGAGAGAAACAAGGTCCCCGGAAGCCTGCGCATCTGGGTTCCATTACAAGTGCCTTAACGGGAGTCAACAGCACCCTCCAATTGCCCTTTGCCACACGGAATGTAGGAAAGTGTGCTATGGTTACTTTGTGTTCAGAGAGAGTAGTCCCTTGCAGAATCCCGACCCTCTTGCAGCCAAAGCAAAGGCTAACTCTCCTGCAGTTGGGGCCCTGCAGGGACTGTCCGATGTCCTTTGGGGATTTCAGGGACTTTGAGAAACGCAGGAGGACCCATTGTCTTGCATTTCTCCTGTCTACTCTCTGCCATCCCCAAGCAACTGTTGATCAGCGTTGTGTCCCAGCAGCTGGGAAGAGCATGGCCTTGTCCTGCCTTGCCCTGATGTGTTCTACAGGGCCCAGGGGGAGCCCGCCACTAAGCCTCTCCACCAGGGCACTTGCTCACTCTTGGCCTTGGCCCTTAGGGCCCTCATGGAGGGAGGTGTCCTGTGCCAGGTCCAGCACAAGATGTGAAGAATAAATGCCCATTCTTACTGATAAGGTTTGATGTGGAATCACGGCCGCAGTGGTATCTATTTTTATCAGTGCTTGGTTGGTTTAAAATAAAGTGCACGCTATTTTATTATCTTCTTCTGAATAAAATGTGTTTACTCAAAGTCTCTCTGCTGCCAGACTCTTCTCTAGCAGGAAGGGAAGCTCAGGAAGGCAGTCCGTTCCTGGTACTCCTCCCTCCAGAACCTTGGAGGGAGGCATGCACTCTCTTGTAGAACTTGCAGATCTGGTAGCAGTGTAGGGAACTGAAGGTGCTCCTTCCCTTGGGGTGCTGTGCTGTCCTGTTGCTGGCCTGGGGAGCCTAGAAAGACTGGCTTTCCTCCCAGACTCAGGAATTTACCACACCAAGCTCTTCACTGTGGCTCCAGGTGGTTCTGCTGTTTTGTGGACGGCCCAGGCATGTCTGTGCTTCGTTTTCCTTTTTTAGGTTGCCATGGAGATACCAGGTTTTCTGGACCTCTCCCAACACTACCTGGGGGCAAGGCTGGGCAGGATCGAAGTCAAGTCTCCCTCAGAAGGGTTGACCAGCCTGTACCCTTTACCATTTGGGACCCTCCCTCGGGTGGGGCTGGGCACAAAACAAACGGAATGGCCCAGGGTTGTCATCTGGCCTGGTTTGGTCTCCTTTTCTGCCTCCCAACTCTGTTCTCCTGTGTCCCTGAATTCTAGCTCTGATTCTAAAGAGAGATGCCTTTACATCAGAGATGCTTGTGGGGAGGGCATGAGGCAGAGGAAACGATTTTTTTGGTTTTTGGTTTTTGGTGTTTTCTCCTTGATCATCAGCTTCCAAGAGAAATCCCAGAAGAACTCACCTTGTGCCTCCTGGCAGAGGCCATCAATCTGCTCAGTCTCCAGGGAGACTTCTTCCCGACCTTAGGCGTGGGGGGGCGCTCTGGGTTTGGGATCCGCAGGGCACTAGGACCCGGCGGGGCGGAGGGGACAGCCCATGTGCCTGCGTTCCCTCCCACCCTACTGCTCCCGCTCCATTGTCTGGGAACTGCAGCCGCGGGCGGGCGGCGCAGAGAACTGGCTGGCCAGAGGGGCCGGCGCGGAGCAGGCGCGGGAGATGCGGGACCGGATAGCAGCCACCTGAGCCGCGCGCTTAGAACCCGCCTTCAGTGGGAAGGATGTGCGCCTCGATGGCTGGATGCGCCGCGGCGGCCCCTCGGGGGCCCTACGGTGCCTGGCTCTGCCTCCTGGTGGCCCTCGCCCTGGAAGTCGTGAGAGGTCAGCGGGAAAGGAGGGGAGGGGAGGGGCGACCCCGCTCGGCCGAGGCCATGCGTCATTGATGCCCCCAAGCCTTTGGGCCCTGGAACTAAACCCAGAGCGATGTCCCGGAGAGGTCCAACCTTGGGAAACCGGTTCCCAGGCAGCTGTTCTTTTGCCTTCTTCCCTGTGCGCCACCTGGATGCTCCCACCTGAGCCTAAAGTCTTTTCACTCCCATCCTCACCTGCCCGGTCCCAACTCCTCTGCGAGCCTCCTCTCCAGCCCCAGCGTCGAACCCGCTGCCCTGCTTCCAGGTGCACCACCCCTCCCCGATCTGCTGTTCTAGCCCCCACCAGCCCTCCCGCCAGTCACAGGAACGCAAAACAGCCCCTTTGCCTGGGACCCGAGAGATGTGCGTCTCTCTCTCCCTGTCCCAAGGAGATCTCTGACCTTGGAGTCTTCAGGGAGAGAGAGCCCCAGCCTTGCCTTTCCGAGCCCTTGTGGGTGTACCCATCACTGGGTAAGGGGCAGCAGCTACCTCGTGCCTGACATGAGCTGGGCTGAAAGGTGGAAGATGCTATGGGAGACTGGGAAATGGTGAAGTATTCTCTATCCTCCTGCCCCCATCAAGAGAGCTGGACTCCCAGTGATGGGAGACCGTGGGAGTCCGTGGGAGTTGGGACTGGTGAGCATCTTATAATTATGGAAGCAGTGAATTAGAAGGTGGACCGGAGCTACCTCAGGGGCCAGCAGTCACTCACTTGTTATCCTTAGGGATATGGGGGTGGTGTGGTGGCTCTAGGGAAGACCCCCCCCCATCCCAGCTCAGCTGTGGGGCTGAGAGGGAGCTGGGTTCAGGAACTTGTTCCAGGCACCTGCTCCCCACCCTGCAGACCCGGTGGGAGCCCTAATAACCCCTCCACAGTGAAGGGAGGGAGGAAAGCTTTGTCACAACCATTCTGCTCACCAACAATCTCACTTCCCATGGGAATTCTACCGCAGTTTACAAAGCCCTCCCCTGCCCACAGGGTCACGAAATACTCCCACCCCTTCTACCACCAAGGGAATCTAGGCTCCGAGATGTTGGTGACTGGCCCGTCTTTCATGGAGTACAGCTAGGACATAAACCCATCTCTGGGCTCCCCAGAAACCTCTCCAGGGAGAGTTGAGGGAATTCCAGAATAAGACAGAGCCTGGAGTTGACAGAAGGCTAGTTCAGGAGGGGCAGCAGAGCCAGGCACATCAGCTGGACTTGTGGTCCAGGTACTCTGCAGGTGTGGGAGGCTTGTTCCCTACCTCAGAAAAGCGGCAGCAGCAGCAAGCAGAGCCAGAACAGGAAGTCTAGCAAGGGGTTAAATGACCACAGAACGCTTCCTTGAGGAGGCAACATTTGCTCTTGGCCCTGTTTAGGAGTGAAGCCCACATGGCATAATGGTGTTGCATTGGATGGAAAGGCTGGGTAGCTTGGTGGTGAGTTCCTTACTGGCCTCTCAGGTCCACGCCAGGTTGGAGAGCCCTCACACATCATTTTCTAAATCCATTAAGTAGAATTTGTAGTAATAGAACTTAACCTACAGAACTGTGTGAGAACTGAGTTAATACATGTAAAATTGAATCTGTGTGGGGTTAAGTGCTTTAAAAATTGCTACTCTTTAGGGACTGTAGTACAAATCAATATAGCCTTAGTGGGCCTTTGTGGTTTTTATGATTAAATATTCCATCTCCTCAGGCTTATGGTTCCCACCTGTAGTGAGTGCCAGTAGCCTCATGGACCTCTTTGGTACCCTCCCCAAGTCTCATTCCTGAACCCCCACCCCCAGCTGGAGCAGGGAAGAAGGGATCAAGTTTGGAAATTTGGTGTGGGTGTGCCATGGCAATAATTGGACCTCGAGGGGGTGTCCAACCAAGTACACCAAAGGACCCAGACACAACAAAAGAGTCTCCATTTCTACAAAGCTCAACTCAGAACTATCTTTAACTGAATACACCCTAGTGCAGGAGTCCTGCCCTCCAAATGCCCTGGTATCTGAGGCAGGTAGGCAGTAGGCACATGTCAGGGAGATATTGAAAAGGCTCTGTTGTAGAGAGAGGCAAGGTCTGTAGAAGGTAGAGGATTGGCTGGGAAGTTTACTTCCAATCCCTGACTCTCAAACTCGGCCTTTGTGAGGCTCCCTGTGCCTCAGTTACCTCATCTGTGAAATGGGATTATTCCTCTACATCTGGGAGATGGGACATTTGTAGTCCATTTCTCCCTCTCCTGCCCAGCCCCACAGAGAGGATGGAGCTCAGTTCAACCTCTGCTAGCTCCAGAGCCATCCCATATCTACCCCTTATTCCTCTTCAGTTGGCAGTAATCAAGACACCTTGGATCCCATCTACCTGCCAGTGGCCCTGGAACTCTTGGATGCCCCTGAGCATTTTCGTGTGCAGCAGGTGGGCCACTACCCACCTGCTAACTCTTCTCTGGGCTCCCGCTCTGAGACCTTTCTGCTCCTGCAGCCCTGGCCCAGGGCACAGCCACTTCTCCGGGCCTCCTACCCACCTTTTGCCACTCAACAGGTAAGTCTAGAGCCCAGGGACTCCCAGACAAATGAGACTCATGAGTTCTGCTGTTTGGGGTTCTGGGGCTCTTCTCATTCTTCTACTTAAGCATTAACCAGGCCCAGTCCTGCTTAACTTCTGAAGTCAGGCAGGATCGGGTGCATCACGGTGGTGTGGCCATAGACAACTTTTCCCATTCTCTACACAGGAAGACTGAGGCCCCTAATCTCCTGCCACGCTGAGATTAGAAGCCTAACACCCCGTACCTGGCTGTTGTGTTGTCTGCCTCTCCACCCCACCCTGCAGTTGAGCAGCCTCGTTCTTTTCTAGGTGGTGCCTCCCAGGGTCACTGAGCCCCACCGGCGGCCTGTCCCTTGGGATGTGCGGGCTGTTTCCGTGGAAGCAGCTGTGACTCCAGCAGAGCCTTATGCCCGTGTCCTCTTCCACCTCAAAGGGCAGGATTGGCCGCCAGGACCTGGCAGCTTGCCCTGTGCCCGACTGCATGTCACGCACCCTGCAGGCACTGCCCACCAAGCCTGCCGCTTCCAGGTGAGTGAGCTTTTTCTGCTGCTGAGCCGTGCAGGTGTGGTGCCAGGGTGGAGAGGAAAGGACTCTACTACAGTCTGGGCAGTCTAGGGGCATGAGCCACCTGACTCCGTTTTTGGTTCCTGATAAGCCTAGGAGAGGTTCCCTTAAGGATTTCAGTCCATGGTGCATGACTTTGGGCACATAACTTAATGTCTCTGAGGCTCAGTTTTTTTCTCATCTGTAAAACCGACAACAACAGTTCCCACTTATCTGGAGTTGGAAAAGAAATAAATGAGACAGATGTAAGACACTGTAACAGAGCTATCAGCCTTTGTGTGTAGAGATTTGAACTTTTGTGAGTTTTATTTCTACTATTGTGGGGTTGGACCCAAAGACCCGCTGGAGGGATCTGTTTCTTGCTGTTTCTGAGCTATAGGTAGGTCCTGGGATGTGATCAAGATTGTCCCTACGATTCTGCTACAAGTCCTTGGTTCTGCCTTCCATGGACCTCTTCAGTTTAGGTTTTTCTGCCAATGGGAGTAAGACTCCTTCGCATCCTTCTCAGGGCCAACCACAGGCTTTACCTTCCTTGTGTTTCCAGCCATCCCTGGGTGCCTGTGTGGTGGAATTGGAGTTCCCCTCTCACTGGTTCTCCCAAAGTGCCACCACAAGGGCTGAACTGGCCTATACCCTGGAGCCTGCAGGTGAGGGACCTGGGGGCTGTGGCCCTGGCGCAGAGGAAGAACCTGGGGAGCAGGCTCTCCCGGTGGGTGGTGTGGAGCTGCACCCTGCAGACCCCCCACAGTACCAGGAGGTACCTCTGGATGAAGCAGTCACTTTGCGGGCACCCGATGTGCCAATGAGGCCCGGCCAGCTCTTCACTGCCACCCTCCTGCTTCGACACAACTTCACGGCCAATCTTCTTACTCTTCGGTGAGCACTGGGACCTCGTGGGTGGGAGAGGGAATAGGGACTTAAGTGGGCTGACATCAGGTATCTATTTTTCCTGCAGTCCTCGTTAGGAGGAAGTAGGAGAGGCTTGGAGCCTGAGAAGTGTAGTGACCAGTGCTGGGGTATGCCCAAATGCTGACGAGATGGGTATCCATTTGGTCTTGAGTATCCATACGGTTCTCTGCTTGCTACCATTGCTGGGTGGGAGGCACTTTGGACAAAGCCCACTCCTGCACATCAAAGGCCCCCATTCTATATATCCTTTTCTGTAGGAACTTATACCAAAGCATCCTCTACCTCACCCAATGAAAGTGACAAGGATCTATAGTGTAACCTTTCCTCTACCATGGGTGGGTATATGGAAGTTCCACCCAACATGTCTTCCTACCCATCATGCCCACTCAGGCCCACTCATCTGCTGACTCCACAGATCTTACAGTACCAGTCCTGTGTCTCCACACTGGAGTTGCAAGACCCTGCACTTGAAGAGACCAAGGACGTGAAGAGAGGGCATGAACTAGATTAAACAGCATGGGGGTGGGGGTGCTGGGCTGAAGATATTAAGTACTCTGGGGACTTGGGCCAGTGGACAAAGTAAGGGGGAAAGCCATTTACTACCACTGACAAGAAATAGGGTTTGGGAAGAAAGGCAGACTAGGCTGTAGGTGCAGTCTGAGCGAAGGCCTGGGGTCATGAATGTGAGCTGGGCTGGGAGGGACAACTCTTGGTGTCGCCCAAGCCCAGAATGTATGGAGAGATGTCACTGCCTCTATTGAGGCTGAGCTGGGACCTGGAGGCTCTGGAATGCCAGGCCTGGGCTTCAACTTGTGGGCAGTAGAGAGCTGTAGGTGGCCTTTGGGTGGGTAGAGGAAGGAGTGTGACGTAACCTGTCTTGAGGTGGGGTCCTTCTGAAAGGAATACGAAGAGATTCCAGCTGGAGGAAAGCCAAACAGGAAGCTGACATCTTTAGCTCCTTGTCTGCCTTTCCGATGCAGTCTGCAGCTCAGTCTCCATCTTGACCAAAATCCACACGCCCTTTGCAGGATCAAGGTGAAAAGGGGGCTGCAGGTGATAGCTGCCCGCCCAGCCCAGCCCACCTTCTGGACTGCTAAGCTAGACCGCTTCAAGGGTTCAAAGCACCACACTAGCCTGATCACTTGTCACCGTACTGGGCCTGCAGGACCAGATTCCAGGTAGGCACAAAAGGAAGTTCTAACCTTAGAGTGCTAGAGAACAGGTTTGGGGGTCCAATGGATGCCCCTACCCCAGTGAGCATTTGGAGACATGAATCAGTGGTTCTATGGATCTTAAGAGGGGCCTGGAGGCCGAGTTGGGCTCTGTAGCCAGGATGGAGGCATAGGCTCTGTTAATTTACACTGTGATCTTGTGGGGGCTACATCACCTCTGTGCCTTGGTCCCCTTCTCAGTCAAATGGGGATAATTGTAGAGGCTGCTTATGAACACAGGTGGTACCGGTGGCTGGCAAACACTCGGCTCCTCTCTCTTCTGCCAGCAGCCCCCCTGAACTGTCCGAGTTCCTGTGGGTGGACTTCGCAGTGGAGAATAGCACTGGTGGGGGTGTGGCAGTCACTCGCCCTGTCACGTGGCAGCTGGAGTACCCAGGTCAGGCCCCTGAAGCAGAGAAAGACAAAATGGTCTGGGAGATCCTGGTGTCTGAGCGGGACATCAGAGCCCTCATCCCACTGACCAAGGTAAGAGGCCAACATCTGTGCTCAGCCACACTGGAAGCCTGGTCCCAGGAACCCCAGAAGGTGAGAACCCTGGAACTAAACAAGCCTTGCACCCTCAGGCCGAGGAGCTGGTGAACACAGCTCCATTGACAGGAGTGACCCAGCGCATCCCTGTGCGTCTTGTCACTGTGGACAGTGGGGGAACCCTGGAGGAGGTGACAGAGCACATTGGTTGTGAGTCAGCCAACACCCAGGTCCTGCAGGTGAGTGACAGCACTCATCTATGTGAGCATGCGCAATCAGACACATAGCTTTGTTCCTTTCTGCAGCCTCCAAGAGAATAGCTTCTCAACTGCAAACTTCATGGGCAGGGTGTGACATCAACCTTTTTTCTTTTTTGGTTCTAATCATCTCTGTAGAGCAAAGTTCGGCTTTACACTTATTTCCACATTCATTATCCATTATCCATTTTGGCACTGGCCAGGGAGCTGAACTGGAAGAATGTGTGTCCTTTGGAGTCAGGACGTTTGTAGAAACCTGCGTTAGTTACTTTTCTCACTGCTGTACAAAATCCCTGACAAGCACAACTTAAGGAAGGAAGGGTTTGTTCTGGCTCTCAGTTCAAGGCTATAGTCCCATTGCAGCAGGGAAGGAAGAGCGTAGGAGCTCGAGGCGGCTGGTCACGTTACACTGTAGTCAGGAAGCAGAGAGAGGAGTACTGGTGCTGAGAAAAAAGGATTTGTCCTTTTTATTGGGGGGTGGAGTGGGGGACGGGGCGGGGACCCAGCCCATGGATGGTGCTGCCCACAGCTAGGATGGATCTTCCCACTTCAGTGAACTCAATCTAGAAATCCCCTCACAGACATGTCTAGAGATTTGTCTCCTAGGGAGTTCTAGATCTTGTCAAGTGGGCGATATCAATCGTCACAGCCCATCTTTGTTATGAACTAGCTGTGTGGTCACGTGCAAGTCTCTTAACCTCTCTGAGCCTCCGGTCCCTCAGCTCTAACATATTACTAGGTTGTTGTAAGAGTTAAAAGTACCTAATATCCAGCAGGTAGCAAGAACTGAAGCATCAGCAGTTACAACTGTTATAATTTGATGAGTATTATCACAATAATCACTGTTGTAATGACCTGTGAGGCTAAGAGGGTAGACAGCTTTCTCCACCTTGAGGTCCTAATGAGGAAGCGCTGACCCAGATCCCGGGCAGCAGTGGCAGCCCCTTGGGGGCTCCTGGGGAGGTGGGCTCGTCTTGCCCTCACCGTCTTAGCTGTAGCTGGTTGTGAGATGCCTCCGGCACCAATGTCTGAGACTGACACTGAGGAGCTAGCGTTGTAGGTTCAACCCTGACCCTGCTAGGAGGAAGGCTCTGTGTGTTGCATGCAAATGGCCCAGCTCATCCCCTGGAGAACCCAAAGTATGGCCCAGTGCCTCTCGGGTGGATTTTGGTAGCCCAGCAAAATATTTTAAACCAAGAGCAACCACTGTCCAGCCCACCTCAACACATATATCTGTGCCATACCAAATTGAATTTGAGTTGTAGCCTTACTTATGATTAGAGTAGATGATGTTATATCAGTGCCTGTCATTTGTGTCTCAGCCCATCTCTGCCTTTCCCTAGGTATCCGAGGCCTGCGATGCTGTGTTCGTGGCTGGCCAGGAGAGTCGGGGTGCCAAGGGAGTTCGGGTAGACTTCTGGTGGCGTCGACTGCGGGCCTCACTGAGGCTGACCGTATGGGCCCCACTACTACCCTTGCGCATTGAGCTGACTGACACGACTCTTGAGCAGATTCGAGGCTGGAGGGTCCCAGGCCCAGCAGAAGGGTGAGTACAGACCTGCAGGAGCCCATAGGACTTGGTGAATTCCTTCTGGGCCTGAGGGTACACAGTGGCCACCTCCATAGACCCAGGCTGGGGTCTGAAACACCGCTCACTTGCTGTGCCTTCTGCCCATCCAGCCTCTATTAGTCACTTTACATGTCAATGACAAAGCCCTTGACAAAAGGAACTTAGGAAATGGGGATTTATTTAGCTTACAGTTCAAAGTACAACTCGTTATGGTGGGTCCGTCTCAGTAACAGTTCGGACAGCTGGACAGGTCGCATTGCATCCAAAGTCAGGAAGCAGAGAGATAGATGGATGCTGGTGCTCAGCTCACTTTCTCCTTTTTATTCAGTGGTGGGACCCAAACTGGTGGAGTGGTACTGCCCATAGTAAGGGTGGACCTTCCCACCCAGTTACCCTTGTTAAAAAGCTACCTCACGGGCTGGAGAGAGGGCTCATCAGTTGGGAGCGCCGACTGCTCTTCCAGAGGACCTGGGTTCATTTCCCAGCACCCACGTGGCAGCTCACAGCTATCTGTAACTCCAGTTCCAGGGGACCTGACTTCCTCATACAAACATGCATGTAGGCAGGGTACCAATGCACATGTTAAAAAAATGCTACCTCACTGTCATGCCCAGAGATTTGTCTCTTAGAAGAGTCTGGATTTTGTCAAGTTGACAATATTAGTGGTCACCTGCCTTTGACCACCAGAACCTTGGCCACTGTGGTGTAAACTGGCAACCTCCACATCCCCTCTCCCCAGCCCCTCATCAGCTATAACACATGCGAATTCTCTTTGCTTGGCTTGCTGCCCATCCTTCTCCAGCTCTATATTCCATCCCTGAGAATGTTCACTGCTGTATACTCCGAAGCCTTGACTGGCCCAAGCTCCATAAAAAATAAATGATACTGGTTAGTGGGGAGGCTCCCCAGAACCTGAGGGCAAGGATGAGGAGCCTGGGCCTCTCAAAAGTAATGTGTAGCTCTCCTGCCCTGTAGAAACTGAGTTGTCACCCCCGTTGCCTGGTCACCTTCCCACACCAGTGGTATCCAGAAATAAGTGCAGCCACCTGGATAGATGGGTACATTTTACCAGTCAGCTGGGGTCTGGGCACCCCTGGCCTGATCAGGAAGACTTGGCACCCAGAAGGGAGGGGATCCAAAACAAAATTTGAAGAACAGGAGGCATACACCAGCCAGATGCCTCTGGTTACTATTGTTTTTGTAAAGCCGAGGCATTAAGCTTCAATTAGAAGCTTAATTTAGAACCTCTAGATGGGTGGCCGGGCAGGGCCTTGCAGGGCTGGGAGTGTGGGCAAGGCGTGGTCTCCAGTGGGCGGGGCCATCACTGACGCCCCGCCCCGCCCCGCAGGCCGCTGGAGCCTGAGGCTGCGGTTGAGGAGGCCGAGCGGCGCTCCCGCGGCTGCCGCCTGCAGTACCAGAGAGCGGGTGTGCGCTTCTTGGTACCCTTCGTGGCCCACCCGCTGGACGGTGGCCGCCGCCTCACCCACCTACTCGGCCCCGACTGGCTGCTGGATGTGACTCACCTCGTGGCAGCCCACGCCCGTGTGCAAGATCCTCGCATAGCCTCCTTGGAAGGCGGCCGCATCCTAGTGGGACGGGAGCCTGGAGTCACCTCCATTGAGGTGAGTCACCGCAGGGGACGCTAAAGCGCAAGACTCCGCCCCCTCCCTCCAGGGTCCGGGTGTCCCCAGAATGCTCCTGGTTAGGTGTGAAGGCTGCAGAAGGGACTGGGGGGAACAGTTCTCGGAGGGCTAGGAGGCTGGGTGAGAATGGAGTTCACGGCAGGAAACGGGACAGGAGTGAAGGATGAGGGTCTAGGTGTGTAGAGACAGCCGCCAGAAGGTGTGGATTGGAGTCTGCAAGTGTATTAAAGTGTAGAGACGCTGGGAGACTGTGTGCAGGAGACCCCCACCCCGACCCCCACCCCCACCAACTTTCATTTGCTTCCCACTCTTAGGTTCGTTCCCCGCTGTCTGATTCCATCCTGGGGGAGCAGGCACTGGCAGTGACAGACGACAAGGTCTCCATGCTGGAGCTGCGAGTGCAGCCGGTGATGGGCATCTCATTGGCCCTGAGCCGAGGCACGTCCCACCCTGGGGAGGTCACAGCCACATGCTGGGCCCAGTCAGCTCTTCCAGCCCCAAAGCAGGTGATGGCTGGGGGTCAGGGAGCATGGTCAACAGCTATTGATGGGGGCTGATGGTGGAGGAGGATGGGAGGAAGTAGGTCCTGGTACTTGGACCCCTTGCTCTAGGGTTTTCAAAATAAGGACTACTTCCCATGAGGTAGTGAGTTCTCTGTGGCTGGAAGTGATCAAGCAGTGGCTGGCTGGAGTATGGCACTGGGAGGTTCACTAGGCTCTCCTGAGGACTCAGACTCCTGGGCTGAGTGGCAGACAGGTGATTGACATGCGTCCCCTCTCTCCCTGTGTTTTGTCCATTTGCTTGTGTCTCTCTTTCCTCCGTGCTCTTTCTTCCGTGTGGCCTGTCACTGTGGGAGTGGTTTGTGTGTGCATGCGTGCGTGCCCTCGCGTGTCTCTGCCTGTGTCTGTGTGCCCTGCAGGAGGTGGCCCTCTCCCTGTGGCTGTCCTTCTCTGACCACACTTTGGCCCCTGCCGAGCTCTACGACCGCACTGACCTGGGACTGTCGGTCTCAGCTGAGGAGCCCAGTGCTGTCCTGCCGGCTGAAGAGCAGGGAGCCCAGCTTGGTGTGGTGGTGAGTGGGGTGGGTGCCGAAGGGCTACCCCTACACATTGCTCTGCACCCACCGGAACCATGTCGCCGGGGCCGCCATCGTGTGCCCCTGGCCTCAGGCACTGCCTGGCTGGGGCTACCCCCTTTGCCCACACCAGCACCTGCCCTCCCGTCCAGTCCTGCCCGGAGCCCACCATTCACAGAAGCCACTGTGGAGGGAAAGCGGCAGGTAGCAGGTGGTATGGGGGGCCATGTGGATGTTAGAGGCAAGTTTGAGCGGGCGGAGGAAGAAGCTGGGAAGGAAGAGGATGAGGCGAAAGAAGAGGAGGAAGACGAGGAAGAGATGGTGCCTGCCCCTCAGCGTGTCACCGACCTAGAGCTGGGAATGTATGCCCTGCTGGGTATCTTCTGTCTGGCCATCCTCATCTTTCTGGTCAATGGTGTGGTCTTCGTGTTGCGCTACCAGCGCAAAGAGCCTCCCGACAGCGCTACGGACCCTTCCTCCCCCCAGCCCCATAACTGGGTCTGGCTGGGCACCAATCAGGAGGAACTGAGTCGGCAGCTGGACCGTTGCTCCTCCCCGGGCCCACCCAAGGGGGAGGGGGGCTGCCCGTGTGAAAGTGGGGCAGGAGGGGATGCCCCAACTGTGGCCCCCAGTGCTTCAGAGGGCACTGTTGGCTCCTCGAGCACCCTGGCCCGCAAAGAAGCTGGGGGACGTCGGAAGAGAGTAGAGTTTGTGACATTTGCGCCAGTACCCCCAGCCCAGCCGCCCGAGGAGCCTGTAGGGGCCCCAGCTGTACAGTCCATCCTGGTGGCAGGTGAGGAGGACATCCGCTGGGTGTGCGAGGACATGGGGCTGAAGGACCCGGAGGAGCTTCGTAACTACATGGAGAGGATCCGGGGCAGCTCTTGACCACTCCCTGACCTGCCAGGTGCAGCTTCGGCCACCAGCCCAGGCAGTGGGGACCAGTGGGATGTCTGGCTGGACTTCTTGCCTGGCCCTCATGTTCATCCTCTGGTGCTTGTTGTTCCGAGTCCCCTGCTGGGCCCCCTCCACCCCACCCCTTGTCGTGGACCATGGTCAAGAGGGAGGGCGCATGCCCCTTATTTATGGGAACCACTTCATTCTAATGTTGGGTGCAGAATAAATGAGAAGAGATTGGGCACAGCTGGTACTGCTATGGCACTGTCTATCCGGGTGGGTAGAGGCTAATTCAGCCCCTGACCCTGTTGGACGAGCTCTGGGAGGCTGGGTCCTGACGAGTCCTCTCATAGCGACCGGCAATCCAAAGAAACAGGACAGCCGTGACAGCCTGAATGCCAGCTAGCAGGAAGAAGTAAAGGTCCATCTGGCAGTTGTTGATGTTCCCTGGGGACAGAAGGGCTGACATGAGGGTGGGGAGGGGCTCCTTGGGCTAGCAGCTAAAGCCACACTCCAGTGGGTGTGCTCTGAGAGCACTGGGTAGAGAGCCCTCTAGGATTGTAACTCCCCAAGTGTCTCTTGGTATGTTTCCTATTCCTCTATTTGGAGACTTGAACACCAAGGGAAAGTGACTACTCAGCAGTCAGTAATGGCTGAGTTCCAGAAGCAGGAAGGTGCCTCTGAGGGCCACGGAGTATAAAACACGAGTGCTCGGCCCATCCCTACGCCTCCCTCCATTCCTATCTTCTGGGGAGGGTCCCCTCTCACTCACCGAAATCCTTGGGGCAGTACATCCAGCCCCCAGGCAAGGACAGTAGGGCCACCAGGCCAGAGCCCAGCAGTGAGCCTACCCCCGAAAGACAGAAGAAGATGCCCATGATGGCGCCCTGCATGGAGCGTGGAGCTTCTGAGTAGGCGAACTCTAGACCTGTGGGAGGGAGAGGGAAGGGACTTGGGCTGCAGTGGGGAGCAGAGATGGGCCCCACTGCCAACCTCCCATTGTGGGGAAGTCACATTCGCCTGCCCTCCTTTCCAAGCCTCTATCCTAATTCCCTTGGATTGTGCGTCCCCGTGACTGACAGCACCTGCATACCTGTGACATGACACATTTTATCTGCCCTCCTCATCCACATCTGATGGAGCACCTCCCCTGGACATCATAAACACTACCCCAGAGCTCTGACTATTCTTCCTCCTGGGCATCCCAATGATGGGGGGTGGGGGGTGGATTACGTCTTAGTCAGCAGCTTTTTCAACTTCTCCCCACTTTCTGTGCCGACCTTCCTTCCACAGCATCACTGAATCATTTCCACCCAGCATCTAAAATAGTTCCCAAATGTAGGCCCCCCTTTCTGTCTAATTCATCTGTCCTGGGCCCTGATATCATCCACACATGGCTGAGTGAGTCTCTGGAAGCTTTTTAGTTTTGTTTTTGTTTTTGTTTTTCAAGACAATTTCTCTGTAGCCCTGGCTGTCCTGGAACTCACTCTGCAGACCGCCTGCCTCTGCTGGGATTAAAGGCATGTGCCACAATTGCCTAGCTCTCTGGAGCTTCTTGGAGGCTTCTATTCCCTGTATGACTGATGGGAGGATGGAAGGGTGCTGTTAGCTTCAGGGGACACTTCACCATCCAGGCTCAGCCATGGGACCCACTGTGACTTTCCGCTCCACACTCCCCTCTCCAGCGCTTACTACCATGCCCCCTGGCTCATGCTATTCCCACTGCACTGAAGGTCCTTCCCACACTTGCTGACTTCAGCTTCCCCAGAAGCCCATCTCCTCACCCCTCCCCACC
This sequence comes from Peromyscus eremicus, assembly GCF_949786415.1. Lineage (NCBI taxonomy): Eukaryota > Metazoa > Chordata > Mammalia > Rodentia > Cricetidae > Peromyscus > Peromyscus eremicus. The sequence goes on from NC_081416.1 coordinate 50,568,900, forward strand.
TTACTCACAGCCCAGCCACACTCTACAGTCCCCAGTCCAGCACTGGTGGTTTTTTGTTTGCAACTTGAGCTCACAGGGTCAGTTTTATCATCAAGATCTAGAATTCCCATCATGGCCTAGAGGGAGAGCCTACCCAACACTTGTAGTTTTGGCTTCCTGACTAGGTTGGGACAGGGTTGGTGTGCGTGCATGCATGCATGCATGCATGTGTGCATGCACACACTATAGGACGCAGTGCTGAGTTCCAGAAGGGAGGAGCACCCAACCCAGGGGATTTTTGAGAAAAAGAGGCAGGAGGAACAAGATGACAAAGGCAAAAGGTAGGAGAATGCACGGCACAGGGGACATATGGAAAGTGCCTTTTAACTTCCAACTCCCCAGGGTCTGCTGCAATGGCTGACTCAAGCCTGAACCCAGTGCCAGCTAGAAAGTCCTTAAGACCTCACTGGAGCAGGTGCAGACCTCATTCAGAGTCACTGCTCCCCTCCACACAGAAGGCAGAGTGCTACGCCTATGGTTCCCTCCAGGCTGGAGGTGCATACACCCAAGCAGAGCTCAGCACCGGTGTAAGAGCTGGGGAGGGAATCCAGGATACCTGGGATGCTGGCAAAAATCTCACTGATCCCGATGAGCAGGTACTGGGGGATTTGCCACCAGATAGACAGTGGTGCCGCATAGTACAAGTCCTGCCCAATCAGCTGAGGCACTGTCTGGTTGGCAGCGATGTACCGTAAGCGCTCTTTCTCCAGGACTCCTGGGGGGTTGTGGGGTGGGGAGCAAGAAAGTACAGTCAGACCACCTCAGGCAGTTTAGAGCTTGAGTTCCTTTTTTTTTTTTTTTTTTGCCTTGGCTGCTAGGAAGCTCAGCTAGATTTTGTATCTCCTAGGAGTTCTTACCAATCCAGAGTCTGTTATGACATTCTTTGCAAATGAAGAAAGTGAAACTTAGATTGAGAAATCAGCCCAGAATCACACAGGTGATAAGCAGTCAGGGCTGAATCTTAGTCCCAGTATATCTGGTTTTCAAGCAGGCCTACTTTCCATAAGATCCCATGACTTCTCTAGGGTAAGGTTAGGTATTATGGTAGCATTTCCAGCCTGGCTTTTAGGTTTATTGTCTCCCCTTCGATGCTGGGGAGACATTTTTGCCCTGGCGAATGAATCACAATCAGATAGGGCAGTTGCATTCCAATCCTGGCCCTTCCACTGGCTTGTTGTGCAAACCTGGGCAACTCACCTAACCTTTTGGAGACTCCATCCCTGTACACAAGAAGCAATAAAGCCCCTGAAATTGCTGAGGTGGAGTAGGAGGAAATACTTTAAAGGAGATAGCCGCATCTAGTTTGTGTTGCACATGATCAACAAGACTGTTCATTTAGCTTTAATTTCTTCAGCCTCCACTTTATTTAATTTGTTTTCAGACAGTCTCTTTAGCCCAGGTTGGCCTCGAACCCTCCTGAGTGTCGGGGACTACAAGTGTGTACCACTACACCCAGTGACTTTCACTCCCTTATACTGTGTCTCGAGGGCAGACCTCTCCCTCAAGGCCTGAATGAACATGATGTATCACGCACCTGCCGCGATGATCGAGGTGAACCCAAAGAACATGCCCAGGGCCATCTTCTGCAGAGCTGAGGGCAGAAGCTTGCACCGCAGCAGCAGAGGATCAATCAAGTGGTCCTTGACAGGGACCAGAATCAGCACCACCACCACATTGGCCAGCAGGAGCCAGGCTTCTGGGATCTGGGTGGGAGAGGGCCGGGAGAGACAGGTTGGCAGAGCAGAAAGAGCTCTGGGCTGGACAATATCCCTGAGTAACCCAGGGCTAGTGCTCCGGTCCCACCCCCATCCCCCATGGAACTCAGCTTCCTCAGCTGTGAAACTAGGGGACAGGATTACATCAGGGAAGGTAAAGTTCTTCCTGGACACAAGTTTCCATCCTGAGCGCAGCATGGAAAGGATCTTGGGGAAGAGGCAGCATTGAACAGGGACTTATGCGTGCACTGGGGGTGAAAACTGGACAGTAAGCGCGCGTGCGCGCGCGGGGGTGAGTGGGGTGGGGGTGGGGACACCTGGTTCCTGTGGGCAGCTGATCATGCTGAGATGTGGGCTGGATGTTCTACATGTTCCTCCACCCTGCTGGTTATTTTCTTGTGTCCTAAGCATGCCACATCACTGAGGGATTAGGGGGTGGGGGTGGTGTGCAGGCAGCTCCATTTCCCCCTGTTCTCACAGGATGCCCCCAGCCTGGCTGGGGCTGGCCACACACTTGCTCTCTTACCCTGTAGTTATTGTTTTCTGATCTTAGAGCCAAAGAGCTATTGGTAGGGTTGGTCCGGAAGATGTTGGGGATATGGAGGTGGAGACCTTGCAGGACGTAGGTGGACTGCATCTGTGGAGAGATGGAGGCGGGTCAGGGTGGAGCTGGTCACTGGACCTCTGACTCCAGGAGGCTTTGGGGCAGGCATTCCTCAGCAGCATCCCTTCACAGCTGGCCCTTCCCTCAGTCAGGGAAAGGCACTCCAACCCCTTTCTCATTGGGAGGCAGCGTTGAGGATGGGGTTTTCTGATATTCTCAGGCCATGAGCAGTAACCACAGACTTATCCCAGAGCTTGGCCGCAGCAGCTCAGATGCCCTTCCCATTGTGTTTCCAGGACTTGCACAGGGTGGGGTATGGACAAATGTTTATTGAAATGGGGGCAGATAATGATGACATGGCTGTCTCCACGGGGAGTTGTCATCTGAGTCCTGAAGGTTGACACAGCCAGTATAGAGGTACTGATCTGCCAGCAAGGCTTTGGACACAGCTCCTGGAAGGAACAGGTTTGGTACTCCTGCCCCTCGCTGTACCAGACATTGGCACTCTAGCTGCCATGAAGTGCAGGAGACTCCAGGCAGGGGGTACTCTGGAGTCACTCATGGCAGCAGCTGCTGTAGCCACCGTGGAAGGATGTCAATGTCTTAACAGTTGGTATGGACATCTTCCCCAAGTTCCTGTACCTGTGGGACAGTCTGTGCCATCCTAGAGTAGCAGGCTATGACCCTATCTTAGGCTCTCTCCAATGAAGAGGGTGTGGGAGGCAACGGCCTTGTTACTTAGGGATGGATTACGTTGTGGGATATTTGTACACTGTGTGAAAATGTATTACTATGATTGATGTAATAAAAAGCTGAATGGCCAATAGCTTGGCCGGAGGTATAGGTGGGACATCCAGACAGAGAGAACTCTGGGAAGAAGGCAGAGTTGCCAGTGAGAGGTAGAGAAAGTAGCATGGGCAGTATGGAGAGATGAGGTAACAAGCCATACAACAGAATATAAATTTAAAATAAGTGGGTTAATTTAAGTGGTAAGAGCTAGTGGGACAAGCCTAAACTAAGGTCAAGCTTTCATAATTAATAGTAAGTCTCCATGTCATTTTTTGTGAGCCGGTGGTCCAAAGAAAAATCTGACTACAAGATTAGGTTGCTACCCTGACTCCACACATGTGAAAGCACATTGCACACATGTATGATGCACATGCATACACTCACATGCATACAAAGTCTATGTACACATGCACATGCATGGACACACTCACATGTAGAAGCCTGCACACACTTGTGTGCACACACTCACATATGCACCGTTACCCTGGGGAGGTAATGCTACAGGCTTCTATGGCAGGGGCTGAGCCCATGAGGGGCTGGGGTGCCAGGCCCCACATCAGAAGGCAGAGATGCCTACCTGGAAATACACCATCCAGTAAGGCACAAGCGTCACCATCACAGGCAGGAGCTTCACCAGCACCTGGAAGTTGGCCATGTCTTCTTGTGGAGAAGGACCCCACTGGTGAGACCTCTGATCAGGCAGCAGGCGGGCACCCTCGGAGTCCCTGTAATCCACAGAAAGAGGAAAAAAAAAAAAAAAAGACAGTCACAACTCAGCTCTCTATAGCACTAAGGCCACCATTTCCACCTCAACCATCCTCCTCCCAGGATCCCCTTTGAGGGGGCCAGTGAGATGACTCAGCTGAGAAAGGTATTTGCCTTTAATCTGAGTTTCACTCCCTGGGCCCACAGAGTGGGTAGAGAGAGCCAATTCCCAGGTCCCTGAGAATCCCAGCCATTCCTCCCCTCCACTACACTGTAAAGGCCTCCAGCACCAGCTCCACCACCCTTCCCGTCACCCCCACTAGTGAGGTGATCGATGTCACCCAAGCTGTCACGGGTGGTCACCAGACTTACACTACTCTCAAGCTACATCCAGCTTTTGGGTTGGGGGGGGGGTGGTAAAACCAGAGAATGAGGAAAGCAGAGCCTTCAGGAATTCTGTTTTTGTTTTTGCCTTGTGGCATCCATTTACCACGAGAACCACGGAAGTCCCAACACAAATCTAACTCAGTCGCCCACAGATTTGATGTACCCCAGTTCCCTTGCTGCTGACCCCAAGTCGATCCTCAGTGGACTTAACAGTGAGGTGGAGAGTGGAGATGGAGAGGCAGAAACAGAAGGGCCACCACAGGAGACCAGAGAGACTGACCAGCACTATAACCTTTACCCTTTGCCCTCAGGGTTTCTGAACCTTTCTCATCCAAAAGTCCTGAGCTGTCCCCTGAGACTCCAGAAGGAAAATGTCCAGCTGGTCTTCTTCAGGGACAGCCGCCTTAAACTCCCCGCTCCCAGCATTCAGTGCTGTCCCTCAACAGTGCTGTGGTCTGTTTCTCTTGCCAGATCCAGGCTGGCTTTGTGACTCTTTAATCAATAGAGAGAAGCAGATGCCATGCTTTGCAAGTCTAAGCCTCTGAAACCCTTAAGAAGACCCACTGCTGCTTCTTCCACCCACCTTCTGGAACATTCCCTCTTAGAATGCTCCTTTTCACATCCCAGACACCGTCCTCGAGAAGAGCGAGCTACAAACCAGGCCACAGGAAGCGGGAACTTAGGCTTTCACCATCAGTCCCAGCTGAGCTCTGAGCTCACCGTCTACCACCACCCTTGAGAATATTCTAGAATCTAGCCCTTTAAAGCCCCCAAATGACCTGGTGATGTCGAGAGTAGCAGAAGACACGCCCCGCGAACCGGAGTTACCCACAGCATTTGAAAGAGGATGAAAAGCTGGTGCTCGAGTCAGTGAGTTGCGGTGTGGTTTGCGAGGCAGTAACAGCTAATTAAAACCACCAGACTCCACGGCACCTGCAGCTTCACTGACTGACCTCCAGCAACCCAGCAGGCTGGGGAAGGCTGGCACATCACCCTTTTGCTCTAGACCCCACTGACCCTGGCTGGGACCAGTCCAGCCAGGAACTAGAGACAGATTTGTTTGGCATACGTGGTCAATTTTACACGTAAGAATCTTACTCAACTATAAAGAACAATGAAATGATGAGATCTGAGGAAAATGGATGGGACTGGAAAGTATATTAAGTGAGGTAGCGCAGGCTCAGAGAAATGCTGCATGGTCTCTCTCCTATGTGGGTCCCACCTACTATTACATGTGTGCATGTATGTGCGAGTGTGTTTAGATGCTAGGAGACTAGAACGGGGACTGGGAGAGGAGAAAAAAAGAGGCTTTAAGGAGGGGTTAGGAAGGGTAATAGAACACATGTGATAGAAAACTGGAAGAGAGACTGGGGCAGCGAGGAGTGGGAACAGGGAGATGAGGAAGAGGAAAGGATGTATGAAAATGCCGAAAGGAACCCTGCTATTTTGTAAGCCAATTTAAAAAGAGATTGGAAGCCAGACGGTGGTGGGGCACACCCTTAATCCCAGCACTCAGGGGGCAGAGGCGGGTGGATCTCTGCATTTGAGGCCAGCCTCGTGTACCCAGCAAGTTCCAGGACAGCCAGGGCTACACAGAGAAACCTAGAGATTGAAGGTACAACAACATGGCTCAGTTGGTTAAGGCGCTTGCCACCAAGTCTGACGACCTGAGTTTGATCCCTGGGCCCCACATGGTAGAAGGAGAGAACTGACGCTCACAAGTTGTCCTATGATCTCCATATGCATGTTGCAGCAGGCACACACACACACACACACACACACACACACACACACTGTGAGATATTTTGATCGCACTCTGACAATAAAATTTACCTTGAATCAGAGAGCAGAGTTAGCTACTAGCTGACCAGAATTAGCCACAGAGGTTTTGGAGGACCCAGGACATATAGAGAGACACAGGAAGTAGTAGGGAGGGGCTTAGAAAGATTCAAGGCCCTTTTGAATGGAGGAAGGAGAGAGAGAGAGAGAGAGAGAGGTCACTGGTCAC